>NC_087214.1:60626212-60668712 GCF_015104395.2 Macrobrachium nipponense | reverse complement strand
ATCTGAGGCACACTAAAAAAATCAATGGGGTGATAACTAACGTATAAAGTAATTCAAACTGACCTTATAAAAAAGAATACTTTAATTACTAACAGCAGTGCAAAACCAGCCTGTCGAATAGTTTAACAATTACACGAACTAAAGTGAGAGCTTTGTCACAATAATTACGTCAAGAAACAGCCACAACAGGGCTAGTACACACAAAACATCAGGGCTAACATACACAGTTAAACATAACAGAGCATAACCAAACCGTGGTAAAAACAGGCGAGCTACCGAAACAACTTTGTTGCAAAAATGGCTGAAATTAACAACCCAGGTTAGCTGCCTAAACACAATGATTCAGAGCATAGACAAGGTCGCACTCCATGATGAGGTCGCACACCATGAAGAGGTCGCACTCCATGACGAGGTCGCACAGATGATCATGGTCCAGTCGTTGAAACAGCCATACGCTACGAACACAGACGAACTTGGACGAAATCCCACACCAACCGACGAACTTAATTATGTCGTCAAGACAGCCACACGCTGTGGAGGCCAACAGGTAAGCCATACCCGTCGCCGCTCCACTACTGACATCTCAGTAGAACGTCCACAACTGACTCAAGCTGCTCCAATACTGACATCTCAGTAGAACGTCCACAACTGACTCAAGCTGCTCCAATACTGACTCTTCAGTTGCTGGATTACTGACGCCAGCTACTGACCCCTTCTACTGACTGATACTGTCTGGAGCTGTTAGGCCGAGAAGGGACAGACGTCAAATCACCTTTAAATAAAAACAAAATAGGTTAACAGGCAGAACAACTGAACCAAAGGGAACAACCACAGTTCGATTGTTCCCACGGACCTGACAACATGTACTTATGTACATATCTGTATGTGTTTTACATATATATATATATATATATATATATATATATATATATATATATATATATATCTATATATATATATATATATATATATATATATATATATATATATATATATATATATATATATATATATATATATATATATATATATATATATATTCATTTATGTTAGCAGAAGGAGAATATTTTAGTAGTGAGTGAATTAGATATTAAAGCACATATAGCTCGATGTATGTATATGAATCATGGTAATGTGATATGACTCATATAATGGCTACGTGCAGGCAAAAGAACTACAACGTTACCGAGGTCGAGGTGAGTTGATGCCAACTCCAAAACAACGAACACCTGAGAGTGACAGGTATTTGGAGAGGAGAGGCAGCATAAACTTATAGCCTTTTGCGGTGGTGGTGTGGGTTAAAGCTTCACTGTCGTCCTGGATTTGTTTGGTTACGATGGTTCGCGCCCAGGAGCCGACAATTCTATTATCACCTAAAAAAATTCCCCTTCGGTTAAGCATATATGAAAATATATTAATTCCGCGGTAGAGCGAATTAGATATTAAAGGACATTTGTAGCTCGATGTATGTATATGAATCATGGTAATGTGATATGACTCATATAATGGCTACGTGCTGTCAAAAGCACTACAACGCTACCTAGGTCGAGCTGGGTTGAGGCAGTCTCCAAACAACGAATACCTGAGAGCGACAGGTATTTGGAGGTGAGAGGCGGCATAAACTTATAGCCTCTTGCTGTGGTGGTGCGGGTTGAAGCTTCACTGTTGTCCTGGATTTGTTTGGTTTCGATGGTTCACGCCCGGGAGCCGACAATTCTATTATCGCCTAAAAAAATCCCTCTTCGGTTAAGCATATATCAATTCCGAGGTAGAGGGAATTAGATATTAAAGGACATTTGTAGCTCGATGTATGTATATGAATCACAGTAATGTGATATGACTCATGTATATATATATATATATATATATATATATATATAATATATATATATACTTACATATATATATATATATATATATATAATATATATATATATATATATATATATATATATTATATACCTATGTAAAAGCGATGTAATATTGGTCACAGTTCAGGCATGGGATTTCATATATGCCTGTGTCTTTTGTTGGATGTTAATCTGGGATTTAGCTAGGGTATTTGGGTAGATAAAGGCACTTTTCCAGGTGTGGGATTTTTATTTTATTGTTGGGTTTCTCTCTTGTTTTGTCTTGAGGGGGTTGGTAGAAAATTATGTTTGCCCTATGAATTGCTTTCTCTATTATATGGTCAGGATACCTTAAAGACGAAAGCTGCATACGGATTAGTTCAAATTCCTTTTACAGGAAATCTGGGGAACAAATTCGTAAGGTTCTTAAGAATAGGTTGCTGGCTATGCTTATCTTGACAGAATTTTCATGATAACTAAAGTAGTGAATATATGAAAGTGGAAAGTACGAATGTTGGTTTTCTGAAAATGGTAAATTTGTATTCTGTCTTGTTTGTAATTATCAACACCAAGAAAAGGAATTTTGTTGTCTATTTCCAATTCAGCTTTAAATTTGATGCTGGGCACCAATGCATTTAACTTTGGAAGGAATTCGTTGAAATTGCCCAAGCTATTATCCCAAAATGTTAGAATATCTACATATCTCATCCACAAAATGTTTTTGGGTTATATTGCATTTATTACTATAGTCTCAAAGTATTCCATGTATAGGTTGGTTAGAACAGGACTTAAAGGGCTATCCATTAAATACACATAATTCAACTAACTTTATTATTTTATCAAAAGCCAGTGGGAAATAATAGGTATAGGGGGGGCTAATTTTACCCTAAAAAACTGTAGAACGTCCTGTACTGGTACTTTTGTGAATGGGGAATCAACAGCAAAGCTTAAAAGTTTTATGTTGTGAAGTAGTATATGTGCTTCGCTGAATTTGTGACAAAAATCTTCCGAATCTTTAATGTGACTGAGAGAAAAAGTGCCCAAGAGAGGGAAAAGAAGGCCAGCTAACCATTTAGAAATTTTATAATTGAAAGCTCTGGGACATGAGATGATGGGTCTAAATGGAAGATTGTCTTTGTGAGTTTTGGGAAGGCCATAGAAGTAATGTATTTTTGGGTTAATGACTTTAAATTTCTCCAATAGTTCAATACTCATTTTGTCTTGGCCAATTAATCTTACTTTCCTAAAAAAAAAGTGTTTGTGTCGCTAAGTAGTTGGTTGACTTTGTCGAGGTAGAAGTCTTTATCCATGATTGCGATTTTGCCGTCTTTGTCGGATCTACTTATTACAACATCTAACTTTAGCTATCATGACATTTCTTTCAAGAGGTTTACAAATTTGTTCCCCAGATTTCCTGGAAAAGAAATTTGAACTAATTCGTAAGCAGCTTTCGTCTTTAAGGTATCCTGTCCATATAATTGAAAAAGCGATTCAAAAGCAAACGTAATATTCTACTGGCCCCCTCAAGACAAGACCAGAGAGACGCCCAGCAATAAAATAAAAATCCCACACCTGAACAGGATTAAGAAGGTGATACGAACTCTCAGAAAATCTAACCCTTTTGCCTTTACCTAACCAAACACCCTAGCCAAATCCTTCATTAACGTCCAACAAAAGACAATCCCCAAAGGCACAGGAGTATACAAAATCCCATGCCTGGACTGTGACTAATCATACATTGGTTTTACAGAAAAATCAATTCCCCAGAGATTAATACAACATAAATAGTCAGTTAGGTATGTACAACAGAGCTCAGCTATTTTTAACTATGTAAATAACCATACTCACAGAATAAACTGGAATTTGTCACATATAATTTATAGCATCAAATGTCGGTACAAAAGCCAGATGATTGATGAAACAAATACAGGTAATGAACATCTCAAAGGGCACCTGGGATCAGATATCTTAGATAAATTCTTCCTTCAACCAACACTTAGGAAGATTAAAAGAAATCATCAGCAGGGGTGACCTAGTAAAAAAGGCTACCTGTGAATGGATCTCTTGGTATAAATACTGTGTTTACTGTAACTTTTCTCATTCATTACCTACCTGAAGAGAGAGACAGTAGTCTCTGAAATATAGTACATACTTTCTATATTTTGACATTTTTATGGGCTCCTTTTATTAGATTGAATTCTGTTGTAACAGTGTAACATTTTTACCAATCAGTTATATATAATAATATATATATATATATATATTTATATATATATATATATATATATATCATACATATATATATATACTATATATATATGTGTGATATATATATATATATATATAATTATATATATATATTATACATATATATATATATATATATAATATATATATATATATATATATAAAGATAAATGCCACGAAGGAAAAATAAACGAAGGAGTCTGCAAGATCTTTCGACTTTAAAAGTCCTTTACTGAGCAGATACTGAGTATGTGCTCAGTAAAGGACTTTTAAAGTCGAAAGATCTTGCAGACTCCTTCGTTTATTTTTCCTTCGTGGCATTTATCTTTATTTATGGATTTATCACGTTCCTAACTTTCGTGATTCAGTTATACATATATATATTTATATATATATATATATATATATATATATATATATATATATATATATATATTACCGATGTTCCAACCTCGGTAATCTTAAAAGGTTGGTAGCTATGACCGTGTACCAGCAGGCACTGAAATGACATCCATTTTCTCTCTCTCTCCATCTCTCTCTCTCTCTCTCTCTCTCTCTCTCTATCTCTCTCTCTCTCAACAACACCCCCCCCCCCCTCTCTCTCTCTCTCTCTCTCTCTCTCTCTCCACTACCTAAGGCAATTAAATTAGACTCGTGAACTACAAAAATACATTTATTTAAGAGCAAAGCATTAGCTAAATAATTCAGGTTCTTAACAAAATGATTAAATGAAAGATTGAACTCAGATAACCCACTCCATCTCTCTTCTCCAATAACCCACATTAGTTTAGTCATAAAACTAGAAAAGTCATAGCACAGTCTACATAGTAACACCATGGAACATCAGTTAAGTACCCATTTATAAATGTCAGATCGATTCCCCTTTGTCTCAGAACCGCCTATAAAAAGACAGGAGAACATATCGATAAGCAAAGATCATAAAGCAAAATAAAAAGGTCAAATGAAATAGAACATCTTTGAAACAATATCAAAATACAGTCAAACCACACTTTTGGCTAAAGAATAAGTATAATTACCCATTCAACACAGATTTCACACACTTCACTAAAAATACAGTTAAAGGAGCCATCTTTGGCTCTTCGCTGACTCTGTAGCGATCTCCCATCTTGGCTAACTTACTTTCTCATTATGTAGGGAAGAAGCTCACACGCACTCATGAACTAACACACATTGTTCACGCCCACGAAACAGCCTCAAACCAGATTCAGAAGGCACCCCTGCATCAAGCGCCTGTGCATAGAGACAGGACATGGTCTATCTGCTTAGGCAGCAACTTTTGGCATCGCGCCACCCCAGGAAGATATGTCAGCACTTCCAAAGCTTTTCACTTCGGGCCACTGTTTCCAAGGAGAAGCTAAATTGATGATTTCTATATTCTAGGAATGTCACAACCCATTGCATCCTCTCACTCAGAAAGAAAAGATACAAATTACATTCAAAACAGTGTCTTAAATATATTGTCTTAATTATTCCTTGTTGCATATATATATATATTGTAACAAAGAACCTTCAATGATGATGACAGCTACATCTACTTAAGGAAACGTGTTACTGTCTTTTCATTCTACGTTATTACTTAACTTTAAATTATGCTTTTGTGAATTCTGCACGGACATTATTTGAACATATCAATTCTAAGTTGAACTTAATATGGAATCTGAACATAAAACATGCATTTTACAACATTACATACAAATACTGAGAGAAAGTTACACTTTGCATTGGCACTAAATACTTAAGATTATTCTCCCTTGAAGATTAGTTATTCCGGGTTTGAATCCAAGGATAAATAATCTGCAATTACATTGTTCTTTCCAGAAATAGATTATAATTTTTCTTTACACGACAGGATTACACATTTTGAAAACTCTTGGTGGGGATCAGAGTTTCACCTCTTAAGTTCAATGATTGCCCATGGTTTGGCTGTTTCCTAGTAGTAAGTGGAGTAGCCTTATGGATACATTCTACATAAGCAGTTACTAGAGTGAGAAGGCCCTTTCCAATTTCAAATCCAAGATATGGAATAAGTGCCTTCCCAAACTCACTCTTCTCTAGGTTGACTGCTAATCCTGCTTCCCATAGTTTCTTGAATACTTTATGTTCTTTCCATGTTGTAGAGTAAATCACTATGTCATCAAGACATACGCCTACTCCTTTTAAAGATCCTTATATTTGATCCATCACTCGTTGGAAAGTTGCAGGTGCATTCATCAGACCAAATGGCAGAACAGTATAATAATACAGTCCAAAAGGAGTAATAAAAGCTGACACCAACTTAGTATTCTTATCTAAGGGAATTTAGTAATAACCTTCCAACAAGTCGATCTTAGAAACAAACTTGGCTTGCCCAACTTTATTAAGCACCTGATCTATATTAGGCAAAGGATAATTGTCAGCCACACTGATGGAATTCAGAGTCCTATAATCAGTACACCTAAATGAGCCATCTGGTTTCTTCACTAACACACATAGAGAACTGTAGTGACTTGAACTGGGTACTGCTTATCTAAGCTGCAATAAATATTAAATCTCTTTCTTCTAAACATCTCGATGATAAGGTGATAAGTGATAAACTCTCTGCTTAAATCGTCTTCCATCTTCTTGGACCTTGATCTCATGCTTTGTCAGAGTAGTACGCCCAGATACATCTGCAAAAATTTCTGTGAAACTTCTAATCACTTCACTCAATTCACCACCTTGCTCAACACTCAGATGTTTCAGTTTATCCTCCAAATTTTCCAAAATTGAAGAATTATTCATCTTGCTCACAGCTTCCAATTCATATCCATTGTCGTCTTCTGTAGATGAAGTTGTCTGTGTTAATGCAACTGATTCAGTTTTAGTTTCTGAGAGGTAAGGCTTCAGAAGGTTCACATGTATCTTCCTATGTTGTTTTCTTATTTCTGGTGTTTCTGTCACATAAGTTTTATCCCTTAACTTCTCCATTATCTTGTAAGGACCTTGAAATTTGTTGGTAAGGGGAAATCTTTTTACAGGTAGGGACACTAACACTTGTTGACCTACACTGAAACCTCTTCGCTTGGTCTCATCATCATTTCTCCTTTTTATTTTCTCTTGACTTACTTTCAGATTTTATAAAGAGAATGTTTTAGTCTCTCTTAATCTTTTCCTCAAGTTCTTTCCACCAAAAATCACCTCATTAGGTGAACATCACATGCTTTTTTGATAAGCATTCCTGGCTTCAAATAACAGTAAAGGTAAACCAACATCGTATTCTCTTCCTGTATCAGAACAATACTTTGTCAACATATTTTTCAATGTCTAGTGGAACGTCTCCAAGGCTCCTCGACTCTCTGAATGATACTCAGTTGATAGCTGTTGTTTCACTCCTAACAAATTCATCACATTCTGAAAAAGTTTGTTCCTCTATCACTTTGTATAATTTCTGGTATTCTAAACTTTGAGAAAAACTAAACCAGTTTTTCAGCAATTTCCTTGGCAGATATGTTTCTAACAGGGATCGCCTCAGGATATCTTGTCACATGATACATTAATGTTAATAGATACTCATTTCCCTCCTTTGTCTTTGGAAAGCGATCCAAACACCTTGTTAGACGGTTCTCCCGTAGCTTCCATAGTTTATTGGGGGGCTTTCTGAATGGTTTCATTCGGCTTCCCAGCTATCCAAAAGCTGTGGCACACTCAATAGAACCTGCTAACATCTTTGTGAAGCCCATGCCAGAAAAAATACTCCATGATCTTCACAACAGTCTTCCTGATTTCCATCCAAGGGCTGAACTCTCAATATCTGCTAACTCAGCTACTGTAGTTTCACTACTATCTTCAAGAACACTCTGACTACTCTGAGTTTCTTCAAAAACAACAGGTTTTTTCATGTTCTTGGGAAATCTCTTCTTGGTTAGCAATACGGGAAACATCACTTCCCTGGAACAACTCTTCTAAGTTCAAAGATTCTTAACTTGATCCTTCTTGGGTGTAAATCCTGTCATTTCACTTACAGGTATAGTCCTCTTCATACTCCTGGTTGTTACACAACTAGGAAACAGGTGGTGGTTATTCTTCTCTAAATCTACAGCAGGAATAATCCTCAGTGGTTTGCCTGTCACTATAGGACAGGGAACAAATGGCACACTACCAGCTTCATTGCCTAACAGAACATGCACACCTTCCACAGCCAGTGAGTCCTTTACAGTAAAATCAACATTCCCTGTTATCAATTCATATGACAGGTGTAAGCGGCTTATAGGAGTTACCTCTTCTCTTCAAAATAACTGAATCTCCTGAGATTCTCCTTCAATCAAAAGTGAGCACCATGTACTACCACACTATGGTTGCCCCTTGTATCACCTAATACTTTGACTGGTACCTGCACACTCCCTCCTTGAGTTGTCAGCGTACCTTCATAGATATATGGCTTTAAGCTTTCAAACTACTCAGCCACTCACCGCTTGAAGTTACATTTCCACTGGTTGCTAAACTCTTTGCTTGTTTAGTCTCAGCCTTCTCTATAGTCTGATTCTTCCCCACACTGCTCTTTGAAGATTGTTTCAACTTGTCACCTTGACCAGTGATGTGTCTGATAACACTCACGACTATAGAGTCCTGCTCTTCCACACTTGAAGCAGACAGCATTAGGCTTCTATATTTGTCTTTAAAACTAGATGATGAGGATTTCACATTTGATTGCTAAGGGATATTACCTTGTATTGTATTGGTATTACTACCTGAGAATTCTCATTATTAAACTTTTTCCTGAAATTTGTATGAGAATTAAAACTTGCGTGTTGTTGAGTCTTGTACTTGACGTTATAGTTCCTTTTGCTATTGATTATATCGTAATCTTCACTCAGTGTAGCATCTTTGTCAAATTTCTTACTTTGTAAGTATAATCCAAGAAAGTTACCTTGTCATCTTTTCTTAAAGATCTGAATCTTTCATTGTAATATTCCGGGTCCATCTGGTAGACTTGTAGCACCTTGGGTTTGAGTACCTTGTATTCTTTACAATGATCAACTGATAATGCTAAATCAGCACTTCTCCTTTCAAAGTGATCAATGAACTCATCTGGAACTTCTTCAGCAAACTTGGGGATTAACTTCTGCACTTTTTATTCATCAAATACAAGGTCTTGACTACCTTGGGCAGGAACACACAGGAATTTAACATTTTGACAGATTTATTCCGACGTTTCGTAATACATTATTGCATCCTCAGGGGATTCTAAAATAGATATAAATTTATATTTTATTTCTTTTTCAAATAAAACCTTGTCAATAAACCTTGCTTAATTGTAAATTATTATACAATTGTAAGTTTTTAATGTAACTTATTGTGTTTTAATGTAATTTATCATGTGTTTTAAGTATGATTTTCTGTACAGTTGACATAAATAATATTATTTTTAATTTTGTAATTTCTTAAAAGTTAAAAAAATGGTATTATTTATATCTACTGTAGAATCCCCTGAGGATGCAATATATTGTGAAATATCAGAATGAATTTGCAAAAATGTCAAATTCCAGAGCGTTTCTGCCTGACTTCATCTACTTAGTGTGACTCTGCTGAGTGGCTTATATATATATATATATAATATATATATATATATATATATATATATGCGTGTATGTGTGTAATCATATATATGATATACATATGTGTATGTGTGCACTTGTATAGAGAGAAAGAGAGGATCACCAATTAACGTATTCTCATTATTTACTTTTGTGACCACTTGAAAAGTAGGTGATATCAGTTAGCCGATCAATAAATTTTGAATGATTTATATCTTTGAGACAATATCTTTAGAAACCATGTCATTATAATTTTGAATTTATAAACAAATAAATCTATTATACATGTGACCCAGAATACTTTATGTTGTTTTCTAGGGAATTCTATACTCACATGAATCATGAATGTTTGAACTGATTATCAAGTAGATTTAGGTGTCTTCTCAGCTTAGTGGCCAGGGTAAAAATTCAATATGTAGCACCCCAAGCCGGGGAATCTTTGAGGTTGCCAGTTTAAGAAAAAACATCAATGGAAAGAGGAAGATATGCAAATGCACAGGGTGTAAGAAAAAAATTCTAAAAAATTTTCCTTACCTTCCACGAGAACTTGAAAATGACTATTTGCAACTCCTTGTGGGGTCCACTTTGCAAGACAATCATAAATATTGCCAAGTTATACATGTTTTTTCTAATATATAAATCTATTTTATTTTGTAAAATTATAATTACAACTCACATAATATAAAAACAGATAGGAAATTTATAAGTAACAAATTCTGAGCATAGTTGTAAAATATTTATGTAAATTTACCAAGAACGATGATGCAGCAACTTTTTTGGAGATATCCATGTTTTTCCTAGAATTTCTTTGCAAAATTACATTTGTAACCGACAAAGTATCATAAAAGATAAGAACTAAAACCAACAGCAACATCTTGGTATATTTATTATCAAAATTATTATAAGACGTCATGTGTGACAGACAGGCAGTACATCCTCCCTTTAAGTCAAGATCACAACTAACTCCTGAGCCACCCAATCTCTCATCTCAGCCAGTCTAAAAGTTGCCATTATTGAATTTATGGGCTATAGAAGTAATGGGACCTCTTTCTCGGCGACTCCCCCAAATCGATGGTGCGTAATATTGTTCCTCGTAGAGTAAATCCCTCAACTACAAAAAGTTGTTATTACTACTCAGGTGAGGGTATCCGTCCATTAAGGGTTAAGCACCCCCGAGAAAGAGGCAGAACACGTTCCGCAAGGCACGTTGTTACCCTGCATTACACTATCTTCAGACTGGTTAATTTATCAAAGTTTTAAACTGATTTACGAGAATGACTGTTCCAATAATTTACGTAAGACAGATTATGCAATTTACCTCGATGCCAAGGAATTTTCCACTCATATTTACACACGACAAGGAGAACCACAAATCCTGCCACTTGTATTCTTCTTCTGATTGTTAATCCTGAACGTTGTGAAGGACTGTCGGGGAAAAAGAGGATCCAGTCTCTTTTCGCGACACAGCTCTCAGGGGATGGTGTATTAGTAATGAAAAGATAGGACAGCAGCTGAAGTTAATATGTATGGAGCCAAGATATGTATCAGGTAAAAATATATTTGATCACTTTCACAATGATTCAGATATGTAACAGCTGGCCAATTTTGGCAAAAGTTAAGTGATTATTTCCTGATAATAAAACGGGTATCAAAAGTTTCCGGGTTAAAGGTGATGAGATTTGGGCTGCGAGTTTTTTTAAATTCAACGTCGCATAATGGCGCTAAATTTATGGACAGAATTAGTGTCGTCATGCATAAAAGTCAACGCTTTTATTTCGTACAGAGGTTTGCTGGAAAATGCAATTAACAAATCAAAATACACAAATGTTCAGGTTTATGCCAAGTATGATGAAAAACTTGGAAAACCATATATTTTTTGCTAACTAATAAACGGGTAAGATAAAGATCGAGTATAAAAGTTTGTTTTACAAAACAGGGATATTTGTGAATCAATGAATGGTAAGTGAAATTCCAAAATTACCACGGTTGTAAAGTTGGTGACTCGCTATACAAAGAAAAGAGAGTAAATCTAGGATGTCATTTTTTCATGACTCGGATTTCTAGGCCTTCAATGGGGGAGTTGCATTTGTAAGTTTCGGAGAATATTACCCCGGTTGGTTTCTCGTTCCATGAAAGTGTCTGAGTTTTCAGCTTTTTATTTTTCCGGCAATACATCTACAGTTCTGGTCTGGAAACTACTAAAAAAAGTCATAGCTTTAGTATAGTTATTTCATCTTAATAATGGACTACCGGTGTTGACGTTCCTAATATGAACCGGAATTTCATTTAATTCTCCAACCCAATTCTTCAAAAAAAAAAAAAAAAAAACAAAAAAAAAAAAAAAAATGCGCTGAAGTATTCGTTCAACCCATGAAACGTTCACCTACGGCCTGATGGTGGGCTTTGTTAGTACTTATAGCAGTGCCAGACACACGATCATGGCTAACTCTAACCTTGAATAAAATAAAAACTACTGAGGCTAGACAGCTGGAATTCCATATGTCTGATGATTGGATGGAGAATGATCAACATACCAATTTGCAGCCCTATAGACTCCGTAGTTTCTAAGATATGAGGGCGGAGAAAAAAGTGCGACGGACAGAGAAATCGCCATCTTTTCTTTTAAAGGAAACTAATAAAAAACTGTCGCATGCTCAGTGTACGGATTCAGCGAGAGTTTGGGTTACGAATTCACACATGGAAAGAGAAAAATAGACACACTGAGAACAGTTAAGAAATGTAAGAAAATAGTATTTTGGAGCGACAATACAGAAAGAACTCTAAAAATTTTTATTTCATTTTTCTTGTTATATTGTCGATGAAAAGCTCCTAACGATGTTCTTTTGAATTGTAAACTTTTTGTGAAAACTTCTCTACGGTTGGCCTTTCTATCAAAAAGCAAAATAAAACATCTTAAAAACTCTTTTAACACTACGCAGAACACTGATTTTTTCTTTTGTTGTTTTTTATATTACTAATGAATATAAAGTAACGAACGATCTAGACGTTGAAAATGTAAATGTTATCGCTTTTAAAGATTCCCTTCTTACGGCTTCTTCCTTTATGGTCTCATTTTATTTTTTTGAAACAAAAGCACCTTGTCCCACTTTCCGTGAAGTATCTAATTTGGCAACTAATTCGAGATTCAGAAATTATTCATAAAAAAGACACACGATTTCACCACCATTTCTTAATCTTGACAGAAAACTAAGAAGTTTTTGAGATACTTTCCTCATTTACAAGTCGATGACGTAAACTCCCGTTGCTTCGATTTTTTGGTTTTCCAGTCTGTGTCATCATCAGCTTCCCGGGATTTCTATTTCTTATACTAGAATTTTCGAAATGATGGTCTCCATAAACCCCATCGTCTCTCACCCCTCCCTCACAAATTATCATTTCGCTTTTGACTTCCAGCAGTGCATTTCTCTTAGCGAGTTTCAGTGGGACCCAGGCAAGAGCCGGTGTGTGCTTGTTGCTTCACAGTTTGAAATAACCTGTGGTCTTGTCGCTCAATGACACGAGGTTTCCGTTTCTTGAACTACAGAACTATGAAATGATCTTCCGAAACGCTGATGAAAGTGTAAATGTTGAAATGCTCAATGTTATACAACAGATTCAAGGAGAGATACTATCTCCAAGACTTTTTTTTAAACAAAAAGCCACATTGTATCATGTTATAGTAAACGAGGAACCACACAAAGTAAATATATTTCCCGTATCATACAAATTGGAGACTGAGTTTCATAATTAGAGAGAACAACGAAAAAAGTTATTTGTACCGTATAGATCTTTCTCATGAAATATAAGTAACCGAAGAGTTTCATCTTCTCATCGACAGTCCAAACGAAAATGCCTCCTCTAAACCTCTGGCACTGGTTACGGGTCTTCGTTTGTTCTCCACTTCGTATGAAAGAGAAGTTGTATTATCTTGGAAATGGAATATGAAATTTAGGCCAATGGCCAAGCAATGGGGCCTATGAGGTCATTCACTGCTGAATATAATGGTAATACAATTGATAAGATAGGATAGAAAATAAGGTGGAAGAAAATGAATATCAATGGAGGGAATAGTGCACTGTGTAGTGTACGCTGACATCAATCCTCTCCTACGGAAGAAGTTTTATTAGGGTTTTTTGATACAGAAAGGCAGACAACAGAGACTGATATATATATATATATATATATATATATATATATATATATTTATATATATATATAAATGTGTGTGTGTGTGTGTGTGTGTGTGTACGTATTGATATCGTAGATTAACTATGCGTTTGGTTCAACCTGCGTGTATGAGCCAGTACATGCACCCTTTATGAACTACGTTCAAACATGTATGATTTACATTTCACCACAAAATTCAACGTTTACTTGTAAACCAAATTCAGAGAGAGAGAGAGAGAGAGAGAGAGAGAGAGAGAGAGAGAGAATTAGTATAAGGCGCTATATAAACATCGCAACCCTTAATGAAGGTTATTTTTACAAATAAACGGAGTGAAAGGAAAAGAAACCATCGAAGCTAGTTGTACTTTCACCAGACACGCGTTCTACTCTAACTCTCACCAGCTAAAGTTATGGAACTAAAAACATAGTGACTGCACACCCCAAATTTCAAAATGTCAGTTGAGGAACGGAAGTTTCTTTCGGCACTTCTTAGGATGTGTAGATGTAGGATTTGTCGATGGATATAACTCAGATTTATTATTGAACTAAAGAAACTTATTGGTGCTTATCTCCTCCCTCGTCCTCTCTTTTCTCTTTGGTGACCCACAACGGTCGGCTAACACCTTTACAGCTCGTTCGGGTTTCCCCAGGTCCCTCAGTGTGAGGCACCTCTAATTCACTGATTGGCTCCAAAGACGCTTACTTAAGAGGTTCGGGTTTCAAACCAAAAGCTTAATGACTGGAATGTTAAGATGAGGATTTAGTTAACATATGAAGGATACTAAAAGACTGCAAAGGTAAAAAAGAAATAACAACAAAATAAATATCGAAAAGTTCAAACAAGTCAAAAAGAAAATAAATCGTGTTATCTTTAAAACTGTGCAAGTTTGTGGATTTCCGCATCATCGCCTATTTATTGGCAGAATAATAAGGTTTCTTGCTTGACTAAATTTATGTCGAGCAGCATCATATAAATAGTGCCTCAGAATGTAATCAGTAGAGACCTGCCACTCGTAAAGGCCACACTTAACAGCACCATTACCCTGAAGCTAAAATTGACGAGTTTTATACCCGTAAGCACATCCCAGCGAAGTAAAAATCATGTCTCCTTCGACGAGGATTTTAGGGAACGCGCCCAATAACCTCCCCCCCCCCCCCCCCCCCCCCCCCCCCCCCCATCCCACCACCCCCCCCCCCCCCCCCCCCCCACTTGTTTCATTACTTACAGGAAGAGGATCGCACTTTTAAAAATCAGAGCATACAAGCAAACGCTACGAAATCTCAATGGAAGAATAGCTATAATTCATATTGAGTTTTAATCCTAAGTAAGAGAATAATCTAACTTTAGAGATCTAATGCTTCCCTTAAATATCCATTTGAAATCGTGTCAAAATGTTGTACGAAATATATTGTAATGATTGACAGCTCCTGATAAAAGCCATGGATATCTTTAGTAAGTTATTTTTAGCAATAAGAATCATTTGCTGCCTAAAAATAAGATACGAGTATCTTCAACATCTATTGATGACATGATAAACATAACATCTCTCTTGAACTCATTATATATGATGCATAAGCTTTGAAAGATGTTGATTCATGAAGATTTATTAAAGTCCCGCTCTATTGCTTCTTGCTAACATTAAAGGTCTATAGCCAGTTTCAATTATTAAGATGTTTTGTGCGCCCACGTATACAAGGCACTCTTTTGAAATAAATTTATCATTCACCCAAAGCTAAGATGAACGCAAATAACATGATCAAAAACACTGATTAAATAGTCTTGGGGTTATATAAAAAAATTATTATTTATGATATACAATACAAATAATAAAACTATGAAACGGTATTTTATTTGGCACTATCACCGTTGATATTAATGTGCGTTGAAATATGGATGAGATTCAACTCCATTACGAGCAAGTCCTCTCCATTACGAGCGAGACCAATGGTTCCGCAAATGAAACAATGGGGCCGTGAGTCGTATTCTTAAGTCTGTTAAACTCGTTGTCCGTTGACTTTCATGGTTGAGACCAAGGCCTCAAAATACAGGGAGAAAAGGGGAATGCTTTGAGAAATGGTATTACTCATTGAATATAGGTTTCAATTGAATCAAATATAATTAGTCGCCTGTAACAAATAGGAAAATAAGGATAAATAACTTCTTATTTTTCTGTAAGAAAAATCGGCCCTAGGGAAACAGCGTCTTGGAAAACTGTGGCCCGGCAGTCACTGGTGTCCCTGGGCATCTATCTGTGTCCGGTGTTTTTGCGCCCCGGTCAGTGTCCCATTATATGCTAGGTGACAAATTCCATGTTACATATGATAAGCTTGCTATTTAATAGTAAGGTAGCAACTGCTGGCAAATGTGTCTGGTATGAATACAAAAAGAGAATGATTCTTTGTGGCAGAGAGCTCAAAGCAATTACTGGACAAAGGTTTCTTGCGATTAATATTGACATAAATTATGAAGACAGAAGACTTTTCTCTGCTTCTGAAGAGGGCTTGGAAGATTTGACATGATTTCAGATTTGGGCAGCAGATGGCACTTATAAAATTTTACCGCAAATCTATAACTTACTGTACTGCATCCATGTCCAAGACGATGCATTCAGTATTCGAAAAGTTTTTGCTCCTGTACCCAATAAGACTAAAGAAAAATATGACCTCCTGTTCACTGTTGTACTTGTAGACAGGTCGTCAACTTAATTCCAGATCAGTACTGAGTCGTTATTAACTAGGAGGAAACATCCCAACGCTACAACAAGTTCGAGAATGTTCCATTTGTCACCATCCATCTTTAAGTGAGAAGCTAAACGATCTTAGTTAAAGGCGACGATATACCAAAGATAAAGGATTCAGCAACTCTGGAGTTGCATGCATTGACGAAGCACCAGTCAGAAGTGGTGACAGGATTGCAACAGCACATTTTCCACATCTTGCAATGTTCCTGATCGAATAATGAACGACACAGCAGGAACTAACATAGTGCCACCCAAAATTTAGTTTGAAAATTGTTTGATGGGTTGAAGAAAGAGGACGCTTTGGCTACAAATAAGAAAACTGATTACCAAAGAGGCATTACTGCCCAGCCAAAAAATATGGATATCAATAAACTCCTTCAGCCGCCAATTGGATGATACAATCCAAAAGACAAAGTGATTTCCTTACGAGTTGCCCTTGATAGTATATATACAGATCATATGTAGTTGTGGTAGTAAGTCTTTTGGTGACCTAGGAAGGATGGGAATTAAACTATTCCCTGGTGTCTTCTGGCTTCTGGTTCAGAAGGACTCTTGGAAATCGGATGACATCGACGAGTTAATCCTTAGGCCTTTTCTCAAGCAGGTGCTCAGGAACATCCGAGCACCGGACGAGTCTCCAGACGGGAGGTAATGAGGGCAGAAGACACTATACTCTTCTAAGACATCCTATGTCCATACTCTACCAGTGATCAGGAGTACAGAAGTGCTCGAAATATATGGTTGCAACGTTCAAAATTGTTTTATGGGATCTTTTCCTTCATATTATACTGCTGTATCACAGTAAAAGACATTCATACACACACACACACACACACACACACATATATATCTATATATATGATATATATATATAGAGAGAGAGAGAGAGATAAGAGAGAGGAGATAGAGAGAGAGAGAGAGAGAGAGGAGAGAGAGGATAGAGAGAAATCCTGGATATAGTATTTTATTTCATATTTGACTTATGGCTTTATCTTAAGTTTGTATAATGTTAGCTTTTAACCCTTGAACAACGTTTAGATTGAATTTTTAGGTGACAAGTCATTTGCGTCCTGTTAAGTCAGTCCTGGTCATTGGCGACCCTCGACGGTAGCTGTGCCTCCCGGTTATTTGTGTCCAATTAAATGTACATTATTATTAGATGTTGTTTTTCATTTTAGTATCTTTGTGCGTTGAATAACATTTCTATATCGATATATATATGTGTATATATATATATATATATATATATATATATATATATATATACATATATACACGTACATCTACACTGAAGGCTAATCAGCCAAACGTCAAACCCTCTACAAACGTGACACCACCCGTTTTATCTTGCCTGCACTCTTTTGCTTGCAGGAATTTAAGGCAATATAATTCTTAATAGGTATTTAACTCCATTTTACCAGCCCTACCTAAGTCTACCTCTCTTTATTACCCTAAACACTGATAAAGTGTACATGCTTGTGTTCTAATATTTTGTGTGGCAGATCCCCGGAAACACATGGAAGATGAACGTTAACCTTTGTGCATAAAAAAAAAGCAATTCCTAGAATCACCAAACAGGCACTACCGGAAATGATCACTCCATTCATTTCAGGAATATCTCTGGGGATGGATAAAACGAGTCGAGCAACAGAGCCATTTTTCCCGCAACAGGGGATGACGAACTCTAAAGTATATGGCAAATTAATTCTGTTTACTATCTTTTGGTGCTCTGATTTCCCTGGGGATACGCAAGAGAGAAAGGAGTCTGAAATAAAACGTCTCTCTCTCTCTCTCATTGTGGTCCGAAGTTCGATTCTCGGCTCGGCCAACGCGGAACCAGAGGAATTTGTTTCTGGTGATAGAAATTCATTTCTCGATACAATGTGGTTCGGAGCCCACAATAAGCTGTAGGTCCCGTTGCTAGGTAACCAATTGGTTCCTGGTCACGTAAAAATATCTAATCCTTCGGGCCAGCCCTTTATAGGAGAGCTGTTAATCAGCTCAGTGGTCTGGTAAAACTAAGATATACTTAACTTTTTTCTCTCTCGTATTTCTTCGGAAAAGTTTAAGCAACATTTTTTCTTTAACTCGATATTTATATTAAAAAAAAAAATTTTAGATTAAAGAATACCAATGGGTAAAGTCTAAATACAGTAGAAAAAAAATATATATGTGCGAGTATGTATGTGTGTGTACGCGGACAAATGTGACAACTGGCAACCATCCACCCCCGAAATTGGGAGCCGTGGGGAGCAGCACTCGGTTCACTTTTAATAGCCTGTGGATCACGCCTCCCAGTCCCAGCCAGTGCGACTGCGACAGCAGCCATTCATTCACTACATCTGGTTTGGGTACGTACCACGGTCTGTTGACGACCTCATCCCTAAAACTGCCTCTCCTTAGTTGAATAATGTAATCTAGACTTGTTTTCTCTTTGCAGCTTTTTTTTTCCCCTTATCGGTACTGAAGAGGATTTTGAATAATTTCTTGCTAGTCAGGGAAAGAGATAGTTTCTTACTAATGAAGAATTTTGTTATTTTTCAAATTTTAGTCACATCAGAATCACAAGGATTCCTTTTTGTACATGTTTTACTACAAACACACTGACGGTCTTTTCGAAATTTATACTCTGCATTTTCTCAAAAGTTGAAGTAAGCATGGTCAAGGAACTGGGCAGATTGGCCGACTTAGGAAAAATGACAGGGAGACTTGGGCGCCCGCAACGTATTTTCCAAGGAGGGCTGGGGCAAATCTTAGTACATACAAGGATGGTTTCCGATATCAAGCAGACAAACACTTTGGACCTTTTGAACAAGTAGGTTAATTCCAAAACCAGTATCAGTGCCTGCATTTCTTTAATTTATAAAACAATTATATATATATGTATATATATATCTGTCTATATATATATATATATGATATATATGTATATATATATAGATATATATATATATCATGAATTTTTATCTCATCTCAGTGATGCATATTACGTGGCAGAGGGGCTGGATATCGATACTATATGAATCAGCAAGTGGTGTAGGTGGTGGTAAGTTGTTTAGCATCTGTTAATTATTATGGTTATATGACTTATGCCATGTTGTTTTTGTGTTATTTATGATTAATGATTTTAATTGTATTTATAGGTAAAATTTATATTGATAATAAACAGTTTTACACTAGTTTCTATTCATTTTGATACTTTTTCTTTTACCAGACTGTTAGACATTTTGGTAATGCATATTTTTATCACTATAGCATATCATTTGATTCATTCATGATCATCCTATGTTGTAGGTTTTTGTTTACCATAAATATATATTATTTATGACAATAAAAAAATGTTTTTATTGTAGTTTCTGTTCGGTTCCTTTTCATTGTTCATGTAACTCAGAGTGAGAATGTAATGCATGTCATCCATGAAGATGGTTCTGCATTCTACAAAGAAGTCATGCGTAAACTGCTATCTGCCAGTGATTGTTACACAGGCCCAGTAAACATAAGGGACAGCAGCCGGTTTCCTGCTCACTTAATTACTTCACGATCTACTGGAAGCAAACTGTTAAATACTAACGTATTTTGGGCATTGGGTTGAAGATGAATTTAGTCTTGATGATTGCGCTAGACTTTCATATTCATTATTCAGCATATCTGCCCTAGATTTACATATTCATTATTCAGCATATCTGAACACGTGGAAGACTGAGACAGAAAAAAATGATAAAAAAGAAAGACCCGAGAAAAAGAGGCAGAGAGAGGGGTATGCAGAAAAGAGAGAAAAAGAGAAGCAAAAAGAGGAAGAGAGAACATGTCTCTTCTAATATCTTTATCTGAAGAAAAATCAGACGGAAAAAACATCAACACCTTCAAGTTAGATTAGGCTTTTTTTTATTCCTGATATTTTATTTTAGGATAATTTTTTGCCCATAAAGAAGCAGTTTTCCTTCTATGCCTGTCTGCTATACTCCTGACTGGGATTGAGCAACATCACTGATACTGATGATTAAAATATCTAGTTTATGTAATTGTCATTATTATAGTAGAATGTAATATGAATGTCACAGGATATAGTCATTCGCAGACTCCTCGAGAGCCATAGGTGTAGTCATTGCGCAAAGCTGGTGGATATATCATTAACATTTACATATATTTTACTTCAATTACTACACCCTGTAGGGGAGTTGTGCCGTCAGTGCCCCTCATGCGGTGCACTGTAGGCATTAGTTAAGGTTCGTTGCAGCATGCCTTCAGCCCTTAGCTGCAACCCCTTTCATTCCTTTTACTGTACCGCCTCGTATTTTCTTTTCCATCTCACTTTCTACCCTCTCCTAACAATTGATCCTGGCGCCTCAGAGGCGTGATCGGTATGGCCTTGGCCTGCCACCTCGGTGACCGCGAGTTCGATTCTTGGGCATTCTACTGAGGAGTTAGAGATGTGTATTTCTGGTGATAGAATTTCACCCTCGACGTGGTTCGGAAGTCACGTAAAGCCGTTGGTCCTGTTGCTGAATAACTGCTGGTTCCATGCAACGTAAAACCACCATACAAACAAACAAAACGATGCGATTGTCTAGTAACACGGCTTCAGAAGCCAGTGAAAACATAAACAGCTGCAGTTACCGACGGGAAAGCCCGCTAGTGTGGACAAGTCATTAGGTTCTAAGCAAATTTCCTATTTTTATAATTCTGATTTACTAAACGTGTATCTATTAATCAACCAAAAAGACATAACAAAGGAAATAGTAATACTATTACAAATCAGACAAATCGCGTAAGTCATCCACGTCAGTCAATGCGCCCCACGTAAGTCATCACACCCATTTGCTGTTTCTACTGACCTCTAAACTGAATACACGGAAGGTTCTGTTGGCAAAATCCCTGCATGAACATTTCGTCGACATTGATAATCGTAAAAATTCTCCAGATTAAACGCGTTACGTAAATCAAAGGCGAAAAACACGAGCTAAGAATCCAGTCACGAGCGAGAAGCATTCTTAAAATCCGTGCCGTGCAAGCTAGAAAACCTTAGCACGTCATAACGGTAGAAATTTTGAAGATCTTGCGATATTTACAGTGATTGAAGCGTTATTTATATGATTATTGAATGCTAAATCTTGGTTTGTAAAGTAAAATCCGTCTCACTGTGCAAATTAAGAAAGTTAGCCCGTTTTACCTTGGCACGTGATCCCGTAAACAAAGGGCAACCCTGATTTAGCAAGTTTCAGCCTATTAAGCTAGGTCGCTAAAACCAGAGGTAGTTTGCCCACTAATCCTACACAATTTCAGGGAGAAAATTTCAGAATTTCGCCGAGCCGCATGTTGTACGTGATACTACATGAATAGGTTGTCCGTGCATGCTGTAATTCTAAATAGGGCGCATGTTGGCAAAGTTAGCGTTTAGTGCTAGGAAGTAGCATTCAGAGTCCAGACGTCACGATCAGACGAACGTCATGAAGCAGTGGATTCAAAAGAAAAACCCTTTCATGGGTTTTGGTCACGAGAGCAAAATTTTCCCTGATAGGAATAAAAGAAAATAGGTAATATAAATTTATGCTTGAACTTTCTATTTTGCTTTCAATTTTAGTGGGACAAGCATACAATTGACAAGGGGACGTTGTTGATGTATTGTAGGCTATTAGGTATGCTAGCTACCTAGAATCTTGACTTACGGAGAGAGAGGGAAGTTTCTGGTTACTACCTACCTATATCTTAGTTAGGCTGTTAAAATTTTAATTTTTACCAAACCCGCTACTAAGATTATTTAGCTTGTCAGAGGGAACTGGGTGTTGTATTGGTTGTACTAGGGGAAACAACCTCCTTGAATCCATCGTACTCGGGGCAGATCACCCTTATTCACTCGCTATTTAATTGGTGAAACAAGAATACAGTTACATCTTTAAGCATACCATTCAAAAGACTGAAGTTTTGTCAACATAATGTGATATATGAAATCGCCATACGAACTAAAATAAGCATGTGAGGTCTTCGTAAAATATGTTTTCAAGGCAGTTTTAAAATCCGATATGGCGTCTTCCGCATCCGGTCCCTTTCGTAACCGGCATCGATCCCACGACCTTCCCAGCATTCATTTGAACTACCTATATTAGCCTTAGCATATTTATGAACCATTTATTGATCTTACTCAAGATTGCAGTTACTATAATCAGCACAATATAACAACATTTTGTTGCCTATATTAGTGAAAGTATGAGATTCTTATTCCCAGGGTCATGGTTTGAACTGAAATTCATTTTTACCTTGCATTTGGTGGTTTTATCCTTACTGCCATCACAAATGAAACTCCAGAGTGCTTATTTGATTGTAATAGTAATACACATTTTGTTCTTAATTCACTCAAAATTGCACTTGAAATACGTTGAGTGTTGACAGCGAAGCTGTGACGCAGACAATTCTTGTCTTAATGTACAGGGTGTCCAAAAAGGCTCAGTATACCATTACAAGCATTTATTGCTCAGGAACCATAAAGCGGAGTAATGCATTTTTTTTATAAAATGAAGTGCTCTGAATGTAAATGTGAATGTAGAACATTCTACAAAAAGACTGTATTACTACTTACTCTGTTATATGGTTTCTGAGCAATAAATACTTGTAATGGCATTGGGACTTTATGGACACCCTGTACGTACATATGGCTGCCAAAAGCACCGGCAAGCAGACAACAGATTAGTGAATTGTTTATGACACAAATTTTGTATTTTTTTTATAGCACTCTTCATTTATTCAAATCTACATTACTATTTTGACTATTTTATTAGTAATAATTGTACTTATGCGTGAATTAATGTAACCTTTAATGTTTGCATGCTAGGAATGGCAAAATTTCATCTTTGCCAATTTAGTGAAGCTTCACACATATGCTGATGCCTTTACAAACTGTTTCCGTGAATTCTAGTTGTCATAGTAGGGTAAACAATCACGGACGATCCTCCATCATCACGCTGGATGGGTCTTATTCACTCCATATTTAATTGGTGAAACAAGAATACAATTACAACTCTAAGGATACCATTCAAAAGATTGAAGTTTCGTCAACATAATGTGATATATGAAAGCCCCATACGAACTAAAATAAGCATGTGACGCTCTTCGTAAAATATGTTTTCAAGGCAGTTTTGAAATCCAATATGGCGGCGTTCGTGTGGCTGGACGGGTCTGTTCATGGATGGACACCATCTTTCCCAGCCTTCCCAGTACTCATTTGAACAATGTTAGTGTACATATGTAACGTTTGTTGATCTTACTCAAGATTGCAGTTGTAATCAGCACAATAAAACAACATTTTGTTGCCTATATTAGTGAAAGTACGAAACTTGTTATTCCCAGGGTCATGGTTGGTACTGAATTCATTTTTACCTTGTAATCTGTGGTTTGTTCATGAAACTTACCTGTCGGATATATATATATAGCTGTATTTTCTGAAATCCGACAGAATTTTAAAAACTTCCGACACACGCAGTGGTCGGCCAGGTGGTTAGTACCCATTCCCGCCGCTGGGAGGCGGGTATCAGGAACCATTCCCATTTTCTATTCATAATTTTTCTGTCGCCGGTGCTGAAAACACCTCTTTTCAGTACCTCCGTCTTAGGATTTTGGAAACTTCATTGCCGCTAAGTATCCTAATTGTCTTTTGATTTATTTACTTGGATTTGTGGCTAGGCATACGCTATCTTAAATTGACTTGAATTTGATTCATTTTTGCATAAGATATCTGAATCTAGTTAGGCTAGTTTCAGACGGGGTTGTCTGCAAAGATAGGGTGTGGCTACCAAAAGCTTCGGTAGATCCGCACTTGGTATGTACGAGGGGTATGGGTCTTGCTTCTTTGTTGAGATTTGTCATGTAAGGAGTGTGAGACTTTTTTGTAAGGATTTTGTGAGACTTTTCGTAAGGAAGACGTTTATGATTGGGTATGTACGCAATTAATCAGTAACAAAAGTCAGGGTAGTGAACTGCTAACCTTCCTGTAGACTTTATTTTGCCTAACCCTGTAGTATGGCCTACGGGCTATGTATTTGTCTACGAGAGGTGCTCGCTCTCCTTCATTACTGTGAAGAGTGCTACTTCTGTAATTGTTACTCCTAACCCTGTAGTGTTGCCTTCGGGCCCTAAAACAGTGTCTGTAGAGGAATTGCCCTTTCTCTGATACTCTTTCGATTCGTAACAGAATCGAAAGTGCTTGCTTTAGAGAGCAAAAGTGAAGTGCAGAAGTGCAGTGATACCCCTTGTGTAGTGGAGGGTGGGTCAGATCGGCCTCGTTTCGCCTCTAGGCCGGGACCTCTGCTTGACTCCCAGGACCCGGGGAGGGAGCATGTCGAAAGCCTAAGGAGGGTTACAAGGAACCCCCACCGATCTGGCGTGCCTTCGGCAGTATCTGATGAAACTCCCCAGACTGCCAAAGTGCGTGCGCGTGCACGAATCCTGAAGGATTGCTTCTCGTCCTCCGAAGCGTCCTCCCCATGCAAGGGTTGGAGCTTTCGGAAGGACTCGCGCCCTCTAAATAGAAGCTTTATAGAAGAGGACGCTTCACGTCCTCTCTCTCTCTCTCTCGTTATGCGTTTCAGTGAGAAGTAAGAAGGCGAACGTTGCCTGAACTCGTGTCCGTCTTTCCACCGAGAAATACGTAAAAGAAGTCATAGTAGCAGGAAGCTTTTGAGAGCTGACGTCCAAGCTTTTTTTACTGTCAGAATAAGAAGGCGTTCCCTCTCGACTTGGACGGGACGCTCGGATGGACGCCAGGCGTGCGCGGGTGCACGCCAAGCGCGCGCCAGTGGACGCCGAGCACGCGCCAGTGGACGCCGAGCACGCGCCAGTGGACGCCGAGCGCGCGCCAGTGGACGCCGACGCGCGCCAGTGGACGCCGAGCCGCGCCCCAGTGGACGCCGCGCGCCCCAGTGGACGCCGAGCGCGCTCCAGTGTTCGCCGAGTGCGCGCCAGTGGACGCTGAGCGTGCACCAGCGCACGCCAGGTGTGTCGCCTGGCTGAACGTTTCTGTTGAACTCTTCAAGCTCTTGTTTCAGATTTGGGCCTAAAGAAATTTTTACCTCTACCTTCGGTGATACCTTCTACCTCACCTGCAAACCGAATTTGTTGAAGTAGGCAGTGCTTCGGAGGAAAGCTTAAAGTGACCAGACAACTTCTTCTTCGAAACCCAGCAAGACATCGGGTTTCGTGAATTCAAGAGGTCTCTGTCAATTAATATTGCTTTTCGCATAGGTGGATGGAGTTAAGGAAAGCTCAAGGAAGATCTCGTTTGCTTTACCGCAGTCAAGACTTTGTGATAAGGCGAGTACGGGTTATGTAAAAGCTCGACGTCCTACACGTCATGACGCTCACTACTTTCGGTAGGATTCTTGCAAAAGCACTCATCAAGAGGACGCTCTTCAGGAAAAGCGCAAGACAAGACTTCCTTTGCTATTCTGCCAATAAACGATTGATACGGGAATCGGAAAAATAATATGCTCGACTCCTGGATTACGTTTTGTCAATTCAGTGATTTTCCCCCATTGACAATATACTATCGTTTCACTTATATAACTTACCCGGTGGTTACATATAGCTGTCGTCTCCTGACGTCACGGCAGAATTTGAAATTCGCAGTAGCACTAATGGTTTGACAGGTGATCCCTCTACTCCCGCCCTCTACCGGGTACCGGGAACCATTCCAACCATAAATCAGAAGTTCTGGAGAGGGAGGCTTCAACCTTCCGGACTCACCAGTGGTAGCTTACACACTCCCCCTGAAACCCCCCCAAGAGGCGGCGCGAGCGCTAAACCACGCCCCCTTGGGCGGTGCTATCAGAGACGAGCGGGTTGACTCGGCAAAAGTAGTCACAATTTTGAAGTTGACTTCGGCATAGAAGTTCTCTTTTCCCTCCCGCTTCTGCCCACTGCTAAAATATGAAGAGGCAAATTCTTTCCTACGTGGTGTTGCATCGGCTGAGTGACGACTCCAGCGAAGAGGAGAATGTAGACCGTAACAAAAAACGTCCACAATCGACTGCAGGAAGTGAAATGCCTTCAAATTCTGATATCGTGAATATGTTACTCCAACAGAATCAAACTCTCATGAAAATTATTCAGAAAGGGTAAGGTTTTAAATTCTGTTTACAACGAAACCGGCATATGGAAAGCAGCGGAGTTAGACTTATGACGTCACAAATGCAAATGGCGGCCCACATACGTAAGTTTGTTATTGTTTTGAATGGCTGGAACAGCCAGTTCCGAACGTCGCGTAACTGCGTAAGATAGCGTAAAGCAAAGCATGTGCATGATTACTACATGAAATAATGGTAGAAAACCAACTAAATGCTCCAATTTATATATAACAAGCTTATACTAGGTATACAATACAAATTGCTTGCTTGACACATCAAAACCACGTAGCTTAATAGGTAGTAGGCTAGGCCACAGGTAAGTTAGGCTGTTCGAGTTCACGTTTCTCATTTTTAAACCTATCGATGCTAGCCTACGCCCTGGGGGGCGATCTGCAAAGGGTTACATAGGAAGCAGGTCTAAGATTATGTTAATAATAACAGATACATACCTTACATAGTCACTTAATAAGGCCCTGAATTAACCTAAGAGGGCTATTTGAGTCGTGAACCCCTTGCTTGACTTCAGCCTTCTAGGTCCGCTGCTGTCCATATTTACGATACCTGTTGAATAAACACTTTAATTAAAGGTTGGTAAATAAATCACTGATATAAAAACATTCAACTCGGCAGAAGTGGTTGGACACCTGCTAAGAAGAATGAGGCTCCTCCTACTAAACGCTCGAGACGATCACCTGAATTACTGAAAGTGCAAATTTAGACCTCTTTTCCTTTATAATAATGAAGATGAAAGTGATTATGAAGATTTCAACCTTCTTACCTTCCATAAACCCATTCCTTCATATCCTTTCCACCAATTTCAAAGCTGAACCATCTTTTCATAGAGAAGGGAAAATCAATTGAATAACTCACTAGTAGCATAACTCCAGTTGAATTTCTGGCCTGAAAGGTAAGATATTTGATGACACCACAAGAGAAAAATTTTTCTATGACATAGAAAATATTAAGAATAGTATTTACTGCCTTTCAAGGGCATGCAGCACTGGCACACATAGTGTACCCCTCCAAAGTAAATGACATTGAGTTCTTGTCCAAGATTATTATTGGTCCCCTACCCCTAAGGAAGAGCATAGACCTTATACAAAATTTGATAAGGAATTTCAGAAGTAGAGCACTTCCTAGATACCTCAAGGAAGAGATAAGAGATCTCATAATCAAAGCAGACATTAAAAAGAAGTTTGGAATTTAACTGAAGACCAAAAACAGCCATTGCTGCCTGCTTTCGTAAGGGTCCCCTCCTCAGAGGAGGGGCAGCAAACTTCAGGGGTAGGAAATTCAACTTTGGGGGCAGATTTCAGGGAGAATTTTCAGTTTCTTTCCTCAAAGGTACCCTAGCTTTAGATGCAAGTCTCAGCCGCTTAGAAGAGGTAATAGGCGTGTGGTACAGGGGGGGGAGGTCCCAAAATGGACAAGCGAATAGTTCAGGAGCCAGAGAAAGGAAATAAAAATAAATCATTCTCTATCCTAGAAATTGAGCCTTGCTCCACACCAGGTCAAAGAGAGGTTTTTTCAGCACTAGTTTTTTATGCACCAGAGCACAATAAGCTTCACTCAGCGCCAGACCAAGATGTTTGCTCAGCACCAGAACATGAGTTTTTCTCGGCACCAGTTGATAACGAGGTTCACTCGGCACCAGTTGATAATGAGCTTTGCTCCGCACCAGTTAATAATGAGCTTTGCTCCGCACAATTAATAATGAGCTTTGCTCCGCACCAGTTAATAATGAGCTTTGCTCTGCACCAGCCACCACCATGACATTGGGCCTAATGCTATAAATAAGGATAGAAGTCAAGAGACCTTGCCTTTGGACTCAAACCCAATGAATAACTACTCCCAGAGCCCCCCAGCGAGTAGGATAGGTAAGTCATTACTAATGAACATTGATAGTTGGAGAAAGCTTCCTAATGCCTCTTTTGCTTGTAGAATTATCAAGGAAGGGGTGAGAATTCCATTTAATAATAAACTAAAAGCCCAGAGATCATTAAAAAGGGTAGGTAAAGATAGATTTTATTCAACTAACAAGCGAAAATATTGGAAAGAGAATGTGACAGACTGCTAAAACTAGGAGTCAAAGTAGAGCAGATCCCCTCCAGAACCTTCCTTTTACTTTTCCAACCACATATTTTATAAATTAAAACCAGATGGAACAGTAAGACTAATCTTTGATATGAAGGTGCTTAACACCATGATAAGAAAACCTTCCTTTACCATGCTTAAGGCCAATACAATATTTCCCTATCTACATCTAAACTCTTGGGCCTGCAAACTAGATTTAAAAGATGCTTATTGGCACATTCCATTACATACAAGTAGCCAGAAATTTCTAACCTTCAGCTAGGTAAAATAAAGGAAGTTCAAATGGACTGTGGTACCCTTTGGACTAAAGACAGCTCCTTATATATTTTCAAAGATAATGTACACGGTGATCAAGTATATTAGAACTACATACAACATCTTAATATTCAACTATCTTGATGACATTCTCATATTAGCAAAAGATTATTTAAAATGTAAAAATCACATTCAGTTAATCATTAGGATATTGTCAGACTTAGGATGGAATATCTCTTTTAAAAAATCTACAATTGAACCGGCTCAAAGAATTGAATTTTTAGGAGTGCGTTACAATATGATTAAGAAAACTATGAATCCCATTCAGAAAAACATAGAGAAGTGTATCAAATTGGCCAAAGCTTTCTCCAACTCTGTTAAATCTGACCTTCACTCCTATCAGATGTTAATTGGACCTTAAATTTCAGTGCTTCCTATACAAGCTGGGGAAGATTCCATCTTAAATATCTCCACAGATACCACAGTTATTTTAATTCAGGGTACAAAATCATTCCACACTCCTTCAAAAAATACCTAAAGCCATGGGAACTGAGACAAATGTACAGAGAGGTTAACATTCCAAATTCACAAATAGATGCAGAACTTTTCACAGATGCTTCCAACCAGGGTTGGGGAGGAGCATTAGTAATAGCGGGTAAAATACTCTCAATAAATGGAACTTGGACACATGAAGAATCCTCCCTTCACATTAATGTAAGAGAGTTATTAGCGTGCTTCTATTCTATGGAACACTTCACTACAAGGTTATACAACAAAGTAGTCTTAATTCATGTAGATTCAAAGGTTACAAATTGTTGGCTAAGGAAGCAGGGTAGTATCAGAAACAAGGTAGCTCATGAACTGGTCAGGAAAATACTAAGTAACATGAAAGTAAGGATCATAACATACAGATAAATTCCAGATGGATCAGGGGAGTAAGTAACACCATTGCAGACTCACTTTCCAGAGACCTGGGTTCAATCCACACAGAAACTTGCCTCAGTGACAGTCTATTCTCCTTAATCCTGCCCCGACTTCAATATTCAACCCGGAAATAGATCTGTTCTCAAATGGCTTCAATACTAAGTGCAAAAAGTTTTGTTCATCTCTTCCAAACCAAAAAGCCATCAGCAATAATGCACTTACGATTAGCTGGAAGGGGACCAACACCTCCTATGCCTTTCCACCAGGATTCTTACTACACAAAGTAGCTTTTAAAATTATACAAAGAATGCAATAATAACATGCTTTTCTGTACCATATCGCAGGGGACAGAACCATGGATTCCATTAGTGAGGTCAGTTTCGAAGCAGCACAAACTATATACGGTGAAGATAGAAGACTACCAGATAGTTCTCAAGGACTGTATCTCACCCTCAGCAAAGCTCCAATCAACTTTGATCGCCTTCAAAATTTAAAGGACCAGCTCCCAAATGTCTTTCCTCCTGAGGTTTGCACCAAAATTGCTATCAGCTTGAGGGACAGCTCCATGCACAAGTATGAAAACCTGTATAACATTTTTAAAAGTTTCATTCATAAGGAGTATGGAAGCGACAACAAATTCCCCCTGTTAGCAATTATTTTATTTTTCAATCACCCTTATAGGAACAAGGGGACTGGCTTACATACCCTGAAGAGCTACAGAGCAGCTTTAGGTCCTATATTGTCAGGATATTTCCCAGGTTACTGTCTTGCAGAAGACAAATATGTCAAAGCAATGATATCGGGGGTGAATAGAAGGAAGCCGAGCAACACTCACCAGTTCCCTGGCTGGGATCTAGACAAAGTAATTTCGTTTCTCAACACCACAAGAGATAACTCTACCTTACTACTGACACAGAAAACCTTATTTCTAGTAGCCTTAGCTTGCCCTTTAAGAGCAAATCAATTTAACAATCTCTGCATTTCCAGGAGCACCTTCACCCCAGAACACATTGTCCTACGGAACCACCCTTCCTTCATGGCCAAAAACCAAGAACAACTACACACATAGAGATCAGCTTTAGAAAGCTTCCTAACAGACCAAAAATATGTCCAGTCAGACAATTGAACTTCTATTTGGAATACACAAACAAAGTCTGTAGGGAAAGAAACATAGACAGGAAAGACCACATATGGCTAGATGAACACTTCAAGATAATGTCTTTACAAAAAATGAGACAACTTTTTAGGGAGTGCATTTTCAGAGCCGACCCAAATGCAACTAAACAGTCAACTAATTTCCACTCTATAAGGGGTCAAGCTTCATCAAGACTGCTATACAATGGTATATCTTTACAAGAAATCATGTCCAGAATGAATTGGAGAAGCGGACTCTGTCTTCAGCTCTTACTATGCTCTCCTCGGCTTACAGGGTGCTTTCGATGCGGTGGTCGTGGACTTTCATCTTCAAGCCCCTGCTGAAGCATCGGCCTAGCTACCACTGGTGAGTCCGGAAGGTTGAAGCTCCCTCTCCAGAACTGTAAGTTTACTTGTGAACGAAGGTTCTGGAGTGGGAGGTGAGACCTTCCGGACTCAAGGTCTGGTCACCCCTCCAACCCTTCCCCGAGATCCAGGAGACCATGTAACTAGAGAGGATATTCTACAAACTTCTAATCCAACAGAGTATTATATATACAAGAATACACACATACAATCACTATTATTCCAGAGAAAACAAACTAACTGCAATCTTTCATTATTTATTTCAACCGAAACAGCACAAGAAGATTGACCTTACTAGTAAAAAGACCTTTGTGTTCAACAAATTTGCACCTTCACAGTAATTTCTTCATAACTTGAACAGCCTAAGGTAAGCTCAACCACTTCTGTAGTTGTTTTTGTGCTTTAACAACTTCAAAAATGTGACTACTTTTTGCCGAGTCAACCCGCTCGTCTCTGATAGCACCGCCCAAGGGGGCGTGGTTTAGCGCTCGCGCCTGCGCCTCTTGGGGGGGTTTCAGGGGGAGTGTGTAAGCTACCACTGGTGAGTCCGGAAGGTCTCACCTCCCACTCCAGAACCTTCGTTCACAAGTAAACTTACAGTTTCCTGCCGTCGGAAACCGGTAACACGGTTCCTCTGCTGGTTGGAATTTGGATTTGATCATCTTGGTTTCTCCTTTTGGTTATGTACCTTGAGTTTACTGATCTTTTTTGCTAGCGCTATAGTTATTTGGTTTTGATATTGTTGGTCCTTTTTAGGAATTATTTGAATTCTTCACGATGTCTGACACTGGCTCTGTTCATATAGGGTGTGTAGTAGTGGGTGTAAGACTAGACTTCTTAAAGCTTCACTTGATCCTCATTCTACTTTGTGTTAGTTGTAGGGGACGTGAATGTTCTTTTGAGAATACGTTGTGAAGAATGTAAGTCTCTAAACATCTGGAGTAGTGGAAGGCATTGGGAAAGTATATGAGAAAGTTAGAAAAAGATAGAATCAGAAAGGCTTCACAGAGATTTTCCTCTAAGTTAGTGAGTAGCCAGGATATTCCTCTGAATTCTGTTAATCCTGTTCCTATTAACCCCGTAGTGGTTGCTCCTGCCCTCGAATCTGTATCTCCCGATCCCGATCCCGTGTCAGTATTACGAGCCGATATGGACTCGAAATTTGTTTCTTTCCTCACCACTATGCAGAAAATGGGTGAGACAGTGCAAGAAGTGGTAGTTAAGTGTGATAAATTACTTAGTGCAAGTGTAGTGGAGGAGGTGGTTGTTCGGCCGCTTTGTTCTAGGTCTAGGCCCCTGTCAAACTCCCCAGATCCTGGGAGGTAGGCATGCCGAAAACGAATGGGAGGCGAGCGGGACCTGCTCCCGAGCAGCCGCCCCCTCAAGCAATCCTGTAGCCGTATCCCAGGATGCTGTCACTCACCATTGGAAAGGTGTGCGAGGAAGTGTTTTTCGTCAAGCGACTCTAGTTCAGATGTTTCCTACTTATGAGGTTGGCGTAATAAGACTTCTAGACCGCTGAAAAGGTCTTGCGATGTTTCGCCTGCTGCAGTTCCCAAGAAGGTGGCAGCTGCCGAACCTTCTTGTAGTTTTTGGGAGGAGCCTGAAGCTTTTTTCTCCGGCGGTTTTCGATTTATCGCCTTCTCTCATAGAAGTGGAGAAGCCGAACACGCACACTCCTTCGGAGCCTTCTCCAGAGCCTCCTCAAGCGATAACTCCTGCGGCTCCCAGACGTGTTGTGGATCATCCTTCTACACCTCCCGCGCCTTCTACGTCGGTGGATCCTCAACCTTCGGTGTTTGAACAGATGAATGCCAGTTAGGCAGTATCTTGGAGCTTTTTGGCAATCTCTCGTCCCCGAATGTGCTCCCGACCGCCTTACATCTTCCGCAGACTACTGTGCAGTCCTCTTCGCAGGCTCCTTTTGTAGTCGCCTCTTCAGGCTCAGACTCTCCATGTGACTCCTCTTCAGACGCCACTTCAGGCGCCTGATCGGACTCCTTTCCTGACTCCGTCTATGGCACCACGTCAGGCTCTCGCTCGAGCGCCAGCTCAGCCGCCAACGCAGCTGCCAGCTCAAGCCCGCCCGGATTTCGTCTCAGTACAGGCTCAGACGTCTTCTGCTTTCTCACACCCCTCCTCGGACGCATCAGGGTGTGACTTCGCCGAACAGGATTCCTCTTCCGATGGAATGTTCGCCAGTTTCGTCGAAGGAAGCTTCGGATTTGGAGGAAGAAGGAGGAAGGACTTACAGAAAAAGACAAGCATTTGTCGGGGTATAAAACTCCTTTTACGATCCTTCGTTGACACTTTGGAGATTCTTTTGCGCCTTCCGTTCCAGTTTCTCCTAGTTCGCAGTGGAAAAAAGGACAGTAAGCCTGACTCCTCGTCCTCGTTCACGCGTCTCGTCCTCTCGATTTCGGCTAAGAAAGCTATCAAGAAAGTTAACGCTTGGCTTTTTGGAGAAGAGGGAACAGGGGAGAAATGTTTTTTTGTCTTCCCCCTTCGAGACTTTCGTCAAGGAGCCGTGTCTGGTATGACACTGGAGAAGTTTTTTCCCTGGGTGTGACTGCCTCCGCTCAGGGAGACTTTTTCTAGTCTCGTGGACTCTTCCCGCAGAGCAGCCCTTAATACTGTTAAGATTTTCTTTTCAACAAATGACTGGAGCATCTTTGCAAGAGTGTTTTCTGTGTTTTCGAAGTTGTTAGTTTCCTGGATTGGGCCATTGCTTCGCTGGCCAGAAAGTCAAGTCATTTGGACTTTCGGAGGAGCAGTTAAGGATTTTTTGCCTCGGTACTGGATTGTAATCGATAAAGGCATCTGTGATGGCAGCTTTCGGAGCTCGCTGCCATTTTCGCCTCGAGTGTTGAAGAAGAGACAGCTTTGGTGCTCCTTCTTGTCGAAAGGGGTTTCATTGAACCAGAAGTCTGCCTTGCTCTTCTCTCCTTTGGACAAGAAACACCTTTTTCCGCAAGAGATTGTGAGCGATCGCTCAATCTTTAACACAGCGACCCAGGATCTTTTATCACAGTCAGTGAAGAAGCCCAGGAAGATAGCTCCGTTCTTTCTGCTTCTCGGAGTGCTCCCTCCACGGAAGCTCCTAAACCATTTCGAGGGAGAGCTCCCGTTCGATCTTTCTCCAGTTTCGTGGGAGAGGTAGAGCCTCTTCTAAAACCACTCCCTCTTCCATCAAGAAGTAGCCCGTAGTCCTCCACACAGCAGTAGGAGCCAGATACACCTTTTCTGGCAGACCTGGTTTCATCTTGGAGCGGATCCTTGGACGGTCCAGGTCCTGAAGGAAGGATACACCATTCCGTTCATCAAGCACCCCCCTCTCACAGAATTTCTGTGAATTTGTCAGCCTACTCGGAGAACTCCGAAATTTGCCGCCCTCCATCAGAAGTTCTCGCCTTAACTGGCAAAGAGGGCCACGGGGGGTTGGGATGACCGGTGTTGGACGTCAAGTGCCCTGAACGTCTTGTCCTGAAGACGAAGTTTTCTATGGAAACGACCCAATAGTATTAGCCAGCGCTTCATCCTGGAGATTGGATGGTTTTTCCATAGACCTTCGGGACGCTTATTTTCATATTCCGATTCATTCGGAATCGAGAAGATTCCTGAGATTCGTGTTCCAGGGCCGCATTTATCAGTTCAGGGCCCTCTGCTTCGGCCTGTCGACAGCTCCACAAGTGTTCACCAGAGTTCTGTCGTCAGTAGCAAAGTGGCTTCATCTAGACGGGATACGAATATCCATGTATCTAGACGATTGGCTTCTCAGGGCAAGGTCCAGACAGAAGTGTGTGGATGACCTACAAAAGACTTTAAGGATGACGGAAAGCCTAGGTTTGTTGTAGTAAACAAGGAAAAGTCCATGTCTCACTCCTTCTCAGGAGATAGTTTATTTAGGAGTGAGACTGAATTCAGTTCTTTTTCAGGCTTTTCCGTCTCTCCAAAGGATCGACTCTTGCCTGAACAAATAGACGAATTTCTCGTCAGACAAACTTGCTCGGCGAATTCAGTGGATGGAGCCGTTTTAGGAACTTTGGGGCTTCAATAAGAGCAATTTTATGCATTCCACTTACCTGTCATTATATATACTTAGCTATAGACTCCGTCGTCCCCGATAGAAATTTGAATTTCGCGGCACACTCTACAGGTAGGTCAGGTGATCTACCGCCCCCGCCGCTGGTGGCGGAATAGGAAACATTCCCGTTTCTAAGACAGATTTTCTCTATCGGCCGTGACAGCAACATTGTTGTTGTTACTCCTGATTTGATTTTCGTGTTTTTTCATCGCTATTGATCTTCTAAGCCGGTTATTTTGGTGACGTATTGGATCTTTGGTTTGGCATACTCTTTCGTGGACTGTTTTTTGGACTTGGTTTTGGATATTTCTCATGATGTCGGATTCTAGCTTTACGGTTAGAAGACAGTGTGTAAATGAGGGATGCATGGTGAGGCTACCGAAAGCTTCGGTAGACCCTCACACAGTTTGTAAAGCGTGTAGAAGGAATGAATGTTCAATTTCTAACACCTGTGATGAATGTGTAAATATGAATGAGGAAGAATGGAAGAATTTAAATTCATATTTAAGGAAATTAGATATGGATAGGGCTAGGAAAGCTTCCTCCAGAAGCTAAGTAGGTCTCGCTCTAACGAGCCTATTAAATTAACACCTTACCCTAAACCCTAAACCTCTATCTTCTTCCTCTAGTACTAAGACTGCAAATCCGGCAACGGAAATTGCAGATCTTAAAGCTGCGCTACAAAGGATGGAACGTCAAATGCTGACGTTGAAAGGTAAGCACAGTGATAGTGAATTAAGCGTCCCTAGTGCAGTGGAGGGTGCGTCTGATCGGCTTCATCTCGCTCCCAGGCCTAGACCTCTTCCAAGCTACAGGCCCAGAGGAGAAGGATGTCAAAAGCCTACGGAAGGTTATGGAGAATCCCACCGATCAGGCGTCCCCTCGGCAGATTCTGTACGACCCGAACTGCAAGGATCGCTATCGAAAAAGCATCCTTAAGAAGTGTTTTTTATTGTAGTGTCTTACGAACAATTATAGAGCCGTGATTTCCACGAGCGGCAGGATACTAAATTCAAATTTAGCGCGTCGGCGTCCGCCAACACTGGTGGTGATGACGTCATCTCCTCCACTCGCGGGAGAACCAGGTACAACTGCCCAGGTGAATCCAATTCTTTTCCTGCCGGCGTCCGGTGAACATCGGTGTTCGGTGCGGTTGGATGACTTTGCTTCGCTTTTTTTTCTGGTGGAATTGATCTTCGGAATTGGTGAAGTACTCTTTTTTTGGCGTTGTTGTTATTTTGCTTTTTATTTAGGCGTTGCCATGTCGGATTCTAGTCCGTCGGGAGTTAGGTTTTGCATCTCAGGAGTAAAACTAGATTATCCAAGTTAGAATATGATTCTCACACTAAATGTGTTAAGTGTAGGGGACAGGTTTTTGTTCAGCAGATCGAACATGTAACGAGTGTAGTGATTGGACTGATTCTCAATGGAAGTTTTTTTTAGTTCATACTCGGAGAAATTAGCTAAAGATTCAGAATTAGAAAAGCAGCGCTTAGGGAAAGTAGACTTAGCTCTGCTTCGTCTTGCGATGCATCTGTTCCTTCTGTTTCTCCTCAAATTGTTATGTCTCCTTTAACTACACCTCCTATCCTCCTACTAATCCCACTTCTCCGGCTTCCGTGTAGTTTCTTCCGACAACCATTGCCAGTCTGGAATCGAGGTAGATCAGAAATTTTCGTACTAGCGAATACGGTTTTGCAACTTGGTAATTCAGTTAAGACGTTTTTGGAGAAAGCGACCTCAGGTAAGAGTGTAGTTGAGGGTGCGTCTGTCTGTCCTGACACGTCTCCTAGACAAAGGTCACTGTCCAGCTCCCCCGCACCGGGGAGAGCATACCGGAAGTCCAAGGGAGTCGATCGGGATTTGCCCACAGACAGGCGCCTCTCTTGTTGAGCCTGTTTCGCCTCAACAGGGCTCGGTTAAGCGTTGGAAAGGTGTTGCGGTCAGCGCCTTTCGAATGATTCAAGCGATTCGTCTCCGGTGCGCGCGGTCTTGGCGAGATTCGCCCGTTCGCGTCCCTTAAAGAGGCGTTCAGGCGCCGATTCTTCGCCTCCTCCAGTCAAGCGGTAGAAGGAGCCTGAGTAGGGTTGCGCCTGGCCGTTAGCGGCTCGTTCGTCGCCTCAATCTGTGCCTTTTCGGCGCCATCTACTAGTAGAGATTGTGGTTTTTAGCGCTGTAGCTAGCAGTTCTAAGGGTGTTTCTTTAGGCGCTTTTTCGTCTGTACGCCTGATGCGCCTGTTTCGCCTCGAATTTCGGCGGCTCCGAGCGAGGCGCAAGTAGTTTTCCGCCTCCTGCTGAACTTTAGGCTCTTCCAAGCCTACGTTAACTGTTTTTGATTCGTCTCTGGCGCCTTTGCGCAAGCAGTTAGAGATGTTAACCAACTGGATGAATGAGTCCAAGGGTGGTTCGAAACCTTCAGATCCGGTTGTAGTTCCGTCTACTTCTTAGGCGGTATCGGAGAATGAAGAAGAAGTAGAGGAGGAGGATTCACATCACCTCTCGTGTTATTCACGTCTCCTTAGATTTCTTCTGGTATCTTATCCAGATTATTTTGAGAAAGCGGCTCCGCGCTCCCCAACTTCGACTTTTTTGATGAGGAGGAAAACTTCAGACCCTCTCCTCCCAAAACTTGTTCTATCTAAAGCGGTTAGACATTCGTTGAAAGAGACGGAGAAATGGATGTCTATGAAAAGAGACTTAGGGAAGGCATCTTTTTGCTTACCCTCCCTCTAAGTTGCTTCGTAAGAGGTATAGGTTTTTATGTAACTGGGGAAGCTCCTTCTCTGGGAGTTTTCTGCCTCCTCCCAGGGAGACTTCTCCAGTTTAATCGACTCCTCTAGAAGATCTGCTTTCGACGCAGCGAAAGTTTTCTTTACAGCGCTGAGTTGGACCACGTTGTAAAGAATCAATTTAAACTTTTGGAAGTCTTTAGCTTCCTTGATTGGACTATTGGCGCTTTAGCGGCCAAGATCGAAGACTGTCCTTCTCTTTCCAGGAGTTAGCGGAGGATTGGTTGGTGTTTCTGTCCTGTGCGGACAAATCCATTAGGGATGGATGGGATGAGTTAGCTTCGCTCATCGCCTTTGGTACCCTTAAGAAAAGGCAACTTTGGTGCTCCTTTGCTTCTAAAAGGGTTACGTCCCAACAAAGAAGTCTGCTCTCTTGTTTGCTCCTTTTGTGAAAGATAACCTCTTTCCAGACGATGTAGTGTTGTCAATTTCGTCTGCGCTAGATAAGAAATCTACTTCGGATTTTACTGGGCACAGTCTACTAAGAGACCTAAAGCTCCTGTTGGACTGTTTCCTTCGGTTTCTCCTCTGGCCCAAGCGCCTTTTCGAGGGAGAAAACCCAAGCGCTTTCTTTCGGCCGAAATCGAATTTGCGACCTCAGTCTAAGGCCTCGGCCAAGGTTAACAAACCTTCCAAATGAAAGCTCGGTTTTCTTCATGCACCAGTGGGAGCCAGGCTGGCTCTGTTTTGGGAGGAATGGGAAAACAGAGGAGCAGAAGCCTGGGTAGTGCAAGTACTCAAGTTCGGCTATCGTATTCCTCTCGTTTCACCTCCCTCGCTCTCACCTGTGCCAATTCCATTCCAGGCATACTCTCCGGGCTCAGACAAATTTGTTTCTGGCGCTAGCCGCAGAAGTGGAAGCGCTTGTTCTCAAAGAAGCGATAGAACAGATAGAAGGGGATTTTCCTCCAGGCTTTTACAATCGCCTTTTTGTAGTTCCCAAGTCATCAGGGGGCTGGAGGCCGGTTTTGGATGTGAGCGCCCTGAACTTGCATGTCCAGAAAACAAAATTTCATATGGAGACCACTCGTCGGTTCTGGAGTCCATCAGACAGGGGATTGATGGTCTCTCTGGACATGCAAGACGCTTATTTTCACATTCCGATACATCGCGAATCTCGAAGTACCTGAGGTTCATGTTCGAGGCAAGGTGTTTCAGTTTCGGGCGCTTTGCTTCGGACTAGCGACCGCTCCTCAAGTTTTCACCAGGGTTCTATCCCCGATAGAAGCTGGCTACACATATTAGGAGTAAGAATCTCCCTCTATCTGGACGATTGGCTTCTCCGGTCGGAATCAGAGAGTCGGTGCATGAAGGACCTTGGAACAACTCTGGATCTTGCCAGAAAGTTAGGAATTCTGGTCAACAAACAGAAGTCCCAGTTGGTTCCATCTCAGAGCATCCTTTATTTGGGGATGATTCTGAATGCTCAAGTTTTTCGGGCTTTTCTGTCCCCGAAGAGGGTTCAAGGCTGTCTGGAGACAGTTCAGGAGTTCTTGGACAAAAAGGTAAGTTCTGCCAATCAGTGGATGAGGCTCCTGGGCAAATTGACGTCAGTGGAGAAATTTGTGACGTTGGGAAGACTGCACATGAGACCTCTGCAGTTTTTCCTGAGAGCCTCTTGGTGCAGGAAGACACAACCAGACTCGATTACTTTCCTGTCACAGATCAAAATAAAAGAGGACCTAAGGTGGTGGCTCTCTCGAGCAAGGTTGGAAGAAGGGTTAGATCTACGACCCATCCTCCCGAACCTACAGTTCTTTTCCGACGCATCGGACACAGGTTGGGGAGCCCTACTGGGAAATCAACGGACTTCAGGAGCTTGGTCGGAGAAGGAGAAGAAGTTCCACATAAATGTAAAGGAACTGTTAGCAATTTTCTTAGGGCTCAGACAGTTTCGGAGCTTAGTAGAAGGCCGAGTAGTGGCAGTGCATTCCGACAACTCCACGGCTCTCATCGTACGTGCGGAAACAGGGGGGACTCAGTCTTTCTCTCTGTACGAAGTAGCCAAGGATCTCCTCCTGTGGTCAAACGAAGCGAAGGTTCAGCTAGTCCCGAGATTTGTTCCGGGAAAGATGAACGTCCTGGCGGACGAGTTAAGTCGTCAACAGCAAGTGTTACCTCTGGAGTGGACTTTGGACAACAAGATTTGTCAGAAACTTTGGCGCCTTTGGGGACGACCGTCATAGACCTGTTTCGCGAACATCGAGGAACAACCGTCTTCCTCTCTTTTGTTTCTCCAGTCCCAGATCCTCTAGCTTGGTCGGTGGACGCAATGCTGTTGGAGTGGTCGGGTCTGGTAAGCTTATGCATTCCCTCCGTTCGGTCTAATAAGAGAGGTGCTGAACAAGTTTCATGTCGCACAGCATGTAACGCTAACGTTAATCGCTCCCTTTTGGCCCAGGAAAGAGTGGTTCCCGGACCTTGCTCCAGTTGTTAGTAGACTTCCCCAGACTTCTTCCTCCAGAGAAGTGGCTTCTCAAACAACCTCACTTCAAGAGGTTCCACCAAAACTTGTCCGCTCTAGCTCTGACAGGGTTCAGACTCCGTCCGGAATCTTGTCAGAGCGAAAGGATTTTCAAGAAGAGCTGCAGAAGCTATCGCTCGTTGTAGGAGAGAGTCTTCTAACAAACTCTATCAAGGGAAGTGGGAAGAATCTTCAGAGAGTGGTGTAGAAGTGCTAAAGTCTCTACTTCTGCGACCTCTTTAACAGAAATAGCAGATTTTCTTCTAATTTTCTTAGGAACTCTAAGAAACTGGCTCCTTCGACGATCAGAGGATATAGAGCCATGCTCTCTTCGGTTTTTTTTCGACTCGAGGTTTTTGGATATTTCCTCCAATTCAGATCTGTCGGACCTCATTAGTCTTTCGAAACCACTAAGCTCCCGCAAGATCTAGTGGCTTGGAACTTAGATGTGGGGCTTAAGTTTCCTCAAGGGGCCACCGTTTGAGCCTTTGAAGTCGGCTTCACTCAGGAACCCTTGACTAAAATAAGGCACTCTTTTCTTATTGCACTAGCTCTGCTAAGCGTGTCAGCGAATTGCACGCTATAGACAAAAGAGTCGGTTTCTCTCAAGGCAATGCTGTATTTTTCGGTATCTTTGACCTTTCTAGCCAAAAATGATAATCCTTCTAATCCTTGGCCGAGGAGTTTTGTGGTAAGGAACTTATCTGATTTGGTTGGACATGAGGAGGAAGAAAGGCTCTTATGTCCAGTCAGGGCTATTAAGCAGTATCTGTTTGCCACTAAGGGTATCAGAGGACAATCTTCTAAGCTCTGGACCTCGGTTCAAAATCCCTCTCGTCCTCTTCTAAGAATGCTATATCGTTCTTTATTAGAGAGCTTATCAGGGAAGCTCACTCGCAGTCCGAGAACGACAATCTTTCCGTTCTGAGAGTTAAAGCTCACGAGGTTAGAGCAGTGGCAACTTCTTTAGCATTCAGAAAGAATTTATCTTTAGCTTCGATTCTTCAGAGCACGTTCTGGAGATCGAATTCGGTTTTTGCGAGTCATTATCTCAAAGAGATAGAAACGGTTTTCAGAATTGTAAAAACGTTAGGTCCGGTGGCGGTTTTTTCTGGCATGGTGTTGGGAGAAACGGCACAGGGGTCGTCACCTCTATGCTAACTTTTCACCTTGAATAGGTTGTCGAGTTCAAGGGAAGCTGGGGGTACTGAGTACCTGGGATACTCACCAGTTCTGTTAGGTCAGATTTACAATGGTTGGGTGTATATATTTGTTTTTAAATCTGGTGTGGTGACAATGTTTTGTATGATTGAATTTCTGGTCTTAGCCCAGGGCAAGGGCAATCTTTTGTTGTTACTATCCTCCGTCAGTCAGCCTTGACTCGCTTGAACTACGGAAGGATTCCACTCCTGTAGAGGCTACTTTGGTCAAATTCCAATTCCTCTACAATAGTCAAGAAAGAAGGCACGAACCAGAGGCAGTAACAGTCTGCTGTAGCTCTCTTACAAGGTAAGGTACACAGACACCTTGAGTGTTTACTGGTATTGCAATAAATGTAACCATTTAAAAATACTAGTGGTCCACTGAATCCCACCTTGCCCATAATGTGTAATCAGCTCTATAATTGTTCGGTAAGACACTACAATAAAAATGAAATTTTCATTATTAAAATGAAGTTTTATTGTATACTTACCGAACAA
>NC_087214.1:60518123-60625712 GCF_015104395.2 Macrobrachium nipponense | reverse complement strand
TTGTAGCAAAAGAAATTCAGTGGGATGAATAAATTTCTTCCATAAGGTATGAATATCTAAGTAACGATTATTTTCATAAAGAGATTTCCACTATAGGATATGAAAGGGTGATGGTGATAATGCTAGTGACGATAATGAAGTTTTAATATTCTTTTTCCCCCATAAGACTTCTATCGAGGGGTATGATCATATGATGACATCATCGAGTGATCACATGAGCAACACTTGACTGCACAAAGATAAGAGAGAGAGAGATTATTATTCTTAATCTTTTGCTTGGTATTTTCATATTGATAGCTCTGTCTATAATTTGTTTGGTAGCATTGTCATATCTGACATTTAAGCTAAGAAAATGTATGAAACACAAGATGATAAATTGGTAAATGATGAATGCACTGCAATCTCATGTAAGGAATGATAGAATATAATTTCGTATTAAGAATTTTGTTTGTTTCTCTATAAATATTTTAGAATTAAGTTTACTGAAGTACATACTTCTTGTATCATTAAGGTGGGTACACACGCGAGAGCCGAACCTTGTATGTGTAACTGAGTTACGCATATACGGTTACAAGGTGTCAAAATGTTGAGGACGAACCGTAACCACGTTGAGCACGTAACTTCATTGTAATCCACTGTGATTATCAGTCTGTCCCAGGTTGTTAACTGACGATGGCCACCATGCAAGTAGCAGCTGCCCCGTGTATGTATACACATTATTTAACGAAGATGAAGCGAAATAAAAGAAGATGGTGGCAATCAAGGTTATATACTAGAAGGGTAGAATACAATGGTCGGGAATTACTCGCTGACTTGAGATTCCAAGAAGTTTCTGGCCACAGTAAAGTCTTTTCTTCGTAATAACTAATAAATTGAAGGATCTCTTCCTCACTCCAATCAGCCATGGTAGACATATACGTACTGACTGACCAAAACAAGGGACTCTACTATGGACGGCCTTGTTCATAGTCGGTGTTAACAAGTTCAGCAACCTCTGTTGTTACGCACGTAATACAGGTTCCGTCCACACATGGCGTAACATACAAAGAGACCTCCCTTTGATTCGGGGCCCAAAAACTGACAATTGCCAGGACGGAGGGCGAACGGAGCCTCGAACCTTGCGGGTTCGGGGTTCGGGTTCGAGGAACCGTCCACACTTGCGTTTTTGTTACAAGAATCGGTTACAATACAAGGTTCGGTTCGCACGTGTGTACCCACCTTTATAATCCGTACATACTTCTTGTATCATTATAATCCTTAGTTGATTGGCTGGATTTAGTGATGAAATTGGGAAACACTCCTTTTCTGTAGGTAAAAGTGAGGTGTAATGAAGGTTATTATATATGAAAGATACTGGAACATACATCCTTCCTATATGAACTCTCAAGAGAGACTGAGTTTCCAGCCCGGTGATTCTGTGATTGGTTCGTCGTAAGGAACGGCGCTGGACATAAGATGCATGCCGGAAATGAATCTACTATAGTGCATATACTATGTCAGCTTATTGAGCCCAGGTCGGTCCCAGGTAGCCACTAGTGCATATACTATGTCAGCTTGTTTAACCCAGGTTGGTGACAGATTCCAAGCTTTATTCAACACATTACCAAACTACCACATCTGTAACAGAAAAACAGACAATAACTATCAATATTCATGCACACATGAACACAAGCACATAAGTTATGACAATCATGCTACAAAACATTAACATTAGAAAACAACATAAAGAAATAGTTTGATATCTAGGACCTACCACAAATAATAATACTACATTCTCCCCTCCTAGAAAATTTCACTATTAAACTAAACAAATGTATTGGTTTAATCCCATCCGTAGCGATCAGGAGGTCTTGACACACGAGTGGATCTTCTTAGCTCAGTGGGCTCACTGGGCACATGAGAATCACGGCTATCATTAGTTTGTGAACTGTCATGAGTTTGTGCATCCTGCACTCCAGGTGTATTTGGGGACTCCATCTCTCTTAACGATTCAACCTGGTGTACAGGAATCATTGCACCCTCAGGACTTGGAGCTAAGTCACGAGTAGACACAGTTGATTCTCTTCCGTCTGGATATTTGACATTTGCATACATTGGGTTTGCATTCATGAGTTGAACCTGATCAGTTAACGGTTCATGTTTGCTAGACCTAACATGTCGTCGCAATAGTACGGGTCCAGGAGTCAAAAGCCATAATGGTAATGTATTTCCAAGACTAGAGCGTCGCTGAAACCTAAAGAAAACGTTCATGAGGGGTTTCATTGGTTGCTGTACATAAGAGCGACCTAACTGAATGCAAAACCTCAGGAAGTACTATCTCCCAGTGTTGAGTCTTCAAGTTACGAGTTTCAAGTATTAAAAGAATAGATTTCCAAATAATACCATTGTATCTCTCACCTGGCCGTTCCCCATCGGATGATAAGGTGTTGTTTTGCTTGTTGCAAACCCCTTTCTGAGAAAGGTACATTTTTTCAGTTCCTGGGACATGAAAGAAGGACCTTGATCTGAATGAATAAAACTAGGCATTCCACAAAGGCTAAAGATAGATTCAAGACATTTGATCACTGTTTTAGAATGCATGTTTGGACAGGGAAACACAAAGGGGAAACGTGAATACTCGTCAATAACCGTAAGAATGTACTTGTTGTTCGTGGTAGAGGGCAGAGGCCCTTGAAATCAATACTAAGACGTTCCATTGGCTGGGTGGCCTTTATGAGGACTCCTTTTCCTGGATGATGGAATTGCGGTTTTTGTCGTGCACAGATTTTACAGGAAGCACACACTCTTTTCACGTCATCTGTTGAAAAGGGGAGGTTTTTAGATCGCACAAAGTGCAAAAGACGAGTGACCCCAGGATGGCAGAGGTTCTCGTGGATGTCAGTGAGATTCGACATTAAAGAAATAGAACAACAATAGGCACGAGTCAGGGTGTCCGGTGCAATATTCTGTTTCCCAGGACGATACTGTATGGTATAGCTGTACGATGCCAGCTCCAACCTCCACTCTTGTATCTTGTTATTCTTTATTTTAGTTCTCTTCCTGCTGTCTAACATGAACATCACGGATCGCTGATCAGTAATCAGAGTAAAATGTCGTCTTGCTAAGAAATGGCTCCACTTGCGAACAGCTTCAATAATAGCGGTAGCCTCCTTTTCCACTGCTGGATAATGCAACTCACTACCCTGGAGCGTTCTTGACATGAAAGCTACCGGCCGGTCACCCTGGTTTAAGACTGCTGAAACAGCAACTTCCGAAAGCATCACACTCCACAACAAAGGGAAGGCTCTCATCCACAGACCGTAGTGAAACATCCATAAGTTGTTTTTTTAAGAGTTTAAAAGCAGCTAGTGCTGGCTCACTCAGTGGAAAAGTTTTGTGTTCACTAAGGATGAATCATATCAGAAAAACGAGGGATCCATTTGGCATAATATGCAAACAACCCTTGAGCTCTTCGCAGAGACCCCATATTTGTGGGAGGCGGTAATTCTTGAAGGGGACGTAATTCTGTCAGAGTCAGGCTTTATCACATTATTACCGACACAATACCCTAGAACATTGATTGTAGGAACAGACACAACCGATTTCACTTCATTTAGGGTGATCTTCCGTTTCTGAACCACATCCAAGAACTTTTGAACGTTTTCATCATGTTCAGCCTGAGTTAATCCACCTACCCAGTAATATTATCTAGATATGGAAAAGTATCTTTGAGGTTCTCATCTTCAACTAGTTTAATCCATAGCTCTTTGGAAAGCAGCTACACCATTCGTGACACCAAATGGAATCCTAAACAAAACTGAACAAGTTTCCCTGCACCCTCAAAAGCAGTGGTACTTCTCTCACTCTCTTTAATGCTGATTTGGTGATATGCACTCTTTAAGTCAAATGTGGAGAACACCTTATATTTTGCAAGGTCATGCACCTATCTCTATCCTTGGGGAGGGGGGGGTATGCATCTAGTTCTGTGTATTGGTTAATGGTCTGGGAATAATCAATGCAAAGTCTCTTTTTGTGCCTGCCAAAGTGAATCTTTGACTACTACAACCTGTGCTCTCCAAGGGGATATACTTGGCTCAATGATACCTTCAGATAGTAAATGTGATATCTGGTCTTTTACAAACAGCTGGTCATCCTGGCTATAGCGTCTAGATTTAACTGCAATGGGTTTACACTGTTGAGGCAAGTTTGGTTTGGAAACAATTGACGGTTCATCGATATCAGCTGTTGCTAATACACAGACAGGTTTGGCTCCAGTTATCTTTAAACTTGGTTTATTCCTCCATATTGAAAAGTTACGCTCTGGTGTTGCTTTTTGAAAGTCATAACCTAAGATAACATCACAACATAAATCCTTCAGGACCCCGAGCTGGATACAAGGATATCTCTGATCAAGGTGCACTAAGTCTGCTGTAACAAACCCAGGGGAACTAGCATTTAAAGATTTTGATGCCATTGAGACTGCTGTACCTACAGGAACTATTGTCAAATTTAGTTTCTGTGCTACTTCCTCACGTATAAAACTATCTGAACTACAAGAATCAATTAGTGCCTTCAATGAATGGCCATTTACAGAAATAAGTTGTAGCTGCATGTGAAAGATTCTTTGGATACGTGGCAGCTATTGTAAGCAAAGTGGGATTATACAATGCAGCAGTAGTACTACCTGAAGCCATTGATTTTTACGACCTTTTTTGCAAAATGACCTGTTTACCAACATTTGTTACAATTAAACAGTACGTGCAGGACAACTCACTCTACCTGTACTGTGGAGTGCATTACCACAAAAATAGCATTTCCTCTTAGATAAGTAAGCAGCAGCAACAGCTGAATCTCCAGGTGAACTTCTTTCTGCTTCTTCTTTTGTTGGCTGCTGCTGCTGGTCACCTCTGGGCTGTGCCTGCCACTCTGGAACTAAAGCAGCAGTATGAGGAACGGCACTACGCTGGGCAAGATCCAACGTACGAGCTTGACTGTGTGCAGCCTCCAGGTTCAGTGACTTATTTTCTAGTAGGCGCTGACGAATAAATGCTGAGGCAATACCATTGATAAATGCATCACGTACTAGCTCCTGCCGATATTGCTCAGCTGTGACTGCCTGGAAGTTACAATCCTTGCTTAGCTTATGTAGCTCCCTCAGAAATTCATCAAGGGATTCTCCTGACTGCTGTCGTCGTGTCGCCATAAACATGCCTAGCAAAAACTTCATTCGGCAACTTGACATAAGCACTCTCCAGTTTGGCGAGTGCACTCTCCAGTTTACTACAGTCTTCAATGAGTTTCATACACTCGGGGACACACAATTCACTAATGCCCTCAACTTGTCTGGTGCAGCATCTCCACTTTCTTCTATGAAGTTGTTGGTGAATGTTTTATTGCCAGTGCTTCCACTCTTTGGCTGCAGTGGGCGAGCTGGGATCTGTGTCCAGTCTGGACGGCTTCAGCAGCTTGGCCATGATAGGTAGTGTGTTGAATAAATTGTAATGAAAGTAAACACTTGGTGACAGATTCCAAGCTTTATTCAACACATTACCAAACTACCACATCTGTAACAGAAAAACAGACAATAACTATCAATATTCATGCACACATGAACACAAGCACATAAGTTATGACAATCATGCTACAAAACATTAACATTAGAAAACAACATAAAGAAAAATAGTTTGATATCTAGGACCTACCACAAATAATAATACTACAATTATGTCAGGTTATTTAGCCTAGGTTAGTCCCAGGTAGCCCCTAGTTCATATACTATGTCAGGTTATTTAGCCTAGGGTGTTCCCAGGTAGCCCCCAGTGGATTTACTAGGATGTCAGCTTATTGAGCCTAGGTTGGTCCCAGGTAGCCCCTAGTGCATTTTGTAAGGCAGTTTATTTAGCCTAAGTTTGTCCCTATCCTAGGTTGGTCCCAGCTAGCCCCTAGTGCATTTACCAGGGTAAACAACTGAATTGCGAGCAGTTCACTCTATCAAGACCACTTTTTTCACTATATTTAATTGGAGATCTAACAATACTATCAAATCATTAAGTATACCATTCAAAAGGTTGAAGTTTCATCAAAAAAATGAGATAGACTAAAATATCAAATGGCCACCTGGTGACCACCTCTACTGTTGTGCGACCACCTTCCCAAAAAATAACTTTAGCACTTCCAGTAAACTGAGATAGACATCAGACTAGAGCCAGTGTCCATGGAAGCAACACCTCTAGATCTCTATTTTATTCTCAAGATATGTGTTTTCTCCCAAGTAAGAAATTAAGGCTATAATTTATTTCCAATTAAACAGAGGTTAATGAAAGTCTATCCATGTGCACTGCTAACTTACCTCTATTACGCTTTCAAAATTTTTATTTAAAACACCTCACATATAGAAGATTGGCACCATCTCGATGTTTGCAGTCACTTGTGTAAACAAACTTCCCATTTCCTGTGCTAGTACACTTTCTTTACAACAATCTTAAATGGTGATGGTGTTCAACTTGTGACCGGGAAAACCTGGCAATTTTTTGGGAAGAAGAAGAAGAATGCACTAGATAACATTAAATAATAAGTTAAACACCAGAATAAGGTTATGAATTGCATAAATTTATTACATATTCATGATAATTCATCTGAAAATATTTGTTGTATATAATAAAAGTAACCAGATTCCTGACACAAATTTCAGCGGTTTTGCTTTGAACATTATCTACGATGTATTTTTCGCGTTTTCCTATTTTTTCTTATTAATATAGGTACTATATTACATATAGTGTAATGTATATTACATACATAGTTTTGTTTATTATAATGGTGTTCTAAGTAATAATTTTGAAATTAGGACCTTTATTTGTTTCTACACGATATCCAAACCCTTGGTCCTTTTCATAAGGAATTACTTTCAGTGTAGGCTGGAATATGGCTGTTAAATTCTTGAACAAGGTGGTTAGGCAGTAACTATTGTCTGGTAGGTGGGTAGGCCCACCTACCTGGATGTAAACACACTACTTTGCCTACGGCCATCTTCCGATGAAGACGTATGCTTGTTATCTCTTGGTGACTGCTGTTAATCATGATTTCCTGGAAGGATCTTTATTTGTATTTTAAATATATATTTATATTGTGTTTGATGTTAATATTAATTGACTTTATAATTAATATACAAACCCAATTTTTGTGATAGCCTTGCTAGCCACCTTTCTACTTTGTGTTAAGGGTCGTTGGCAAGGGTGTACATACACCCTTATTACATAGCTTCACCCTTTAACACAATCAAGGCGAGACAGTTTATTCATTTGGTATTTACACTTATGCTTTGGAAATTTACCGAGGGGATCTTTGGAGGTTTGTCTTTTGTTTTCCTTCTGGTATTTACTCTCCTCTTTTGTCCTTTCGCTAGCTTATGGGACAAAGAGAGAGGGGCCGTGTGTTGTTAGTGTTTGAGGGATCTCCTCTCATTTCAGAGGGCGGTGCCCTTGGATGCGAGAGGAGTATCCTTATTTTTTGTTTTTAATCATATTTCCATCCTTTTACAGGCTAACAGTGTTGATAGTTGATGACAGCAGTAGATGGTTGGATATCTTTGTGTTGGCTATATCCTAACCTCGGAATTGTACCTATAATTCATAGCATGCTGTGATACTGGTCCTTGAGTGTGTGTACTTTTGTTCATGAAACTTACCTGGCAGATATATATATAGCTGTATTTCTCCGAAGTCGACGGAATTTCAAAACTCCCGGCACACGCAGTGGTTGGCCAGGTGGTTAGCACCCATTCCTGCCGCTGGGAGGCGGGTATCAGGAACCATTCCCATTTTCTATCAGATTTTCTCTGTCGCCGTAATGTAAACACCTGTTTTCATTACCTCCGTCTAGGATTTTGATTCTCATTGCCGCTTAAGTATCCTAATTATCTTTTGGATGATTGACTTGGATGTGTGGCTAGGCATACGCTATCATAATTTTGATTAACCTTTGTTTAAGATGTCTGAATCTAGTTCGGCTAGTTTCAGACTGTGTTGTCTGCACGAGTAAGGTGAGGCTACCGAAAGCTTTGGTAAATCCTCACTTGGTATGCACGGTGTGTTTAGGGCATGTTTCTTTATTGAAAGATCAATGTAAGGAGTGTGAGAGTTTGACAGATTCCGAAGGGAAGACATATGATTCGTATGTACGCAAATTAGAGCGTGATTGAATCAGGGGGTCTTCCTCAAAAAACTGCATCAGTAAACAGAAGTCAGGGTAATGAACCTGCTAACCTTCCTGTAGACTTTGTTTTGCCTAACCCTGTAGTATGGCCTATGGGCCATTAGGTTATGTCTGCGAAAGAATGCCTTTTCTGTTATTGTGGATTCCATTCGTATTTTGGAATCTAAAGTGCTCGCTCTCCAATCAGTGTTGTGAAGTGCAGTGCCCCTTGTGTTGTGGAGGGGCCATCAGATCGGCCCTATAAGGCCTCTAGGCCTGGACCTCTGTCGGACTCCCAGGACCAGGGAGAAGGACATGTCGAAAGCCGAAGGAGGGTTACGGGGAACCCCCACCGATCTGGCGTCCCTTCGGCAGGACCTGTTGACGCTTCCCAGGCTGCCAAAGATCGTGCACGTGCACGAATCGTGAAGGATTGCTTCTCGTCCTCCGAGGCGTCCTCCCCGCGCAGGGGTTGGAGCTCTTGGAAGGACTCGCGCCCTCTAAAAGAAGCTTTAGAGAAGAGGACGCTTCACGTCCTCTCTCTCGTCAGGAGGGAGCGTCAGATCGGCCCTATACAGGGACTCCACACTGATCTGGCGTCCCTTCGGCAGGACTTAATATCGATAAGCGTGACAAAGACGCAAGATGTCACACAGGCGGCCGTCGTCTTTGTCAAGAAATTTTCATTCTTAGTATTTACTTGAATATTTATTTTTCATTTCTTTTTATTTATTTTATATGATTATTATATACTATAATTCTTTATGATTGAACTCGACGCTCTGTCAAGAGGAAGGAACGTCATTACTCTTGTAGCAAGGATTGTTTTCCTTCTCCCCATGACGCTCCCCCCTCCTCTCCTCTTGACGCTCCGTATACGTTACGTGACGTGACGTTCGCTCTACTGTGAACAGGAGGTTGTTCAAGCTGCTAAGCTTGACGCCCGGCAAGCTTCTTTGCATAATCAAGCAGCTCGCCAAGACGTACCTCGCTCGTCCCTAAGGGACGCTCCGTCGGCTGCCAGATATGACAAACTGCTTTGCGCAGTCGATTTTTTCTCTTGTTGCTAAGCATGACGTCTGTCAGTAGCGTGACACTTTTCTGGACGCTTCTGTTGACGCTCAGTTAAGACTGGATGCTCAGCTGGACGCCAGGCATGCGCCAGTGGACGCCAAACGCGCACCAGTGGAAGCCAGGAGCACGCCAGTAGACGCCAGGCGCGCGCCAGTTGACGCTCGGTCGGACGCTTAGCATGACGCTTTTGTGGACGCTCTTCAATACGTCCCTCGGGAAGCTCCCTTATTGGACAATCTTCAGAACACTCCGCAGGACGTTCCTTTAACGGTGGCACAGTTAGAAAAAGGGTGGGAACATTTGAAACATGAGGGTGGGATTTCACTGGGCGACACGGCTCCCTCGCCCAGAAATAGATTTTTCCTACGTCAAAATCCCTTTTCTGGGCTCAGCCGTGTCGCTCCGTGAAATTGTACCAGAGAAAACACCAAGCTACTGACATATAAAACTATTAGTAATTAAAAGATAACAACCAAAGGGTGCCAATGAAAAACATAGTATCATGAAAATCAATATAATAATAATATATACATATAAATTGTAATCCTTAATTTAAAGGTAATAGACTTAAATTTAAGACATCATAGGCAATAAACCAACAATTTGTATAAAATATAGTTTGAAAAAGGCACCTATAAATGAATATTATGTACATATGACATAAATCTGCCCATTATTAAAAACATTACTGGGATGAGGTAGACTGATAATGAGGCTGGTAGGAAGGAGTAAAGGAGGAGACAAGGTAACAACTGCAAACTACTTCCGACCGTAGCAGGGGAAACCGTGTTCCCTACAGCTACCGCCGGGAACTTAAGGTCTTCCAAAGATTTAAGGTAGTGGCGTTTAAAAACTGAAGGGGATTTCCAACCAGTATATTTCTTCAGATCTTCAAAGCTCATGTGCTGGAAGAAATTAATTGAGGTTGCTATAGCTCTAATGTCATGTACCCGTGGGAATGAATGTGGGTTGGCCTTCTTAATGAAATAAAGAATTTGCTGTCTTATACCTTTCAGAGAGATGGTGCCACCTCCCTCTCTAATGAACAGGGGCCCTTTATATATCGTAGAAGTTCTATGTAGGAAATCCTGCCATGCCTTCACAGGGCACAGGGATGTGTCCTGTGGGAGTGGAATAATTTTCCATGGAGCCCACCTATCAAGAGGATCTTCATTCTTGGCAAGAAACCTGCGATCCGGAGAAAGAAGCACCTCTCCCGAAGATAGGAACTGAATATGACCTGGGGCCCTGGATAAAGAAGACAACTCTGAAATTCTAGCTCCCGAAGCTAGACTGATGAGAAATAGAGTTTTCCGCAAAAGAGATTGATAATCACATTCTGAGTTTTTAATATCCGATGCCAACTTAAGGACATCGTTTAGGAACCATGACACTGCAGTTGGTCGTTCAACAGGCCTAAGCCTGGCACAAGCCTTGGGGATTGAGGTAAAGTAAGAATCTGTTAGGTTTATGTCAAACCCGAATTGAAAAATCTTTTTCAATGCTGATTTAGTTGTGGTTATTGTACTAGCTGCCAAACCTTGTTCAAATAAATTCCTGAAGAAGGTGATAGCTAGATTTGTTGTCATGGTATGAACATCAGATTTATAGAGGAAGACAGCCAGCTCCTTAACCCTTAAACGCCGACTGGACGTATTTTACGTCGACATTTTTTGTCTCTCGGGTGCCGACTGGACGTATTTTACGTCGACATACAAAAGTTTTTTTAAAAATTCGCGGAAAAATACTTTTAGGCCTACCAGCCGAAAACTCTTGAATCACACGCCTTGGGGGATGCTGGGAGTTCACGGATCAAGGTGTTGTTTTGTTTACAATCGTTACGCAGGCGCGCAAGCGCGAATTTCTTTCTTGCTGCACTAAAAAGTATCTGTGACACATCTTGGAAATTATTTCGTCACTTTGACAATTTTTGTACCATTTTAAATTAGCCGTTACATGGAGTATTATACAGGCAGTCCCCGGGTTACGACGGGGGTTCCGTTCTTGAGACGCGTCGTAAGCCGAAAATCGTCGTAAGCCGGAACGACGCTTGGAAATATGTCTTAAACTAATAAAAAGTTATAAAAACCTTACTTGTAATCCTTTGGTTACACTACATGTTGTTTCCTGTAGTTTTATGTACAACCTGGAGTTATTTTCATGAAAGAATGCTGGTTCTTGAAGGTAAAAACTATTGTAATCCTCTGGTGACACTACATTCTTGAAGTTTTATGTACAACCCGGAGTGATTTTGCCAAATCTTGAGGGCTACAAGAACAGCTGATTACTATTTACGTATCATATAGACTAATTAAAGTAAACGTATCTTTAAATAGGCTTATATATTAGTATCAGCAAAACATTTCCTGCCATGAGTCAGAGGCCGTTTAATGAAACGAACACTTCTCTGTCCTATCTGTTCAGAAAATAAACGTTACGTCAATCCCCAGACCATTGTTGCCAAGGCGTCTCCTCTCTCTCTCTCTCTCTCTCTCTCTCTCTCTCTCTCTCTCTCTCTCTCTCTCTCTCTCTCTCTCTCTGATCAAATTACACTGGAACCTTGACATACGATTGCCCTAATATACGAATGTTTTGAGATACAACAGAAAATTTGCGAAAATATAAGCTTTGATATACAACGAAATATTTGAGATACGATTTTGCGATGAGTGTTAGTTGTATAGGCGACCGATAAATGGCGTTCAGTCTGTTTGTTTGTTGGTGCTGCATGTTAACACGTTGTTGTTTAGTTCGTTGTATTTGCGCCTATTTTTCGTGTTATTTTGTCTATTTTATTATTAACCATGGGTCTCAAAGCTAAAGACAAAGCAGGTGATAAGAAAAAACCCAAGAAAATGATTTCGATGGAAGCAAAATATGAAATTATAGCAAAGCATCGTCGATTTGGCAAACGAGTCTGGTCGAAATCCTTCTACAATATCCACGATCATCAAGCAGAAGGAAGCTATAAAAACCTTCCAAAGGCATCACCATTATTTCTAAACTACGAACTGATTAAAAAATAAATAAAAATTAGTTTAGCGATGTTATTTCATTTGTGTTTATTACGTAGTTATTAGTGTGCATACGTAAATAAAAAGAGAACAAATCGTTCCCTGCCACCCTTCCCTACCTCCTCCCCCTGCTGGCCTCACGTCATCTTTCGTTGTGGTAAGTAAAATTCCTTTCTTTTTTTTAATTGATTTTATTAACATTTATTATCATTTATCACATTGCTATGTTATTTTATCATTATGTGTGTTATTACTCGTTTATTTGTGTATAAATTGTGTATATATTATATGTAATTTAGCTGTGTTTAGGTGTGGTTTCATAGCGCTAGAACGGATTAATACATATTACATTATTTTTAATGGGAAAAAATGCTTTGAGATACAACTGTTTTGATATACGACGATGGGAACGGAACAAATTAAATTCGTATGTCAAGGTTCCAGTTACTGGATAATGTCTCTCTTTGGATACTTCGATTTTGCCAAATCTTGAGGGCTACAAGAACAGTTGATTACTATTTACGTATCATATAGACTAATGAAAGTAAACGTATCTTTAAATAGGCTTATATTATTAGTATCAACAAAACATTTACTGGCATGAGTCAGAGGCCGTTTAATGAAACGAACACTTCTCTGTCCTTAACTCGGAGCGTCGGAAGACGCCTCTCTCTCTCTGATCAAATTACTGGATAATGTCTCTCTTTGGATACTTGGAATTTGCGTTGTAACCTAACCAGAAACTTCGTTTTGTTATTATTACTGGAAACAAGCAATGATTTTTCCATTATTTGCGCTTTTGGACTGTTATATGTAAACTTTGCAAACCGCAAGCTAGTATGTATTCATTCGCTTGGAAACTAGTTCCACATATGAGGCGTCACTAAAAAACATCGAAAAATATGACATAAAAAGTGTCGAAAATCATCATAACCTCAAAATTTTTGTTGTAATCTAACCAGAAACTTATTTTTATTAATATACTGTGCTAAACTATAAAGGATTTTTATCATAGTATGCGTTTTTTAAAAGCGTCGTTAACTCGGAGTGTCGCAAGCGTCGGCGTCGTAACCTTGGAACAAGCGTCGTAACCCAGGACTGATTTTTCCATTGAATATTTAAGAAAAAGCGTCGTAACCTCGGAACGTCGTAAGCCGGAACTGTCGTAACCCGGGGACCGCCTGTATATGAAAATGTGCGCATTTTTATGTAGAATACAACAGAAAAATACTCATGATTGTAGCTTTTACCATTTTTGAGATATTTTCATATAAATAACGATAAGTGCCAAAATTTCAACCTTCGGTCAACTTTGACTACCGAAATGGTCGAAAAACGCAATTGTAAGCTAAAACGCTTATATTCTAGTAATATTCAATCATTTACCTTCATTTGCAACAAATTGGAAGTCTCTAGCACAATATTTTGATTTATGGTGAATTTATGAAAAAAATAACATTTTCTTTACGTCCGTGCGGTAACTCTTCCGAAAAAATCATACGTGCGATTGTGGTAATGTTTGCACCATTTTAAATTAGCCGTTACATAAAGTTTTATATATGAAAATGTGTGCAATTTCATGTAGAATACAACAATAAATAATTGAAGGTTGTAGCTTTTCTTATTTTTGAAATATTTGCATATAAATCACGATAAATAGAAAAAAAAACCATGTTCGGTCAACTTTGACTCTACCGAAATGGTTGAAAAACGCAATTGTAAGCTAAAACTTACAGTCTAGTAATATTCAGTCATTTATCTTCATCTTGAAACAAATTCGAAGTCTCTAGCACAATATTTAGATATATGGTGAATTTAAAAAAAAAACTTTCCTTCCCTTCGCGCGCGGATTCTCCGCCATAAATCTCCGAAATGGGTACGTCCCATTCTCGGAATATTTGCTCCGTTTCATATTAGGCATTTTATAGAGTTTTATATATGAAAATGTGCGCAATTTCATGTAGAATAAAACAAAAAAATATTTGAAGGTTGTAGCTTTTCTAATTTCCGAAATAATTGCATATAAAAAAAATATAAATATAAAAATTTGACATTCGGTCAACTTTAACTCTTCAGATATGGTCGAAAACTGCAATTGTAAGCTAATACTCTTACAGTATAGTAATATTCAATCATTTGTCTTCATTTTGAAAGAAATTGGAAGTCTCTAGGACAATATTTAGATTTATGGTGAATTTTTGAAAAAAATATTTGTTTACGTCCGAGCGTTACGAATTCATGCATTATTTTGTGATAATATTTTCTCTGTGTTGCTTTTATCGTTTTACAACGTGTTATATACCAAAATGATCGCAATTTAGTGTACATTATAACGAAAAAAAGTAACTTGTTATCTTTAACCGTTTTGCGCACAGCGCGATTTGAATACAATTATATATGAAATTTTGCTTTTGCGCTATCCTATATCGCATTATTTATATATGATAATGATAATTTTTTTCATTTCTGATGGTTGCATAATAAACTTCAGCCAATGACAAAAAAAGGAGCCAAAAATGAACTCTTAATCTTGAAAACTAAGCGTGCTGTGATTTTTTGAAAAAATATTTTTTCCACTTCCTCGCTCACTCCGAAACACCTCCGGCACACGGGAGACAATTTTTATTTTACCACTTCGGCGTTTAAGGGTTAACCGCCGAATTGTATTGGCGAAGTGTTGACTTTCGCTTATCTGATTCTAAGAACAGGATGTTTTGAGGATCTATGTCTGTGCCCCTTTGTGCAGCAAACTTCATGAAGTCCATAAAGTTAGGGCTTTGTTAAGACCTGAGGAATCGAACACAGTCTTCGTTTGGACTTGTTGGGACAGCATGGGCTTCGGCAGCTGACGAGGACTCAGACCTAATTCTATCATTAGAGGAAACAAATTGCTCTTCGGCCAGTTGGGGGCTATGAGAGCCACCTGGCCCTTGAAAGATCTCAACTTGTGCAGGACCTTCAAGAGAAGGTTCACTGGAGGGAAAAGATATATCTTCTTCCATTGGTTCCAATCTAATGCCAGAGCGTCCGTGGCGAAAGCCAGAGGGTCCAGGTTGGGAGCCACATAACATGGAAGCTTGTGATTTGACTGTGTTGCAAACAGATCCACCTCGAGCCCCGGTACCATGTGACGCACCCACCTGAACGACTTGCTGTCCAGAGACCACTCCGACTCCAGAGGAACTGAGCGTGAAAGCGTGTCTGCTACCACGTTCTGAATCCCTGCTAGGTGAGTGGCCGATAGATGCCAACTGTTCTTGGCTGCGATTGAGAAGATGGCTATCATCACGTGATTTAGATGACTTGATTTTGAGCCTCCCCTGTTTATGCAGTGCACGACTATGGCACTGTCGAGCACCAGCTTTAAGTGTGATTTCTTGGCCGGACGGAGTTTCCTCAGGGTAAGGAACACTGCCATAGCTTCCAGGACGTTTATATGAAGCTGTTGGAACTGGGGGGACCAAGTCCCTTGCACCTTCCCGTACTGAGAATATCCCCCCCAACCTGTTAGTGACACATCTGTCTGAATCACTAACGCCGGAGGGGGAAACTGTAGTGGGATCTTCTTCGCTAAATTCTTCGCCTCCGCCCAAGGACGGAGACGTTTGCGCAGAATCTCTGGGATTGGGGCGAGCCTGTCCCGGGATCTTGCGTTGGCCCTGGAACGCCAAACCCGATTGATGTCCTTTAGTTTGGCTTTCAGAAGTACGTACGTCACTGAGGCGAATTGTAGAGAACCCAGGATCCTCTCCTGGTTTCTCCGGGACGTCTGTTTGCACTTCAGAAACTGCCTGGTTGCTTTGGCTATCTCTTTCCTCTTTGCCGGAGGAATGGAAAGAGTATGAGAATCCAAGTCCCACTGAATGCCCAGCCACTGAAACTGGGACTCCGGAGTCAGGTGGGACTTCCCCCTGTTGATCTTGAATCCGAGATGTTCGAGGAAACAGATCACCTTGTCCGTAGCCTTGTTGCATTCTTCGATGCTTGGAGCCCACACCAGCCAATCGTCCAGATAGGCTACTAACATGATACCCTGTGACCTTAGTTCCTGCACTACCATTTCTGCTAACTTCGTAAAGATCCTTGGAGCTATATTGAGCCTGAAGGGCATTACTTTGAAAGAGAAGGCTTGTTTGCCTAACTTGAAGCCTAGAAACGGACGGAAGTGCCGTGCTGTCGGGACATGATAGTAGGCATCTGTAAGATCTATAGAGGTGGTGATGACCCCACGGGGAAGTAAGGTCCGCACCTGAGAGATGGTCAGCATCTTTAACATTTCGCAGCTAAATGATAAGTTTAGATGGGACAAGTCTAAGATTACCCTTCGCTTGTCCGAGCCTTTCTTTGGAACGCTGTTCATTGTCCACCCCGAATTGTAGATGTATAACAGAAGACGTCGCCTGTTCCCCGCCCTGCCAGCTCTACTTCAAGTATATAGGGTAGAATATCACGACAGGCCAACCCTCATCACGGTGGACGGGTCTTATTCACTCGATATTTAATTGGTGAAACAAGAATACAATTGCAACTCTAAGCATACCATTTAAAAGACTGAAGTTTCGTCAACATAATGTGATATATGAAAGCCCCATACGAACTAAAATAAGCATGTGAGCTCTTCGTAAAATATGTTTTCAAGGCAGTTTTGAAATCCAATATGGCGGCTACGTTTTGCATGGACGGTTCTCATCAGTGACGGCCACCATCTTTCCCCAGCCTTCCCAGCACTCATTTGAACAATGTTAGCGTATATATGTAACGTTTATTGATCTTACTCAAGATTGCAGTTGTAATCAGCACAATAAAACAACATTTTGTTGCCTATATTAGTGAAAGTATGAAACTTGTTATTCCCAGGGTTATGGTTTGAACTGAATTCATTCTTACCTTGTAATCGGCGGTTTTTATCCTTACTGCCATCACAACTGAAACTCCACAGTGCTTATTTGATTGTTATTATACACATTTTGGTCTCAGTTCACTCCACATTGCACTTTAAACCCGTTGCTGTTCCTGGTTTCTAAGCGCGCGCGCCATAAACACAATTACGAACAGCAGACGACGACAGACGACGAAACTGCAAAGTTTTATTCCCTAAACTGTTTACTTTACTCGTTATTTAGTTTAAATTTACTTTATTTAAAAATTTTGATTTAATTCATGTATATTATCCCTTTTTTGCAACCAAATTACCCCGAAAAATTACAGATATTTCTAAAGTAGATAAAATCAAATGTTTCTAACGTTTTCGTACATCTGGCTGCCGAAAACCATAGAGGAACGAATACGGAAAAGTGCATAGAGGAACGACTACGTTTTTTTTTTTTTTTTTTTGCTTTTTTGTTTTTGCTAGCACTTTTCATTGATTTCAGTCTTTATTAGTATTTTGAATTTCTTTAATAATCGTATGCCAGAAATAAATGTAACCTTTAAGGGGGCCGGCCGGCTAATGCCGTTTTTTAACGACAGGACTTTGACATTCATACCACTTAATAAGGTGACTTGGGACATCTCCAAACCGCATATAATTTTCGCCTCTGACCTTCGGTTTTGGTGACGGCCCAGGGCGATTTATCCCGAAAATAACCACTTTTCAAATTATATCTCCTCCCTTGATATTTAATATTAAGACCTGGGATTACTACCATATATAGACCTGATGTAGACCTCCAATCAAATGGAGAGTTTTTTTTTTCTAAAAGTCATTTTTTTGCTAGATATGAATTTTTCAATATGGTAAAAAAAATAAACCCTATAAATCACGAGAAAAAAATGTATAAAAAAAAGACGAAACAAAAATTGGAGAAAAGGGCTCTATTTGATTGTTCTATAATGTCTTTCTGAGTTATATACCAAATTCCAATGTTATAGCTTTAAAACTAAGCGAGAAGATAGATTTTGAAGGTCAATAAGTATAGTTTTGAGATACGGGCGTTCAAAGTTTTCCTTCGTATTTCTATAAAGACAATGTTAATAAATAATGATTATTATGAATGTATATTTCTTTTTTGTGTATTAATAAACCAAAACTATTTTATTTATCATAATTTAATCATAAATGATGATCCCTTTGCTCATATATCGTAGCCTGGGGCACTGCTTGAGGGCAAGATGGGGCACTCCTTCCTACGTAACCCTCTCCTTCTCCCCTTCACTAACTCGGCTTATTACAGCGAATTTTCTTCTTATGTATGTTAGCGAGATGTTTTCCTTGTATTTTCCTCTTTGGCATGATGACATTCTTGCCGAAACAAAGATAAACAAACATAAATGCAAGAGAATGTCACAGGTGAAACTCGAAGATGTACTCTCTTTTTACAAAGACAATTTAATAAATCATGATTATTATGAATTTCATAGTCCATTTCGGGTATTAAAAAACCAAAACTATGTTATTTATCATAAATGAAGATCTCTTTGCTCAAAGATCGTAGCCTTGGGCATAGTGTGACGTGTGCTGTCAGGCAAGAAGGGGGCGTTACTAAGCAACCCTCCCCTCCCTCTTCACTAACTACGTGTATATTATGATATTCTGTAATAATGCTTGAGCGATTTTTCTTCGTCTGTATGTTAGCGAGATGTTTTCCTTGTCTTTTCCTCATTGGCATGATGAACTTCTTGCCAAAACATACATAAACATACGTGAAAGCAAGCGAAAGTCACGAGGTGAAACTCGACAAGTAATCTACTTAAAGTCTATGGTCGCACTGATTCATGGTTGAACCAGATACTCGCTTCTGCGAGCCACGGAATCTCTACAGATGCCATTTCTCACAATTTCTTTGCCAATAATTATCAAAATTTACGATAACAGAAGAAATATTGCATTTTCTTGTACGGATGAATGTTTTAGGCTTATTGAGTTATGTTTACTAATTACCTTGTAACTACGAAAGTAAGAGGAATTTTGACGAAATATTTTGTATACGTATTCTCAATTGCCATATGAAGCTCCATGAATTTTTTCATGACTGCATTTTTCGCCCTATACCACTGTATATAGTGGTTCCGGCCGGCCCCCTTAATGTTTGCATGCTAAGAATGGCAAAACCCCCCAGATGCTGAAGCCTTGCCGAGGATGGGGGGCTTAGGGTTCAGCAGCTGGGCCCTGATGCCTGGTGGGAACTACTTTCTCGCTGGGCCTTGGTGCCCAGCTGTTGATCCAACTAAATAAGTCAGCTCTTTTTCTTTTACTAAAACTTTTCATCCTTCTGCTTCCTCCCCCTATAAGATACAGATTTTATGTTGATGACTTTTGGATTGGTTTTGGACATGATTTGGACTTACTCATTGGATTTGGTGGAGGGTGAGGATGGTTGGCATGCCACCTCACCCGTAGAACTCGAGTACCTAACGTGGTCGAGCGAGGGGAAAGTTTATATGTCAAACCCTGCTCTTAGTGCTGGGTCTGATCTCGACGGACATCATGACTCCTTAAGCACTGAGGGTGGGTGTATATCTGGGTGGTACCCCTAGGGCAGCCCTGTATGGATAACACTGTCCTCTAAATGTGGCTACCATGGTGGGTGGGGGGCTACCTGGACGAATCATAAATCCTTCGTCTTATGGCGACATTAATTAGATCTTCGGTTGACGACTTAGGCAAGGATAAGGACAAGGAAAAACCTGGTAATTCCTCCATTGTAACTTTGGAGCCTTTTTCAAATGAGCTCCTTGTTACAAACATTCTGCATGTGAAACCAGTCCCCTTAGACTGGAATTATGACATGATATATAATGAATTTTGTAAATTGGGAACATCAAAGAATTAAGAAATAAACTTGGCAATAATTATGTTTTTTTTTGAATTTTGGATAATTTTCAACAATGCATCGGAAGCTCACAGAGCCTTTAGAGAATTTAGGTCGGATTCTATGAGTGTTGGGCTTGTAGAGGCAGAAGAGGTCCCTAGATATCTTGACATTTATAAACCACCAAATGAAATAAAAGATCCTAATAGAATAAGTAAAATCTCCAGATCTCCAGACCCAGCTAAGTGGTTTAATTATCTCAACGCATGGTGAGAGAGGCAACCTCTTCAAGGTGAAAAGGTTGGTAAGCCAGAAGATCGGCAATGTTGGGAGCCCAGAAGTAACTCGCTTTGGGCGTAATAGTTTTTTAGTTCATACCAAGACCAATGTTCAGTCAGTAATGCTCCTAAATTTGAAGCTTGATCCTGAGGGTATGATAAAAGAGGTAAAACCTCACTATAATTTTAGTTATGCGAAGGGTGTTATATTTAATGAAGATCTACATGAAATGGATGAGGAGGAAATTTGGAAATGTGTCCAGATGTGGTTTGGAAGGTTTTTAAAGTGCCCCGCTCATTGATGCTTATTTTAACATTTAAAAGTTCTTCTCTCCATCTGAAGTTATTCTTGATAGTGAAATCATGAAAGTTCGTCCTTATAGACCGAGGAGTGCTCCAGTGCTTTAAATGTTTTGGCTTTGGACACTCCTCTAACGTTTGCACCAGAAATAAACTCTGTGAATCGTGTGGCCAGTCTGAGCACGAGGAATGTTCTGGACCAGTAATTTGTGTAAACTGTAAGGGTGAACATCGAGCCCGTGATAAGAAATGTAGTGCATTCAAGAAAGAACAAGATGCATTAATAAAATCTCTTGACGAACACATCAGTGTGGGACAGGCCAAGAAGCTGTTGGGCAGGAAAACCTTATTCGGATGCCTTGAAAGCTCAACAATTAAATACTGCCTCTTCTGGTGCCCCGACTGGTGGGGCTCCCCGGTGCCCCGCTGGTGGGGTTTTCCACACCCCCTCTAGTGGGGTACCCTGTGCCCCCCTGGTGAGACCTCCCATGCCCCCCTGGTGGGCCTCCCATGCTGGTGGGGCCTCCCCGTGCCCCGCGGGGTTTTCCACACCCCTTAGTGGGGTACCTGTGCCTGTGGACCTCCCATGTGTGGGGCCTCCCATACCCCCCCTGGTGGGGCCTCGTGCCCCCTGGTGGCCTCCTGTGCCCCCCCCTGGTGGGGCCTCCTGTACCCAGTGCTTCCCATGCCCCCCCGGTGGGGTATCCCATGTTGCAGAGACTCTGGTCAAGCCAGGGGACCCTGTTGTTTCAAGGGTTCAAGCCAGTTCTCAATTTTGTTGACGACTTCTCTCTGTCAGGGACATTGCCTGACATTGAGCCCTCACCTGATCCTGTCATTACAGTGCACCGTGGAGATGACGGTGAGGAGATAGAGGCCCTCTTTATTCGTCAGAAGAGGGCCCTTTCTCCCTCTTCGCCTCATTCACGGTCACTCAGCAATCGTAGAAAAAACAAAAGTAAAACTGAAAGGGCAAGTGAAAGCCCATCTTCTAAAAGATCTGCAACACCTAGATCTAGGTCAAATAGTACTGGTAAAATTGATAAGATCTCTCTCACCAGGACACAGATTCCTAAATTAGTAGGGAATTTTAAGATGCCTTCCTCTAAATAATGGCTCTCATGCAGTGGAACATCCGTGGCTTTATACCAAATAGAGAGCAAGTTCGGGTTCTGTTTAGGGATCATGATCTATCTGCTATGTGTCTTCAGGAGACAAAGTTGGGAGAGCACACTCCCAACTTGGGTTTTAATTATTCATTCCATAGGTCTCCACCCCTGATAGGTGTACGTGCTCAGGGAGGCACAGGCATCATAGTCCGCAAGTCTGTTAATCATAGGGTTGTTCAATTGAACACTGTGTTGCAGGCTTGTGCAGTTCAAATTTTCAATTATAAATGGATCACTATTTGTTCTTTATACCTAGATCCATCATCAGAAAGTAGATTACAGGATGCACAGGGTAATCCTCGTCAGCTAGAATTAAACGATCTTCAGACATTGATAGACCAGCTTCCTAAACCTTTCATTTTGATGGGGGATTTTAATGCCAAGCACACCCTCTGGGGTGAGCCAAACTGCGACCGGTGGGGTTTAATAATAGAACAGCTGCTTGACTTGAATGACATCACTTTAATGAATGATGGTTCCCCTACAAGACATGATGTTTTTCATAATACTGACTCAGCCATTGACCTCACTATCTGCTCTTCGTCTTTGAGGTTAGATTACCAGTGGGTAGTAGACCAGAATGATCATGGCAGTGATCATTGGCCATTCACTTAAAGTTTATGAAAAATATTCCATCTCCATGTTTACCAAAATGGAAGGTAGGGGAGGCTGACTGGGGATTATTCAAAAAATCTACTGAAGTTGATCAAGATATAAAAGATTTTCAGAGCCCAACATCCGCTTATGAGTATTTAATCAGTATATTGCTGTGGGCGGTGCCATGCTGTCTAGTCCTCGAACTTCTGGTAAGCCTCGTCGTCCTCTAGTACCTTGGTGGTGTGATGCATGCGCCTTGAGCCGAAAGATAACAAGAACTTGCTACAAGAGATATCGTAGATATCCTTGCTTGGTAAATAAAAACTTATCTATAAAAGAGCTCTTGCTAAGCAAAAGAAAACTTTTAAGCAGGCAAAGAGGGAGTCGTTTAATCAGATATATAAGTGAATTAAAATATGATTCCCCTATGTCGTTTGTCTGGAACAGAATCCGAAAGCTGCAAGGGAAATTTTCTCCATCTCCCTTGCCTATTTTGAAAATTGATGGCTTCCTCATATCTGATTCTGGAGAAGTTGCAGAAACCTTTGGTAGGCATTTCTCCAATATATCTAGTGCCCTACATTACTCTCCTGCATTCAGGAATATTAGGGACGGTACCACGGTTGTTCCTGCTGTTTAGTTTAAATTCAGAGTCGTATAATCTTCCTTTCACCATGAAAGAATTAGATCATGCAATCTCGTTTATCTTCCCCCCAACATCTCCTGGGAAGATGATATACTGTACTCAATGATTTTTGAATTTGCCTAGAAGTACAAAACAATTTCTTTAGACATTTTAAAACAGTTTTTGGCTTTCAGGAACTTCACCAGAGTCTTGGAAGATATCGATTATTTGTACCTGTTTTTAAAACCTTTTAAAGATTCCTTCCTCCTAAGAACTATAGGCCAATTGCTCTAACTAGTTGTTTTAGCAAGATTTATGAGAGGGATGGTCAATGCTCGACTTGTGTGGTATTTGGATTCAAGAATCTTTTTATCTAATCGGCAGTTTGCTTTTAGGAAAAATAGAAGTACTTCTGACCCTTTGATGTTTCTTACTCGGGAGATACAGAATGCTTTTGCTGTGCAAAAACCAGGACTGTTGCAGTTCTTTGACCTAGAAAAAAGCCTACGACACTACCTGGCGAGGGGGTTATCCTTTTGCAACTTTTGTAGAGTGGGGTGTTGTGGGTAATTTGTTCTATGGTCTACAAAGATTTTTTGTCAGAACGTTTACCTGAAAGTAAGAGTGGGCTCTTACATTTCTTCTGCTTACCCTCAAGAAGAAGGGTTACCTCAGGGAAGCGTCCTTAGTCCAACACTCTTTAATGTAGCTGTAAACGGTCTCTTGAAACAAGTTTCCCTGTTGGGTGCATGGTCTGGCCTTTGCTGATGATTTATGCAATAATCTGTAGTAAGTCCACAGCTGTTTGAAGCTTGTCAAATGATCCAGACTGCTATTAATGCTTCAAAACATGATGGCCAGTGCTAAAGGGTTCAAATTTTCCAACAGAAAAAACCAAAGCTATACGATTTTTGTCGATTAAGAAAGAGTGGAAGAGATCCCTACGCTGTTTTTAAATGATTCGATTTTACCTTATGAAGATAGCATTAAGTATCTAGGTGTTACATATTTGATAAAAAAAATTAACTTTTACTCAACATGTAATGAAATTGTATGTAACGTGAAGCTTCGACTTAATATCTTAAAGTTGTGTCTAATAATTTTAAAAACTGGGGGCAGATCGAATCACTCTTTTGAGGATGTACCCAGGTTTTATGCCTAAGCAAAATTGATTATGGTAGCCAAGTTTATGGTTGTGCGTGCAAGAAACAACACTGCAGGAAATTAGATGTTGTCCATAATATGGCTTTACGTATTTGTACAGGAGCCTATAGAACTTCACCAGTAGAAAGCCTGTATATCTGAGTCAGGTTTTCCCCCACTATTTATCCAGTAGGGAGGAATTAGGCTTGAGAGCCATATCAAGATACTTACGTCAAAGCTAAACCCTAACTATAAGTTCGTTAGAGAACCAACTGACAGAGCCCCAAATAGACGAGACTGCCAAAGCCTCTTGAGGTCCGACCTAGCAAGCTCTGCCAGGGGAGGTGGGATACTTCCCCCTGCAGTAGCTGAAATTTCCCCCTCAAGTTTCCTCCTTGGAATAGACCATGCCTAGAAATTTGCCCAATTAATGGACAGCAGGAGCAAACAGTTCTGGTGAACAGTTGAGGCAAGTTTCTTGGACCATGCTTTCCGAACATGTGTTCTTCATCATATATATACTGATGGCTTGAAGGGTTCTGATGGTGTTGGTTGCTCTGTAGTGACTAGTGGTAAATATCATTAAAAAAGAAGCTTCCCTTCTAATTCTTCTGTTTTTACAGCTGACGAACTGCTGGCAAGTTTTTACCTGCTCTTAAATATATTTTTTTATAGTTCTTGTACTAACAAGGTTTTTACCATTTTTTACCGACTCTCTGAGTGTTTTATCTTCTCTAAAAAGCCTAGTCTCTTGCCCCACCCTTTAGTGCAAGAAGTTACAAGATTGGTTTTATCTTTTAATTAATAGAAGAGGATTTTCTGTTAGGGTTTTGCTGGGCTCCGTCCCATGTTGGGAATTGGGGAATTGAATTAGCGAGCCGACGCTGCTGCTAGGCTGCAACTAGGCTTAGGCACATTTCCAACATGGGCGTCCCTGTATCTGATTTTAAAAGTACCATTTCGATTTATTGTAAGAGGACCAGTGGCAGGCCCACTGGTCTACTTTAGATAATAATCTTAAATTAAAGTCGATTAAGGCCTTCTGTTCATCCTTGGACCTCATAGCCGGATGGATAGAAGGTCTGAGATAGTTTTAGCTAGATTACTATTGGCCACACTAAATATACTCACGGGTATCTAATGATGAGTGGAGCGGATAGGCAGGTTTCCTCGCTGTTCCACTTGTCATGTGGATTTTGACTGTGGTGCATATTTTGGTGGAGTGCCCTCTTTTTGAAAACAATCGTAGATCTTGTTTGCTGGCAAATAAGTCTCTTGGCGATATTTTAGGTGACATTTTTAAAAAATATGGGTCTTTTTTATGAATTGTAAATTTTCTCTTAATTGTTTTAGGTTTCTTGTTTGGTTTTTATGAATGAATGATTTGTATTGTTAGACTGGGTTTGTGTATGTTTGTTTGTACGACAGTGACTTTATTCTTAAAGATATATATGCGCTGAATGGCCCCTCGGCTCCGGCGCTTGGCTATGTGCCAAAAATGTTATAAACTAATCTAAGAATGGCAAAATCATCGTTGCCACATTAGTGGAGGCTTCACACATACGCCGTTCCATTATTATAAACTGTTTCCATGAATTCTAGTTGTCATAGTAATGCAATAATGATAAAATTGCTTTAAAATATATGTTATATACTTCCAATACATAGCCTAATTTCACCCAATTTCAACGTTTTGTGTGTATTGTCTTATACCCAGTTTGGAGGGTCAAAAACATACCGAATGGCAACAGAGAGAGAGAAAGGAAGGCGGAGGAACGAAGAAAAAGAAAAGGGATGGCGGGGTGGAGGGGGGGGGGGGGGGGGGGGGGGGGGGGGGGGGGGGGGGGGGGGGGGGGGGGGGGGGGGGGGCGGGGGGGTAGGTGGAGCTTTATACGCGTGTTCGTATCCATTTCTGCATAATGGAGTTTTTGTCTCTTGGTACAAGGACAAGTGTCGTTATTCTTTACGATTAGTGATTCACGATACCCTTATAAATTACGGCACTGGGTGTAATGCACTATAGCAAAATCTCGTTCTGTTACGAGTGTTCGTTACAGAAATAGGTATTGCCCAAAACGTGCTTGCACTGTCTCTGAAACCCATAGTAGACATGCTGCTTAGTGTCAATCAAGTTTTTATAACCAAGTATTTTTTACAAGCTAGCTATTGAATAATTTGTATTTTTTCCCAGTCAAAAACATATGCCCCTCAATGCTAACTTTCCTCTTTTTAACGACTTTCTGGTCATTGCAAATTCGGCCCCATAATTTCTTATGGTGCGAAAACAGACAGAGGCCCATGGACCGAAAACGATTGCGTCACACTACGGCGATAATCCAGCAGTAAAACATCTTCATATATCCAAAAGTAAATAATAAAGATATATATGCGCATTACGATTATAACAATTACATGTATAGCTGATAACAATCTGCATGAATAACTGATAAACTGTTCTGCAATGACAGTTGAGTATAGCAATTATTTACAATAGGTACGAAAGTCAAGATGTCGTGACGTCATAATACAGAACTTAAAAGAACGTTCTAATTCAGAAAAATAATTACTTAAAATTGAGTCAGAGTCGAGTTACTTTTTCAATAACGAATATTTTCAAATTAATCATCATAAATATGTAAAATATTGATGTTTTACTACTTATTTAAAAATTAGCTAAGAGCACGCTTCTCGTCATCTTCTACCAAAACAGCTGTTTACTCCTGGCTTGTTGTTGGTGAGAAATCGTGTTTCGATTGTTGTGATAAAAGTGCTCCAGCGTCTGTGGGTACAAGTGGTGTGCGGATTTATCACAGGAAATGGAAAGTTTGTTGACACAAGCGACTCCGTAAACATCGAGATGGCGTCAATGTTCGAAACATTTTTAGTTGTAAGTAAAAATTTCTAAAGCGTTTTGGTGAGATTTTCACTGCCGTGGGCGCCATTTTCAGTACCCTCTGTTTAAATCTTAAAATTTGGCCTTAATTTCTAACTTTGGAGAAAATACTTACTTCGAAAGGAGAGTAGAGTCTTTAGCTCCGTTTTCTCACCACACAAGTCGCGGACTGATGCCCGATCTCCGGTGGTCAGGACGCGTTATAATGTACTTTTTCGGAGGGTGGCAAACGTTGATTGTAGGTGGCCTGTTTGGCCTGCTGTGATGTTTTACCCTAGATGTCCTCCCTGATTCAGCCCATGAGAAGCAGTTCTTTAGGCAGTACAATCCCTGTGTTTACATTGCTGAAAAGCGCTCCGCTTTCATTGCAACTCCGACTTCTCACCGAACAGAAATGAAGTAGCAGTTTAGTGTTTTCAGTCCTCTGTAAAACAACAGGGATTAAGCTAGATATCTTCACGGGTTGGTGTCATCGGCGGTATTTTTCTATATTCAGAATCTTGAGGGTTAACTTCTCTCGATTCAGCTGTGAAGATGTAGGTCTGCATTCACCTATCACCTTTGTCTTCAACGGCACATAGTACAGGCGGTCCCCGGGTTACGACGGTTCTGGCTTACGACGTTCCGAGGTTACGACGCTTTTTCTTAAATATTCAATGGAAAAATCCGTCCTGGGTTACGACGCTTGTTCCGAGGTTACAACGCTGATGCTTCTGACGCTCTGAGTTAACGACGCTTTTAAAAAATGCATACTATGATAAAAATCCTTTATAGTTTAGCACAGTATATTAATAAAAATAAGTTTCTGGTTAGATTACAACAAAAATTTTGAGGTTATGATGATTTTCGACACTTTTTATGTCGTATTTTTCGATGTTTTTTAGTGACCCTCATATGCGGAACTAGTTTCCGAGCGAATGAATACATACTAGCTTGCAGTGCGCAAAGTTTACATATAACAGTCCAAAAGCGCAAATAATGAAAAAATCATTGCTTGTTTCCAGTAATAATAACAAAACGAAGTTTCTGGTTAGATTACAACGCAAATTCCAAGTATCCAAAGAGAGACATTATCCAGTTAATTTGATCAGAGAGAGCGAGAGAGAGAGAGAGAGAGAGAGGCGTCTTCCGACGCTCCGAGTTAAGGACAGAGAAGTGTTCGTTTCGTTAAACGGCCTCTGACTCATGCCAGTAAATGTTTTGTTGATACTAATAATATAAGCCTATTTAAAGATACGTTTACTTTCATTAGTCTATATGATACATAAATAGTAATCAACTGTTCTTGTAGCCCTCAAGATTTGGCAAAATCGAAGTATCCAAAGAGAGACATTATCCAGTATAATTTGATCAGAGAGAGAGAGAGAGAGAGAGAGAGAGAGAGAGAGAGAGAGAGAGAGAGAGAGAGAGAGAGAGAGAGAGAGAGAGAGAGAGATATGCTTTGGCAAACAATGGTCTCGGGGATTGACGTAACGTTTATTTTTCTGAACAGATAGGCAGAGAAGTGTTCATTTCATTAAACGGCCTCTGACTCATGGCAGGAAATGTTTTGTTGATAACTATAATTTAGCCTATTTAAAGATACGTTTACTTTAATTAGTCTATATGATACATAAATAGTAATCAGCTGTTCTTGTAGCCCTCAAGATTTGGCAAAATCACTCCAGGTTGTACATAAAACTTCAGGAATGTAGTGTCACCAGAGGATTACAATAGTTTTTACCTTCAAGAACCAGCATTCTTTCATGAAAATAACTCCAGGTTGTACATAAAACTACAGGAAACAACATGTAGTGTAACCAAAGGATTACAAGTAAGGTTTTTATAACTTTTTATTAGTTTAAGACATATTTCCAAGCGTCGTTCCGGCTTACGACGATTTTCGGCTTACGACGCGTCTCAAGAACGGAACCCCCGTCGTAACCCGGGGACTGCCTGTATTGTTTCTCCTTAGTTGAGATTCAACTACTATGAGAACTCCTGTATTGCCATCAGGGACCTCGGTCTCTAGAAGGCAATTGACTTTCGTCTGTTGGGCACATGCCTTGAGAGAATCATCATCTCGCCTTCCAGCATCGGTGGCAACAGATAGACGATTTGTATGGTCTCTCGGCATAACCCCTCAAAAGGCGAGGGTCACGTGACTACGCCTCAGATGCCTGGACAGCTCGCCTCACACAACCGAACGTCGTCCTGCTGGCGTGTTCCTGTACCCATAACCATCGACACCCACCATGGAGTGTCGGTGTCTTTATCCACTGCTGAGACGACGAGACCATGAGAGACTTCGCTGCAGTGGGATACAAGACCGCGAGAGACTTCGCTGCAGTGGGATACGAGACAGCAAGAGACTTCGCTGCAGATGGATAGACCAGTAGATGGGTACTGGACATCACTCCGAAGAATATGTCGGACAGGAGGATGGATAGGTCATTGCGACCATATCTTTCTTTCTCTTCGGGACTGCCCACAGGTCCTTGGAACCTCATTTCCATGGACCAGTGGTGGATGCTTGCAAGATGTGTTTGCTAACCCAGCTTCTTCAAGAGGACAAGTTGCATCTCGTCCATGGTGTGCAGTTGTAGAGGTAAGAAGGATGTGAGTGACTGGCTCTCCCCTTCCACGCCTCGTCTCTCCATTCCTCATCCTTCAGGTTGAGGATAGGACTCGAACTCACACTGGCTGGTCGGATGATTGATGCGGTAAGCTTACACATAGAGCATCCTTTTTATGTTTCTTATCAGAATCATGAAGCAATCCCGCTCCTTCCTCTAGCTAGGGGAGGAAAGAGACTGACAATAATGCAAACCCTTCCCAGAATTTTGTATTAATGTCTCCGACGCCAATATTCTTCACAGCTCTTTTTCGGATGAGTCACGATTCCTCACTCATTTCGAAAAGGCCCAGAAGTCTGACTCTTGATCATGCAGCTCCTATACTCTGATCAAGTTGTCAGAGGCAGCAGGGCGCTCCTCCTCGCTCTTATGACCAGGAGTAGCAGCCTAGGTGCGCAGAACTCCAGTCAGTTCTAGAGGCTCACTCAGATTCCTCCCACCAATCAGTAAGTCTTCCTTATGTTAAAGGACCGAGGGTTTGTATTACGTGTCGGAACAAATCACAATTTGTCGTAAATTGTATTTTTCCTAACTATACAAACCTGAGGTCCTTTACAGATATGCCCACCTCATGCCACCCCTCAATATGAACCTGGGCTGAAAGGCAAAGTTGAGTGTTGTTCAAGATTCAATGGCCATACCCCCTGATCCCAACTCCTTGACGAGGTGGGGGGCTTAGGGATCCACTGCAAAGAGAGTATGCCCCTTTACGCCTACTCTCTCTGCTGTGGATCCAACTGAACATTGGGATGGGACCTTTAACTCCTTTACTCCTCCTCCTTATAAATTTTCCCCTTTCCCTTCTTCTTCTTTCGTTGACGACCCTGGCATGGTTTTGGACTATTGAATTGACAGCTCTTTTAACTTGATGGAGGGTGGAGTTGGATGGCATGCCTCTCCACCGTAAAACTAGAGTACCTGACGTGGTTGAGCGAGGGGAAATTTTTAAGTCAAGCCATGCCCACAGTGCTTAAGGCACTGTGGGTATGGCGTATATCCAGGTGAGGGACCCAGGGCAGTTACCAGTGTGTGTAACGGCATTGCCCCTCCCCCGGTTGGGCCTCCTTGGTGAGAGGGACCTCATCCTGGATGAAATTTTTTTAATACTATATATGGAGAATAAAATTAACCTCACAACGACTTATGGCATGGCAATGGACTGTTCTCAGGATAACTCAAATAATGAAAATCAGAGTGGTATTAAGACATTATTACCATACAATAAACCCAAAAGAAATAGATATCGCCAGGACCCAACCTTGATTCACTTTGATTCTCTCTTTGGGGAGTCAAACTGGTCAAGGTTTTTGAACTTAGAAGCTGACAAAGATATATCTTTATTAAAATTAGAAAATTACCTATTGAATCGATGCCCATCGCAAGAGATGAGCATAAGACAAATTAAAAAAAGGGAATGGTTGGTTGAAACAACAACCAAAAACCAATCGGAAAATTATCAATGTATATATAGATAACATAAATATAAAGGTTACAAGGCATGATACAATGAACAGTGTGCAAGGCACAGTAGTAGTACCAAATCTTGAGGATGAAACATTAGATAGATTAATGCTTTTAGATTCATTAAAGAAAAGGTACAATAATGTTGAAGACTGCGAAGTATATGAGGTCCCAAGCAGGAAAGACAAAAGTCAAACTATCAAAATAGCCAAGATAAAGTTCAGTGGCCAAACCTACCCTTAAAAAATTAAAATGCTAGGATTAAATAGGGAACTAAGACCTTATGTTCCTAAACCTATGCAATGCAAGAACTGTTGCAAATATGGTCATACAGCAATTAAGTGCAGGAATATTTATAGATGTGCCTTTTGCAGCTCGCAGGACCATAAAACACGCTGGGACTGTGGCCAACCCAAATGCGTAAATTGTGGATTAGAACATCATGCCAGATCTAAATTGTTGTGCGTTCTATATCTACAATACAGAACTTAAATTACCCTACAAGAACGAACTGGAATGACGATAAGAGAAGCAAAGTTAGAACTGAAAGTGAGAGGATTAAATGACCCAGCTAAGAAATTTAGGTATGCAGACACCTCAAAGTCAAGCAATACCAGAACTGAGACAAATGATAATAATAGAAATAAAGAAATACCACCACAAAAAATACAAGATGAAAAGAACTCTTCAAACATACATAATATTACGACTGTGGAAAATCGATTTAGCTCTTTATCGGAAATTGAAATAGATAATGACATAGAGGAAAACAAAGAAGAATTAAAATCACAAGAATGTGAAATAACCGATAATACTACTCGAAAGAGGCAACTGGATAAGACCCCACCTAATTCCACCAAACAAGTCTGTAAAAAGATAAATAACCCACCAATCTCGCCGAAAGCTAAAGTTCAGAACAAACAAAACACTAATATTCCACTGTCTCCCATAGTAACAATAGTACCTCTAGGAACCGAATCACAAAATTCAGATGAAATGGAAAACCAAAATACAGGCCACTACAGTGAAAACGAAGAAATTACAACCATCACCAATTATAGGCGCCACAGGGAAAAAACAAGGAAAAACAACAAACTGAGAAACATGAAGATACATGCGGCTGCAGTAAATGCTTTATAGCAATGTGCCACAAAAATAAGACTATAACTAAAGACAGCCTAACCAACACCATAAGAAATTTCATGAGGAATAGGAGTAAGGAAAAAAACAAACATCAAATCTCATGAAGAAGGTTGTATGTGTATTGAACACGTTAGAATATTACAAAGAGAAACACGATCAGTGTTGTAGATAATATTCTAAAGAAAATCAAAATGGAAAAAATCAAATCAAGATAGTAAAAAAGTAACAGTTAACGAAAGTAAGATTCAAACTACAACAAAAAATGAATCAAGACCTACAAAAATACAAATTAACTTTATATAAAAATTTTAAGAAAATATCAGCTTTAATAATCTAGGGTAATTTGACCACTTATATTACACCATTCAATCGAATACTATATTCAATGGAATTATAAATGGATATTAATGAGAATGCACTTGGGGAAGTCCAACGACATGCGAAAACATGAAACCAAGATGATATTGAAAAACAAAAACAAGAAAACGTTCCAAAAAATAGGTAAATATCTATTAGCTACAACATCACAGGAAAATGAAAATAATTTAGGAACAGCAATATATGTCCATAATAAAATTATATACGACAAATAGATATAGATTACACTGAATTGCAAATTTCAGCAACTAACAGTGAAAATAGAAATAATGTGCTTGATATAATTAACTTATACAATCAGCCTAATAAAAAGTATGATTTAAACAAATTACAGAAAATAATAAAAGAGTTTAAGAATCCAATATTGTAGGAGATTTCAATGCGCATAACTCAATATGGACCTATAACAACATTACTCCAGATAAAGATGGAGCAAAAAATAGAACTTAATGAACGCTAATAATCTTTGTTGTCTGAATGACAGCGAAGTAAATACATATTATTCCAGAACCCATGGAACTTTTCCACAGTAGATGTCACCCTTTGTTCAACAAATATAGTTGACAGACTAGATTGGAATATATGTGATGACTCCTACTCAAGTGACCATTTTCCCCATAATAATATCCTTATTAAATAATGAACCAAAACCATATTCTCCACATACAACATGCAAAAAGCAGATTGGGACATTTTTTACTTTCATACCGATAAAATACCGCCCTATGATTATTTGAGAAATCACAATGAGACGAACGATTTCATTGTGTCCTTCATTAAAAAGGCAGCAGACAAAGCTATTCCTCATTCAAAACCCATAATAAAAAACTTAAAGTCCCCTGGTGGGTCAGAGATCTAACTGAATTAGTACAAGAAAAACACTCTCTAGCAAGAAGGTTAGATACTCTAAACAGAGATTCAATAAAGTTAATAAATCAAAACCAATCACAGAAGAAAATATATTAAAAATGACAATTTTACTATTAGAAATAGATGTATTAAAACCTTTATATAATAAAATATCAGCCAAATTTAGAAAAGAAGTAATAAAAGGTAAAAATAATATCTTGGAGGTCCTATGTGTCAGAAATAACAAGCGAAACATCCATTCAAAAATATGGGAAAAATTCAGAAAAAATAAATGGAACAAACATTAGACCACCCAGACAAGCTATATTAGATAATGGAAATAAACTTTTAGATCCCTACGAATAAGTAACATACTTGGGGCAAGTTTTGCCAAAATAAGTAGTGACGAAAATCTAGACAAACATTTTAAAAAAGTAAAAAAAACAAAGCGAGTCTATTATACTTAATTTTGAGACAAAGGAAGATATATATTATAATAAAAAGTTCAATATGGGAAGAGTTAGAAATATGCTCTCTTGAACAGTAATAAATCTGCCCCTGGAGGAGATGATGTTTGCTTTGAGATGATTTGCCACCTAGCCTTTGCAAAATCATACTTATTAAAATTTTACAATCATTTATGGCTCCAAAATTGTTTCCCGCGGACAAATGCGAAATGCAATAATAATTCAATTATATCCCAAACCAGGAAAAGATGCTAGTAATGTGAATAATTATAGACCTATCTCATTAACAAGTTGTATATGCAAGTTATTGGAGGAAAATGGTAAATGCACGACTTACTGGCACATTCGTGAAAATAAATTTTTAAGTCCTACACAGTTTGGTTCACAACGTAATAGGTCTACATTAGATTCTCTGTGTAGTTTGGAAGACCATATACGTAGAGGATTTGAAAGAAAACAAAGTACAATAGCTGTCTTTTTTGACATTCAAAAGGCATACGACACTACATGGGGTAGTATGCAATATTAAAATCTTTACATAATAATAACATCCGAGGCCATCTTCCTAAATTTATTAAAAACTTTATTTATGACTGACCGCACTTTTCAGGTGAGAATAGATCATGTTTTTTCCAAAATATTTCCACTTGAAAATGGAGTACCACAAGGTAGCGTCCTTAGTGGGTACTTTGTTCACATTGGCAATTAACAACATCAGTAACATGCTACCGGTTGGAATTAAGAGTCAATTTGTATATGGATGATTTTGCAATATATTACACAGCATCACGCATAAAACATGCAGAAAGAATTATTAATAAAACTATAATAAAAATAGATGAATGGGATGGGCCTCATCAGTAGGATTTAGATTTTCCATAGAAAAAACCCAAGCAGTCATTTTTTTATAAAAGTAAAATTTGGAAAAAAGGTGAAGAAGCAGAATTAAAAATGAGAAACCATAATATACCAATTAGCCAAACTGCAAAATTTTTAGTTTCTATTTTGATGCACACCTCAACTGGAAAGCACCATATAAACTTACATACAAAATCGACAATGCAAAAAGAGCATTAAACCTAATTAGAAAAAAACTTTTCTCACACAAAGTTGGGGAGCTTGATGAGACAGACTCTTACTATACTTTATAAAGCAACAGTGCTATCAATTATTGATTATGGAAGTGAAATATACGGGTCAGCTTCAGAAAGCAGCACTGAAAATATTAGACCCATTCACAACGAAGGCCTAAGAATAGCACAGGAGCATTTAGATCCTCACCAGTCTCCTCTGTACAAGTTGATGTGGCGAACTGCCACTATCCTCCATAGAGAATTCATAACCATGAAAAGTGCATTAAGAATCAAGGCAAGTGATTCACCAACTAAAAGTCTATTTGAGTTAAGGGATGTCTTTATAAACAATCATTCACCACCACCTTTCCCAATTAGAGCTAATAGACTGTTCGAGTCATTAATATAAATATACAAGTACCTTCAATAGTAAAGTTACCACCACCCCCTTGGACTATGATTAAAGTAAAGACTTGCACTCACTTGAAATATTTATCAAAAAGTTCCGTATATACCCCAGAACACCATAAACAAAAACCATAGAACATATAAGACAAAAAGTTCACATTATGCAATATATACCGATGGGGTCCAAATCGCAACATGGCGTAGGATATGCAGCTATATCGCAGAACAAAACATATCAATTTTCTTTACCCAATCATGCCTCATCTTCACAGCAGAGTTGTGTGCAATTAAAGTAGCTATCAAAATTATAAAGCAAACTTCAATTAATAATTTTGTGATTTTTAGTGACTCGAGAAGTGCCATAGAAGCTCTTCAGAATTACAATTCAAAAAATATAATATTGTACAGCAAATTCAATTTGAACTCCACAAATTATATAAAAATGGCAAAAAAATATTGAAATATGTTGGATCCCTGCTCATGTGGGATAAGAGGAAATGAAGAGGCTGATAAAGCAGCTAAAGAAGCAGTCCAAATGATAAAAGCAAATGTAACATCCCCACCAGTGATTATATAAGTTATATAAAAACAATAATTGTAAGAAATAAATGGCAAAACGTATGGGCTGAAGAGCCTGAAAATAATAAATTAAAACAAATAAAACAGGATGTTAACAAATGAGTTCAGCATATCAAAGAGAGAGACATGGCTCAAGTAATCCTGACACGCCTCCGTATAGGCCACACTCGTCTGACACACGGGCACTTGATGAGCACCCACGCGACCCTGCTCCAGAGTGTCCAGAGTGCAAGGAGTTGGTAACAGTCAGACATGTCTTGTGCGAGTGTCCAAAGTATGACCAGCAGAGGACTGTCAACTTTTGGAAATAAAACAATAAAGAAATTTTGACAGAATCTTTTACATTTTCAGTAGTTCCAATTTTGACTTTTCTGAGGAACTGCAATTTAATTGATAAAATATAAGTTTTTTTTATTTTTTTTAGTGAATTTTAAAACAAAATTTCTAAAAATTTAAAACTTAATTCCGAATTTTAATATACTGTTTTAGTATGTATGTAAGGGAACATGAGTAAATGTATTTTATTGTGTGTGTGTTCTAGTATGAAAGCGTTTGCCTTTGTGCAATTTTTTTTATTTATCCTGAATGACCAATTTGGTCCCAGTTCTGACCTAAGGGCTAGAACTGGCATTTTATCTAATCCTTCGGGCCAGCCCTAGGAGAGCTGAAAATCAGCTCAGTGGTCTGGTAAAACTACTTTTATAATAATAATAATCAATGGCCATAATTCCAGCTACGCCGTAAGTACATTCCTTATGTTAAAGGACCTCAGGTTTGTATAGTTAGGAAAAATACAATTTACGACAAATTGTGATTTTAGCTCTGTTGGCTTTGTAGATTATATATTTTGTTTACAACATTATCTACAGCATTTTCATGTCTTATGTTATCTATAACTAGTGGACCATGTATCTGTTTTTACTATTATATGATTCCAGTAAACTACTTTTTCCTTTAGATCACTTTCATTAATTACTCTATTTGTTCAATTTTAACTCTTCTACAATTCTACATGGTCCAGTGAACTTGGGAGAAACCTTTACATTTGACCCTTTTCGAACATGATTTTGTACATATGTTTGAGTACCTACTGTATTGTCTGGTTTAATGGTACGTATCTTTATTATAATATTTGGCATGAGTGTTATGAACCTCTTTTAATTTTGCCCTTGTTTTCATGATTGTCTCATAAGTACATCTGGTCTTCCATGCAACATAGTCATCATAGTTAAATGTACAGTATGGTCCCAAATTATGCGAGGATTTGATCGATCCACGGCCTTGCAGAATTGGAAATTCGCAGATTTCGAAACACATACCTTATGGGAATAATTCCGTTAGGGCCAAGGCAAATGGCAACTTACCCAGTCATACTTATTTTATACTACCCATTTTGAATACTCTCTATGTACTATACTGTAATTTTTTCTAATATGAAATTGTTCTTATGGATAAATAAAACATTAAAAAGGTTTTAATAACTTGAAAAAGTTTTAAATTACACACAGGATAGTGAAAACTCCCACACGGTACAAGTGTACTGTACGATACAGTCATTTCCTTTAAAAAAACCTTTTGGATGGAATTTACTCTGCCAAAAAGCCTTCAAACTCCTCTATCTCATCCTCCGTGAAGAGTTCTTCTGCTGAAGGAAGGCTTTGTGAACCATTTGAGGTTTAGGGGACTAGCGGATCATGCGTGCCTTCACTCCTGTTTGGCCTAAAAAACCTGGTTACGAGCGCATGTCTGTTTATTTGTCTGGCACGTTCACTATGTAATCATTTTCATATAAATTTATTTTATGATAGAAAAAGAACTGATGAAAATTCCAAATTTGATATGAAATTACAATTTCTTAAAAGGAAATGATAAAAATTCAAAAATCAACATGAAATGACAGTTTCTTGAAAAGTTTAGATCGAACGATTCTCTCTCTCTCTCTCTCCTCTCTCTCTCTCTCTCTCTCTCTCTCTCTCTCTCTCTCAGAAATCAAAATTTGATTTGAAATTATAATTTCCTAAAAAGAAATATAAAAATTCAACATGAAATGACAGTTTCTTGAAAAGTTAGATCAAACGATTCTCTCTCTCTCCTCTCTCCTCCTCTCTCTCTCTCTCTCTCTCTCTCTCCTCTCTCTCTCTCTCTCTCGTCGCTCTCCTCTCTCAGAAATCAAATTTGATTGAAATTATAATTTCCTAAAAAGAAATTATAAAAATTCAACATGAAATGACAGTTTCTTGAAAAGTTTAGATCAAACGATTCTCTCTCTCTCTCTCTCTCTCTCTCTCTCTCAACACATCTGCTTCTCTCTTAATTACTTTTACTTGTCATTTTCATCAAAACCTATTTCAACAATAGAAAAAAATAAGTGATCAAATCTGCATGATGCGGATGATCAGAATACAGTGACTCACACATTCACATATTTCTCTCGGGTATGAGAAATACGTATCCACAAATTCCTGTTTTTTTTTTATCAGTTTCAACATAAAATACACTTTTTGTGATAAAACTATAAAAAAACAAGTAAAAATATTTTAAATGAGTTTTTCTTGAGTTTTAACTAAGAAAATAGGCTGTTTTCAGCGTTTTTATAGAGGTTCCAACTATTTGTGGGTTCTAACTATTCACGGGGGGTCTGGTACGCATCCCCCCTAATATGGGGGGACCACTGTACACTTCGCAGATCTGAATAATCGTATGGCGATGATCATTCATACACACTGCGCTATGATGTCACAAATGCATGTGGCAGAGCCTTCCGTCTTAGCTAATGGCTGAGCAGGAAATCTTTTTCTCACATTCCCCCTTGGAGGATTGATAATATTTTTCCTCCAAGCAATCGTCCCATCCTTCTCTCAGATACCAGCAAACCCCCCACATCTAAAATAGTACTTGAAAAGACAATAGTTTTATTGTAGTGTCTTACCGAACAATTATACAGCCGTGATTTCCACGAGCGACAGGAGACTAAATTCAAATTTGGCGCGTAGGCGTCGCCAACACTGGTGGTGATGACGTTATCTCCCTCCACTCGCAGGAGAACCAGGTACAACTGCCCAGGTGAATCCAATTCTTTTCCTGCCGGCGTCCGGTGAACATCGGTGGTCAGTGCGGTTGGATGACTTAGCTTCGCTTTTTTCTAGTGGATTTGATCTTCGGAATTGGTGAAGTACTCTTTTTTGGCGTTGTCGTTAATTTGAATATTTAGGCTTTGCCATGTCGGATTCTAGTCCGTCGGGAGTTAGGTTTTGCATCTCAGGATGTAAAACTAGATTATCCAAATTAGAGTATGATTCTCAAACTAAATGTGCTAAGTGTAGGGGACAGGTTTGTTCAGCAGATCAAACATGTAATGAGTGTAGTGATTGGACTGAATCTCAATGGAAGTTTTTTAGTCCATACTCGGAGAAATTAGCGAAAGACAGAATTAGGAAAGCAGCGCTTAGGGAAAGAAAGCATAGCACTGCCTCTTCTTGCGATGCATCTGTTCCTTCTGTTTCTCCTCAAATTGTTATGTCTCCTTTAACAATACCTCCTATTCCTCCTACTAACCCCACTTCTCTGGCTTCCCGTGTAGTTTCTTCCGACACCATTGCCAGTCTGGAATCGAGGTTCGATCAGAAATTTTCGGTACTAGCAAATACGGTTATGCAACTGGGTAATTCGGTTAAGACGTTTTTGGAGAAAGCGGTTTCAGGTAAGAGTGTAGTTGAGGATGCATCTGTCTGTCCTGACACGTCTCCTAGACAAAGGTCACTGTCCGGCTCCCCCGCACCGGGGAGAAGACATACCTGAAGTCCAAGGGAGGCGATCGGGAGTTGCCCACAGACAGGCGCCTCTCTTGTTGAACCTGTTGCACCTCAACAGGACTCGGGTAAGCGTTGGAAAGGCGTTGCGGTTAGACGCCTTTTGACTGATTCAAGCGATTTGTCTCTGGTCGCGCGGCGCTCTTGGCGAGATTCGTCCGTTTCGCGTCCCTTAAAGAGGCGTTCAGGCGCCCATTCTTCGCCTCCTCCAGTCAAGCGGTATAAGGAGCCTGAGAGTAGTGTTGCGCCTCGGCCGTTAGCGGCTCGTTCGTCGCCTCAAGCTGTTCCATTTTCGGCTCTATCTACTAGTAGAGATCGTGGCTTTAGCGCTGTAGTATCGCCACCTAGCCGTTCTAAGGGTGTTTCCTTAGGCGCTTTTTCGTCTGTTACGCCTGATGTGCCTGTTTCGCCTCAAATTTCGGCTGCTCCGAGCGAGGCGCAAGTAGTTATTCTTCCTCCTGAAGAGCATTTAGGCTCTTCCAAGCCGCCTTTAACTGTTATTGATTCTTCTTTGGCGCCTTTGCGCAAGCAGTTAGAGATGTTAACTAACTGGATGAATGAGTCCAAGGGTAGTTTGAAGCCTTCAGATCCTGTTGTAGTCCCGTCTACTTCTTCGGCGGTATCGGAGAATGAGGAAGACGTAGAGGAGGAGGATTCACATCACCTTAAGTGTTATTCACATCTCCTTAGGTTTCTTCTGGTTTCTTATCTAGATTATTTTGAGAAAGCGGCTCCGCGCTCCCCGACTTCGACTTTTTTGATGAGGAGGAAAACTTCGGACCCTCTCCTCCCAAAACTTGTTCTTTCTAAAACGGGTAGATATTCGTTGAAAGAGACGGAGAAATGGATGTCCATGAAAAGAGACTTAGGGAAGGCTCTTTTTGCTTACCCTCCTTCTTAAGTTGCTTCGTAAGAGGTATAGGTTTTATGTAACTGGGGAAGCTCCTCTGGGAGTTTCTGCCTCCTCCCAGGGAGACTTCTCCAGTTTAATTGACTCCTCTAGAAGATCTGCTTTTGCCACAGCGGAAGTCTTCTTTACAGCACCTGAGTTAAACCACATTGTAAAGAACCAATGTAAACTTTTGGAAGTATTTAGCTTTCTTGATTGGACTATTGGCACTTTAGCGGCCAAGATCGAAGACTGTCCTTCTCTTTCACAGGATTTAGCGGAGGATTGGATTGGTGTTCTGTCCTGTGCGGACAAATCCATTAGGGATGGATGTGATGAGTTAGCTTCGCTCATCGCCTTTGATACCCTTAAGAAAAGGCAACGTTGGTGCTCCTTTGCTTCTAAAGGGGTCACTTCCCAACAGAAGTCTGCTCTTTTGTTTGCTCCTTTTGTGAAAGATAACCTCTTTCCTGACGATGTAGTGTCGTCAATTTCGTCGGCGCTAGATAAGAAATTGACTTCTGATTTGCTGGCACAGTCTACTAAGAGACCTAAAGCTCCTTTAGAGACTGTTCCTTCCGTTTCCCCTCTGGGCCAGGCGCCCTTTCGAGGGAGAAAACCCAAGCGCTTCTTTCGGCCAAAGTCGAATTTGCGACCTCAGTCAAAGACCTCGGCCAAAGTCAACAAACCTTCCAAGTGAAAGCTCGGTTCTTCATGCACCAGTGGGAGGCAGGCTGGCTCTGTTTTGGGAGGAATGGGAAAATAGAGGAGCAGAAGCCTGGGTAGTTCAAGTACTCAAGTTTGGCTACCGTATTCCTCTCGTTTCACCTCCCTCGCTCTCACCTGTGCCAATTTCATTCCGGGCATACTCTCCGGGCTCAGACAAATTTCTGGCGCTAGCCGCGGAAGTGGAAGCGCTTTTTCTCAAAGAGGCTATAGAGCAGATAGAAGGGGAATTTCCTCCGGGGTTTTACAATCGCCTTTTTGTAGTTCCCAAGTCATCAGGGGGCTGGAGGCCGGTGTTGGATGTGAGCGCCCTGAACTTGCATGTCCAGAAAACAAAATTTCATATGGAGACCACTCGGTCGGTTCTGGAGTCCATCAGACAGGGGGATTGGATGGTTTCTCTGGACATGCAAGACGCTTATTTTCACATTCCGATACATCGCGAATCTCGGAAGTACCTGAGGTTCATGTTCGAAGGCAAGGTGTTTCAGTTTCGGGTACTTTGCTTCGGACTGGCGACCGCTCCTCAAGTATTCACCAGGGTTCTATCCCCGATAGGCAGCTGGCTGCACATCTTAGGAGTAAGAATCTCCCTCTATCTGGACGATTGGCTTCTTCGGTCGGAATCAGAGAGTCGGTGCATGAAAGACCTAGGAACAACTATAAATCTTGCCAGAAAGTTAGGAATTCTGGTCAACAAACGGAAGTCTCAGTTAGTACCTTCACAGAGCATCCTCTATTTGGGGATGACTCTGAATGCTCAAGTTTTTCGGGCTTTTCTGTCCCCAAAGAGGGTCCAAGGTTGCCTGGAGATAGTTCAAGAGTTCTTGGACAAAGAGGTAAGTTCTGCCAATCAGTGGATGAGGCTCCTGGACAAATTGACTTCAGTGGAGAAATTTGTGAAGTTGGGAAGACTGCACATGAGACCTCTGCAGTTCTTTCTGAGAGCTTCTTGGTGCAGGAAGACGCAACCGGACTCGATTACCTTTCCTGTCAGAAACCAAATAAAAGAGGATCTAAGGTGGTGGCTGTCTCGGGCAAGATTGGAAGAAGGGTTAGATTTACGACCGATCCTCCCGAACCTACAGTTCTTTTCCGACGCGTCGGACACAGGTTGGGGAGCCCTGCTGGGGAATCACCGTGCTTCAGGAGCTTGGTCAGAGAAGGAGAAATTCCACATAAATGTAAAGGAACTTCTAGCAATTTTCCTGGGGCTCAGACAGTTTTGGAACTTAGTAGAACGTCAGATAGTGGCAGTGCATTCCGACAACTCCACGGTGCTCTCGTACGTGTGGAAACAGGGGGGGACTCAGTCTTTCAATCTGTACGAAGTAGCCAAGGATCTCCTCCTGTGGACAAACGAAGCGAATGTTCAGCTAGTCCTGAGATTTGTTCTGGGAAAGATCAACATCCTGGCGGACGAGCTAAGCCGTTAATAGCAAGTGTTACCACTGAAGTGGACTTTGGACGACAAGATTTGTCAGAAACTTTGGCTCCTTTGGGGACGACCGTCCATAGACCTGTTCGCGACATCAAGGAACAACCGTCTTCCTCTCTTTTGTTCTCCAGTTCCAGACCCTCTAGCTTGGTCGGTAGACGCAATGCTGTTGGATTGGTCGGGTCTGGAAGCTTATGCATTCCCTCCGTTCGGTCTAATAAGAGAGGTGCTGAACAAGTTCATGTCACACAACAATGTAACACTGATGTTAATCGCTCCCTTTTGGCCCAGGAAAGAGTGATTCCCGGACCTTCTCCAGTTGTTGGTAGACTTCCCCAGACTTTTTCCTCCAGAGAAGTGGCTTCTCAAACAACCTCACTTCAAGAGGTACCACCAAAACCTGTCCGCTCTAGCTCTGACAGGGTTCAGACTGTCTGGAATCTTGTCAGAGCGAAAGGGTTTTCAAGAAAAGCTGCAGAAGCTATCGCTCGTTGTAGGAGAGAGTCATCTAACAAGCTCTATCAAGGTAAGTAGAGATTCTTCAGAGAGTGGTGTAGAGGTGCTAAAGTCTCTACTTCTGCGACCTCTTTAACGGAAATAGCAGATTTTCTTTTATTTCATAAGGAATCTAAGAAACTGGCTCCCTCTACAATCAGAGGATATAGAGCCGTGCTTTCTTCGTTTTTTCGACACCAGGGTTTGGATATTTCCTCCAACCCGGATCTGTCGGACCTCATTAGGTATTTCGAAACCACTAAGTTCCCGCAAGATACAGGGGCTTGGAACTTAGATGTGGTGCTTAAGTTCCTCATGGGGCCACTGTTTGAACCTTTGAAGTCGGCTTCAATTAGGAACTTGACTAAGAAGACTCTTTTTCTTATTGCACTAGCTTCTGCAAAGCGTCAGCGAATTGCACGCTATAGACAAAAGAGTCGGCTTCTCTCAAGGGAATGCTGTATTTACGGTATCTAACTTTTCTAGCCAAAAACAAGAATCCGTCTAATCCTTGGCCTAGGAGTTTTGTGGTTAGGAACTTATCTGATTTGGTAGGAATGAGGAGGAAGAAAGGCTCTTATGTCCAGTCAGGGCAATTAAGCAGTATCTTCTTGCCACTAAAGAGATTAGAGGCCAATCGTCTAAGCTCTGGACCTCGGTTCAAAATCCCTCTCGTCCTCTTTCTAAGAATGCTATATCGTTCTTTATTAGAGAGCTTATCAGGGAAGCTCACTCGCAGTCCGAGAACGACAATCTTTCCGTTCTGAGAGTTGAAGCTCACGAAGTTAGAGCAGTTGCTACTTCTTTAGCATTTAGAAAGAATTTATCTCTCTCTACAATTCTTCAGAGTACGTTCTGGAGATCGAATTTGGTTTTTGCGAGCCATTATCTCAAAGAGATAGAAACGGTTTTCGAGAATTGCATAACGGGTCCGGTGGCGGTTTCTGGCATGGTGTTGGGAGAAACGGCACAGGGGTCGTCACCTCTATGCTAACTTTTCGCCTTGAAATAGGTCGTTGAGTTCAAGGGAAGCGGGGGGTACTGAGTACCTGGGATACTCACCAGTCTGTTAGGTCAGATTTTAATAATGGTTGGGTATATATGTTTTTAAATCTGGTGTTGATGACAAATGTTTTGTATGATTGAATTGCTGGTTTTAGCCCAGGGCAAGGGCAATCTTTGTTGTTGCTATCCTCCGTCAGTCAGCCTTGACTCGCTTGAACTACGGAAGGATTCCACTCCTGTAGAGGCTAACTTTGGTCAGATACCAATTCCTCTACAATAGTAAGAAGAGCACCGACCAGAGGCAGTAACAGTCTGCTGTAGCTCTCTTACAAGGTAAGGTACAACAGACACCTTGAGTGTTTACTGGTATTGTAATAAATGTAACTCATTTAGAAATACTAGTGGTCCACTGAATCCCACCTTCCCATCAATGTGTAATCAGCTGTATAATTGTTCAGTAAGACACTACAATAAAACGAAATTTTCATTAGTAAAATGAAGTTTTATTGTATACTTACCGAACAATTATGATTATACCCACCCTCCTCCCCATAGGTGGACGGACGGGCAGAAAGAATTGGATTCACCTGGGCAGTTGTACCTGGTTCTCCCGCGAGTGGAGGGAGATGACGTCATCACCACCAGTGTTGGCGACGCCTAAGAGCCAAATTTGAATTTAGTCTCCTGCTGCTCGTGGAAATCACAGCTGTATAATTGTTCGGTAAGTATACAATAAAACTTCATTTTACTAATGAAAATTTCATTTTTATACATTCAACTTCCCTGTCAGATATATACTTAGCTATAGACTCCGTCGTCCCCAACAGAAATTCGAATTTCGCGGCACACACTACAGGTAGGTCAGGTGATCTACCGCCCCGCCGCTGGGTGGCGGGAATAGGAACCATTCCCATTTTCTAATTCAGATTTTCTCTGTTGGCCGGGACATCAACATTATTGTTGTTCCTCCTGATTTGATTTTTGTGTTTTTTCATCGCTATTGATCTTCTAGACCGGTTTTATTGGTGACGTATTGGATCTTTGGTTGGGCATACGCTTTCGTGGACTGTTAATTGATTTTGGATTTGGATTTTTGTCATAATGTCGGACTCTAGCTTTTCAGTTAGAAGACTGTGTGTGAATGAGGGATGTATGGTGAGGCTACCGAAAGCTTTGGTAGACCCTCACATGGTTTGTAAGGGGTCTAGGCAGAATGAATGCTCTGTAACTAACACCTGTAATGAATGTGTAGATTTGAATGAGGAAGAGTGGAAGACTTTAAATTCCTATTTAAGGAAATTAGATATGGATAGGGCTAGGAAGGCTTCCTCCAGAAGCGTAAGTAGGTCTCGTTCTAACGAGCCAATTACTTTAGCACCTAATCCTAAATTTATAATTACTTCCTCATGTACTACAAAGACTGCAAATCCTGCAACGGAAATTGCAGATCTGAAAGCTGCACTCAAAAGGATGGAACGTCAAATGCAAACTATACAAGGTAAGCGCAGTAGTGAAAGTGACGTAAGTGTCCCCAGTGCAGTGGAGGGTGCGTCTGATCGGTTTCATCTTGCTCCCAGGCCTAGACCTCTTTCAAGCTCCCAGGCCCAGAGGAGAAGGAATGTCAACAGCCTTACGGAGGTGATGGAGAATCCCCACCGATCAGGCGTCCCCTCGGCAGATTCTGTGGCGTCCCGAACTGCCAAGGATAGCTATAGGAAAAGCATCCTAGAAAAGTGTTTTTCATCATCTGATTCTTCGCCTCAAAGAAAGGGCTGGAGTTCTGATGAACTTTCACGCCCCTTGAAAAGGAGTTGGAAAGCTCCAACTTTGGATTCAAGTCCAGAGTGTTTCCCTGAAGAATTGCCATGTGAAAGGAAAAGAGCTAAGAATATACCAGCTCTCAACTCGGAGTCTCCTACCTCCTCTAGACCTCCTTCACCGACCTCGGACAAGGAAGAAGAGAATGCTGCTACTAAGATTCTCTTAAAAATGCAGGAACAGATCTCCTCTTTAGTAGGAGTTCTTAAAAAGGATGCTCCTAGAAGAAAGGACTCTTTCCTGCCGATAAAGAGATCGACGGGAAGAACGGACGTTTCTGGCACAAAATTTGCGTACTCTACTCCTCGGACAGGAAGTAGGAGAAAAGCGCCAAAAGCGCCAACCTGGCGCAATGCGCCAGAAGAGCCAGAAGCGCCAGCCTGGCGCAATGCACCAGAAGCGCCAGCCTGGCGCAATGCGCCGGAAGCGCCAGCCTGGCGCAATGCGCCGGAAGCGCCACAATCGACATCCAAACGACAGACACGAGGATCTTCAATTATTCAAAGAGACATTAACCAAGAGGCTTCTTTTAGCTTTGAGCAGGATCAGCCTTTACCTGACAGGGACTCTAGATGTTGCATGGGCGGCCGTAGCCCCTGTCGGGATAGAGCTTTTCCTGTTAAGAGCGATTTGAGAGGACATCCTTCTTCTGACAAGAGAGAGAGATGTCGCACAGGCGGCCATCGCTCTTGCCAGGAGAGAAATTATGATAGAGTCTTTTTGCAGGATCAGCCTCTCCCTAGTAAGGATGCAAGTTGTTGTACAGGCGGCCGTCGCTCTTGCAAGGGTGGTTTAGATGTTGCGAGAGACTCGTCCCCTATCAATAAGAAACAATCCTCTTCGGTTGATCCCTCTTCCCCCATGGAGATTGAACAAGAGTTAGAAGATGTTACGGACTCTGGAGATCATACAGCTGCGGGCTTATCAGACTATAAGACGTTAGCAGCCCTGTTACTTCAAAAGTTTGGAGATTCTTTAAGTCCTGCCGCTCCTCCTTCGCCTAGATCTTTGTTCACTAGCACCAAGATCTCGAAATCGTCCTCTTTCTTAAAGATGAAACCGACCATTTCCATGAAGAAGGCTCTGCGGTTTGTTGGAAACTGGTTTAAATCCAAGGAGGAGGCGGGGAGAACCGTCTTTGCCTGCCCTCCTTCCAAACTATCAGGAAGGAGAGGTATTTGGTATGAGACAGGAGAATCGTTGGGTCTTGCTCTCCCGACCTCGGCCGAAGCAGACTTTTCGAATTTGGTTGACTCTTCGAGGAGGCAAGCTTTGTCATCAGCTAAAACCACATGGGGGACTTCAGAAATGGACCATCTCCTCAAGGGATTGTTCCATGTCTTGGAAGTTTTTAACTTCTTAGACTGGTCCCTTGGGGTTTTGGCCAAGAAAACTCAGGATACGGAGTTTCTGAGCCCAGAAGTCCTTCATAGTGTCCTTTCCTGTATGGACAAAGCAGTTCAGGACGGATCAGGAGAAGTGGCCTCTCTCTTCGGAACAGGAATCTTAAAGAAAAGGACTTTGTTTAGTTCTTTCCTAACAAAAGCAGTCACTCCTATCCAGAGGTCGTCCCTGCTTTACGCACCGCTTTCGGATCAACTGTTCCCTTCTCAGTTAGTAAGGGACATTTCCCATTCATTGACTGAGAAGGCCACACAAGACCTTTTGGCCCAATCCGCAAAGAAAGCGAGGACCTCCGTTCCTACTATGAAGAGAGAGTCACGTACCCCTCAACAGCCCTTTCGAGGGAGTTCCTCTTCTCGACCCTCCTTGAAGAAGAGAGGAATGGCGAAAAGAGGTAGGTCTGCCTTCAGACCTATCAAGAAATCTAAGTGATATTTCAGTCCTTCAAGCACCGGTAGGAGCCAGACTTTTGAAATTTTCGGAAGAATGGACAGTGAGAGAGGCAGACAGCTGGTCCCTCTCCGTAGTGAGGAAAGGATATCTTATCCCCTTTCGAGACAGACCTCCCTTAATGACGACCCCGAGGGAACTGTCGGCGAAGTACAGGGACCCTGCCATGAGAGAAGCACTTTTGCATCTTGTAGAGCAGATGTTGCAAAAGGAAGCCATCGAATTGGTCCGGGATCCGCACTCCCGGGGATTCTACAACCGTCTTTTTCTGGTTCCGAAATCCTCGGGGGGGTGGAGACTGGTTCTGGATGTGAGCGCATTGAACCGATTCGTAGAGAACACAAAGTTCTCTATGGAAACATCCAAATCGGTTCTTGCGGCTCTCCGTCCCGGAGATTGGATGGTCTCCCTGGATATACAGGATGCTTACTTTCATGTCCCCCTGCATCCCGCATCAAAGAAGTATCTTCGCTTTATGATGCAGGACAGAATTTTCCAATTCAGGGCCCTGTGCTTCGGCCTATCTACAGCTCCTCAAGTTTTCACGAGCCTAATGAGGAACGTTGCGAGATGGCTACATCTGAAAGGGATAAGCAGCATTCTCTTTATTTAATCTAAAGGAACGCGATTGGCTCATAAGAGCAAGGTCGGAACATCAGTGCTTGAAGGACCTGGAGACGACATTAGAACTGACGCAATCACTCGGACTACCTCTAAATCTCGAGAAATCACAATTGATCCCCAGACAGAACATGGTCTATCTGGGGATTCAGATGGATTCTCGGGGTTTTCGAGCTTTTCCATCGCAAGAGAGAATTGCATGAGGCTCGGAAAAAGTCTCGAACTTCTTTGGGAAAGAACGAAGCTCGGCGAGGGAATGGCTCAGTCTCTTGGGTACCCTTTCCTCGTTGGAGCAGTTCATTTCCTAGGGAGATTGAACCTCAGACCTCTGCAGTTCTACCTGAGAAGAATGTGGAGTCAGAAGACGGGAGAATTGTCAGATTCGTTTCTCATTCAACAGGAAATAAAGTCGCGCCTGAAGTGGTGGTTAACCCCCTTGAGAAGAAACGAAGGAGTGTCCCTCTTGATTCGGAACCCTCTCCTAGTGTTGTTTTCTGAAGCCTCGGAAACAGGATGGGGAGCAACATTGGGTCCAAAGGAAGTGGCAGGTACCTGGACAAAGGAACAGGTAACATTGCACATCAATGCGAAGGAACTCCTGGCCATCCATCTAGCTCTGGAGTACTTCGAATCGGAAGTCAGAGGAGTGGTAGTCCAAGTCAACTCGGACAATACCACGGCTCTGGCTTACATCCGAAATCAGGGGGGCACTCACTCTTTCTCACTATACGAGATCGCAAGAGCTCTATTGATTTGGACGGAGGAACGGGGCAAAATACTCCGAACAAGATTTGTTCAAGGAGTGAAAAATGTAAGAGCAGACAGGTTGAGCAGGAAGAACCAAGTACTTCCAACAGAGTGGACACTCCACTCAGAAGTCTGCAAAGAACTTTGGTCCCTCTGGGGAAAACCTCAGATCGACCTGTTTGCCATGTTCCTCTCCAGGAGGATGGACAACTTCTGCTCTCTGGAAGAAGATCCCAGAGCCATAGCGATCGATGCTCTCCTCATGGACTGGTCAGGCATAGACGCCTACGCCTTTCCCCCATTCAAGTTGCTGGGGGAAGTGCTAAGAAAGTTTGTTGCAACGAAGGGAACAAAACTGACTCTCATTGCTCCCTTCTGGCCTTCCCGAAGCTGGTTCACAGAGGTACTGGAATGGACGGTGGACTTCCCCAGATCTCTTCCAGAAAGGACAGATCTGCTCAGACAACCCCACTTCGAGAGGTTTCACAAAAGCATCCACGGTCTCTCCCTGACTGCCTTTCGACTATCGAAAGACTGGTCAGAGCGAGAGGCTTTTCTAGGAAAGCTGCAAGTGCAATCGCTAGAGCCCGCAGGTCCTCTACCCTGCGGGTCTACCAATCAAAGTGGGAAGTCTTCCGTAGATGGTGTAGGTCGAAGAAGCTGTCCTCTTTCCAATACCTCTGTGACCGAAATCGCAGACTTTCTTCTTTTCTTAAGAGAAGAGTCGAAGTTGGCTGTATCTACTATAAAAGGATATAAGAGCATGCTTTCAGCTGTGTTCAGGAACAGAGGCCTGAATATAGAAGAGAATAAAGATCTTCATGATCTCATTAGGTCTTTCAAGACCACCAAATTGAGATCTTCTCTCCCCCCGAGTTGGAACCTGGATGTGGTCCTCAAGTTCTTGACTTCTGACAAGTTCGAACCTCCAGATAAAAGCTCGTTTAGAGATCTTACGAGAAAGTGCATATTCCTTTTGGCCCTCGCAACTGCCAAGAGGGTTAGTGAATTGCATGCTTTAGATTCTCGGGTGGGATTTAAAAAAGACTCTGCAGTGGTTTCTTTTCAACATCTATTCCTGGCTAAAAATGAGAACCCTTCTAAACCTTGGCCTAGAAGTTTCGAAGTCAAGGGACTCTCTCCCCTCGTAGGTAGAGAGTTGGAAAGGTCTCTTTGCCCAGTTAGGGCCCTGAATTTCTGTCTAAAAAAGAAGACACAACTTCAGGGATGTCGCCAGAGTCTCTGGTGTGCAGTACGAAACCCCAAGAGACCTATGTCAAAGAACGCACTGGCGTTCTTTGTCAGGAATGTGATAACAGAAGCTCACATGAATTGCCAAGAGAACTCCTTAAAGCTGCTTAGGGTTAAAGCTCACGAAGTCCGTGCAGTTGCAACTTCCCTATCTTTTAGTAAGAATATGTCGATGAGGGACATTTTAGCAGCAACATATTGGAGATGTAACTCAGTATTTGCATCCCATTATTTAAAGGATGTAAAAGTAACATACGAGAAATGTTTTTCTCTTGGTCCGTATGTATCAGCGGATACTATGCTGGAGCAGGGAGTGGATACTGATCCTTAAATAATTTTTGTTTTTGTTTTCGTTAATGATTATTTGTAACAAAATTGGTGTTGAGTTTTTTTGGGTTTGAAAGGATGTTGGGGGATGACTCCTTTCAATCGTAGTACTAACCCCCGGTGATAGGATCAGGTGATCGGGATCAGTGTCGTGCTCTTTGATAATGCCATTAGGCAAGGTGTTTTGTCATGTAAGTGGATAGGACCCCATTGACAAAGATCCTAAGGTTCTGTCGAGTAAGTGGATAAGACCCCTTTGACAGACCATCAAGAACTCTTAGCAAGAGGTCACTATCTCGCTGAGGCTCTTGAAGCGATGCAGGCTCCTAGGCAGTAGCCATGAAGTCTTTCGCTAACACAGGTAGGAACCAAAGTTTTTTTATTTTAATTACCTACAACCTGTCTATTCAGTAAATAGCTGTCTCTTACCCTCCGCCAAAGGTGCCAATCAGCTAAGTATATATCTGACAGGGAAGTTGAATGTATAAAAATGTTATTGTCATGATACAATAAAGTTTTATACATACTTACCTGGCAGATATATACAATTAAATGGCCCACCCAGCCTCCTCTCAGGAGACAGGTGGAAGAGAAAATCTGAATTAGAAAACGGGAATGGTTCCTATTCCCGCCACCCAGCGGCAGGGCGGTAGATCACCTGACCTACCTGTAGTGTGTGCCGCGAAATTCGAATTTCTGTCGGGGACGACGGAGTCTATAGCTAAGTATATATCTGCCAGGTAAGTATCTATAAAACTTTATTGTATCATGACAATAACATATTTGATATGTTTTGCGGCGTGTGATTCGCAGAATTTGAATGCCTTCGCAGATACAGAAAATCTATTTTTGAGAATTAGCGACTGCATAAAAGGGGAATTGCACAATTCAAACATGCATACAGGCAGTCCCCAGGTTACGATGGGAGTTCCGTTCTTGAGACACGTTGTAACCCGAAAATCGTCGTAAGCCGGAACATCACCAAAAATCTTAAGAAAACCTTACTTTTAATGCTTTGGGTGCATTCAGAACTATGTAAACTGCATTCTTATTGCATTTTGCATCAATAAAGCCTTCAAATTTTGATTATTTTGCATTTTTGGTGTCATATTTCTTCTGCCAGATGAGTGTTGTAAGCGTCGTAACCCTGGAAATAATTTCTGATGAGTATAATTGAAAAGCGCCTTAACCTCGGAATGTCGTAAGCCGAACCCGTCGTAACCCGGGGACTGCCTGTATTGTTTCTCCTTAGTTGAGATTCAACTACTATGAGAAACATCTCTTATCTTACCATCACAGGGACCTCGGTCGCTAGAAGGCATTTGACTCCCATCTAGTGTGCACATACCTAACAAGAATCATCAGACAGAGTTATGATTTCCAAGACCGCATCGTGTCTCCTTTTGGACTTTGTATTGGTTGATCCAGATCAATCATTACTTTGTCCTATTGGTTGTTGCTTTACGGCCTGCTGAAAAGCAAGATCCCGTGCCAGCACAAGGTGTATTGCTGTACCTACATAAGATCGACATCCTTCATTGAATGTTGATTCCTTTCTCCACTGCTGACCCCCAGTGCAGAAGTGTGTGATGACACATCTTCCTCCGAGTCCTACCAGATCGTGAGGAACTCCTCTGCAGAGGGCTATGTCAAATATATGCTCTCTCAGAGAATGAACAGTGCAAGTGACTTGGTACTTTCATCACACTCCAAAGAATATGTCAGACTTGAAGATAGATGTGGTCTCATTAGGACCTCATTTATATTTTTCTTCCTTCAAGAGGACAAGTTACATTTGACTTGTGGTGTGCAGTTCTAGAGGTAAGAAGGATTCTGAAGGATTCTAGAGTGACTGGCCTCTCCCCCTAAACCCTTCTCGTCCATCTACTCCTCTTCCTTTGGGTTGAGGATAGGACTTGAACTTACACTTGATGTACCTCTCACTGTCCTGGTTCAGGCACAGGGTGAGAGAAAGAGCCAGGACATTCAAGTGTCCTGGCTTTCCCTGCCAATACTACACCAGTACTTACTACTTGGCCAGGGCCCTTTCTGGTGCCTCAGTCTCTGACTGTGCACTTGGTGCCGTGGTCTCGGCCAAACACCTGGGGAAGCAGGAAAGAGACTCCCAGCACCTGGGAGGAGGCAAACTGAAAGTCCAAGGGAGATTGGGGTGTTACACACAAGAGTAGTTGCCCCCTCAGTCGAACCTGTTGCCAGTCCCAGGTATTGACAGAGCTACTGGAAAGGCATCTTACTGGATGTGTAGTGAGGAAGGAACTATCTGGCCCTATCAGATCTTCTAAACCCAATCCCAGTTAGACTTCCTTCAACCTGGGAGGAGACATTCTGTTGGTCCATGGGAAACTGTGGGGGTTTTGCCCCCAGATAGAAGTTATCTCTCAGTCAAGCCTGCTTCTGCAGGTCGCAACAGACAACCATTGAAAAGGCATCCATAGGGATGTGCATTCTTTGTCCTCTAGTGATCGGATCCCAGTGTGAGGTTGGATCTCAGTGTGAACATGAGGCGTTGATGGCATTTTTGGGATCCCAGCACCCAATGGATCTGAGTGCCCACCGTATCCAAGCACCCAATGGATCTGAGTGCCCACCGTATCCAAGCACCCAATGGATCTGAGTGCCCACCGTATTCAAGCACCCAATGGATCTGAGTGCCCACCGTATCCAAGCACCCAATGGATCTGAGTGCCCACCGTATCCAAGCACCCAATGGATCTGAGTGCCCCACCGTATCAAAGCACCCAATGGATCTGTCCACCCGTATCCAAGCCCACCCAATTGATCTAGTGGCCCACCGTATCCAAGCACCCAATGGATCTGAGTGCCCACCGTATCCAAGCACCCAATGGATCTGAGTGCCCACTGTATCCAAGCACCCAATGGATCTGAGTGCCCACCGTATCCAAGCACCCAGTGGGATCTCTGTGCCCAGTGAGATCTGAGCTCCCAATGGGATCCAATGGATCCAAACAATCAGTGTGATCCAGGCATCCTTGGGGATCAGGTATACATTGGGGTCTGTGGATCTAAGTGTCCCAAAGGGTCCATGCATCCAATGGGGTCTGAGGACTTTTAAGTGTTTGGTAGGATCTGAAGGATCCAAGTGTCAAATGGGATCCAAAGGATCCAAGCATCTAGTGAGATCTGAGGGATCCAAGCATCTGGTGGGATTTATTTGTTGGATCCAAGCATTCTGTGGAATCCGAGGGATCTATGCACCCAGTGGGATCTGTAGGATCCATGCATCCAGTGGATGCGAGGGATCCATGCGTTCAGTGGGATTGGGTAATCCAAGTGTCCAGTGGAATCCGAGGGATCCAAGCACAAGGTAAGATCTGAGATCCCAGTACCTAGTGTCCAGTGTTTATAATAATCAGTTAAATGTGCTTCAATCTGTCTGTCTGGCGCAGGTGTTCAGGCTGCCAGCGCCAGTTCCTCATTGGTTCAGTGCCTTCGAGTTGACGCCACCTCTCACCAACTCTCTGGTCCGTCTCCAAACTTAATCCCTGGTTCAGTGAAGGATCTAGCACTGAAAGAAGAAGAAGTGCAAACCATGCTGAGCAAAAGAGCTTTGGAAGTCATACAAGATTCTTCTCCGGAGTTCTACAGTTGAGTCGTCTTGGTGGAGAAGGCCTTTGGGGGGCTGGAGACCAGTGATAGATCTCTCTCCTTTGAACTGATTCGTTCGGCAGACTTGGTTCACAATGGAAACAACACATTCTGTGCTCTCTTCAATCAGGGAGAACAACTTCATGCTTTCAGTGGACCTGAAGGATGCATATGTATTTCCAGATACCCGTCCATCAGTCCTCCAGAAATTACCTTCGCTTTATCTTTGAGGAGATGATGTTCCAGTTCAGGGCCCTGTGTTTCGGACTTTCAACCGACCCTCAGGTGTTCACGAGAGTGTTCACCCTGGTTTCAGCTTGGGCCCATTTGGTAGGGATACATCTCTTGAGGTATCTTGACGATTGGGTAGTCCTGGTGAGCGCTCGCTCACAGTTGCTACAGGACAGGCATTGCCTCCTCGAGTTTTGTCATGATCTTGGGATCGTGATAAATTTCTAGAAGTCAGATCTCATTCACAAGCAGAGGATAAAGTATCTGGGCATGTTGATCGATATGGTAGCAGCACGAGTCATCCCCGCAGACTCGCATATCAGCACGTTCAAGAAGGGAGCTCAACTGTATTACAACAGGAGCAGCCAGCCGGCTATGGCAGGTCGTGATCAGTCACATGTCGATCCTGGAGAAGTTAGCCCCTCACGAGCGTGTTCACCTTTGGTCTCTCCAGTGGAGACTATAGGAGTTTTGGTCACAGGTTCGAGACCCTCAATCCTTTCCCATTCCTCTGTCGGAGGAAGTGAGAGAGGATTTGGCCTGTACGACAGGAGCCTCTTAATAGGAGTGGAGTTGCACATCCCCCTCTAGACAGGCTTCTGTTTTCAGACGCATCTTCCTTCACATCAACATTCTAGAACTCAAAGCGACCTTCCTGGCCCTCCAAGAGTTTTTTATTATAGTTTTGTTAATTAATCACTCAGCATGTTTTATGTGAGATGCTGAATAATAATGGTAAAATCATCCATATACAGGTTACTTTTTATTCTGGTAGATTAGTACTGATATCGTTTATCACTAAAGTAAACAGTGTGCCACTATGGACATTTCCCTGTGGAACACCATTGTCAAGTGGAAATGTTCTTGACAAAACATCAGTTCTTACCTGAAAACTGCAATCAGTCAGAAAGTTTTTGATAAACCTAGGTATGTGTCTATGGATGTTTATTTGTAAAGAAATTGTAGCTTGTTAAAGAAATTGGTCTGTAATTATCTACATTATTGGTATCCTTTCCAGGTTTGGGGATACAAATTATTATAGCTTTACACCATTTGACAGAAAATGATTTTTGAAGCCATAAGTGATTATAAAACTATAATAAGTAGGACTTCGCCAAAGGTGCTAAGTGCCAGATTATCTCAAAACTAATATTGTCACCTCCAGGAGCAGATTTATTGCTGTTTGAGGGAGCATATTCCAACTCTTTCATATTAAATTTTCTATTATATATCTTCTTTTGTTTTAAAATGTATTGTTATTAGTTCTATATTATTTTTCTTTGTGTAAAAGTGTTCATCTAAATTTTTATCACCACTTACATATGCTAAGTTTTGTCCTATTCTTTTGGATTAAGTATTCTTGTCCATCTTTTAGTATGGCATGTCTAGATGGTTTAACATGGGTACCATTTATTTTCCTGAATTTTTCCCTTATTTTTTTTGTGGAGTATTATTAGGGAGATCTGATATGTACTTCCTCGATGAAATGATTCTTCCTTGAATTACCTCCTTTTTAAATTTTGCATATATTTTGTTGTATAGAAGTTTTAATGTATTAATTACTAGTAATAATATACAGTGAACCCCCCCATACTCGTGCACTCTGGATTTGCAGATTTCTCTCCGGAATATATAGTACCGATTTATTTGCAGAAAATTCGCCTATTTGCGGTATTTTTCTGTGAGAAATATTCACAAATTTCTGTTCTTTTTATTAATTTCATCATAAAATGCACTTATTGTGATAAAGCTATTATAAAACCTGGTATAAGAATTTTTAGTAGGTTTCTCTTGAGTTGTAACCAACAAAGTAGGCAGTTTTAAACATTTTTATAGGGGTTTCAACTATTCGCAGATTCTAGCTGTTCGCAGGGGGGGTCTGGTACGCATCCCCAGCGAATAGGGGGGAACACTGTAGTTGTTTTTCGTAAAGTTCCTTCTAATATTGATAATGATTGATTTATTTTACTGAACTTTCTACTCAAATAATGTAGTAGTCTCCTTATTGATTGTTTTATATTTAGTATTAATTCTGTTAGCATAGCAGACCACCATGTGTTTTGTATGGATGGTGTTTTGAGCTTGGTATTACTTTATCAGCAGCATTTTTATGAAATCAACAAGAATTTAGTTAGTTTCGTTAGGGTCTTTTAAATATGCAAATGGTGGGATATTTCTTGTGTGCATTCCATATCGCTCCCAATCCGTTTTATAAATTTTATAATGAGGAACATGTTTTGCACGATTATTTTGTAATAAGGAAATTAACATTTGGAAATGATCAATGCTGTGCAAGTCATCAACTGTATTCCAATCTAATCTGTACTGAGGAAAATGTTCCATGTGCTTTTGAAAAATATGTGCTAATTTCATCATTATTTATACTGCACATGTTCAAATCTATGAACCCTTCTATTTTACTTCCTGCTGTATCTGATTTTGTACAATTACAGACCCATATCAGGTTGTGAGCATTAAAATCACCTGCTATTAATGTAGGTTCCTTGGTATTGTTAAGTAAATCTTTAACAATGTCATAATTTTTATTAGGGTGGTTGTATAAAATGTAAATTACATAATTATTGTTTTTTATTTATGTTTTAATGCTTGATATTTGCAAGTCAGTAAAGTTTATAGGTACTCTATCATAACATACTTTGTTATGTACATACATTGTGGCGGGATCACAAGCTAAAAAACAAGCGGGCAAGACCCCCCACATAAAAATTTAACCAATCCAACTGCCAAACTCACCCTCAGCCACACTTTCCTCTTCATGCTACGGAATACACGCAGGACAATTGACTTACCTACACACAGAACACAAAACACAAACACATGTACTCACCCCCAACTCAGATACTCAGGGCTAGGCTGTGCTGTCTGCTGGACGAGGTCGCTGAGACACCAACAACAGCCGCAAATCAACACACAACCAACAACAAAGAACTACCTCACAACTCAACAACAACATGACAACAACCAAGAACCACAACTACACAACACAACAGCAACATGACAAGCAACCAAGGACCACAACCCCACAACTCAACAACACAACAACCAAGGACCACAACTCAACAACACAACAAACAACCAAGGACTACAACCACAACAAACAACACAAAGAAACCACAATAGCTCCCCAACAACAACCCTCAACTATAACAACTCAACTCATCAGAAACTCACAAGCTCAACAACTTCTCAACACACAAGCACAACAACCTTCAAACACAAAACAAATAACTCAACTCCCCCAAAACACAACACAACTGACCAACAATACTGCCAAGACCGCTGCCCAAACGTCTATCCTTCACTATTTCTCATTACAGACTGCCTCCTCAGAACTCTGATCATAACAACTAACTCCAACCACACCAGCAGACAATCCAGAACTCACCAGCAATCAAGTCAATCGTTAACTATCCATCCATCAATTTCTCTCTCTCTCTCTCTCTCTCTCTCTCTCTCTCTCTCTCTCTCTCTCTCTCTCTCTCTCTCTCTCTCTCTCTCTCTCTCTCCTCAAGGACATTGTCAAATGGAACTCCCATAACTCCTCCATAACAGCAGGACCTAGATTTCCTTCTTCTCTAGATGTTGATACTAAGTATATTTACCTATTGTTGATATTGTTTTGATGACAAGTTGTAAACATATCATTGGTTCATATTCTTTTAGTAATCTTTGCATTTCTCCCAAATGTAATGTGGTCAGGTTTTTGCAAAACCAGGACGTGGGTAACCTTTAATCATTATTTTTATTTCTCTTTTCAGGTCTAGATATGTATAAAAATGGATCAGAAGTGTAAAAAACCATCCTAATAGGTTTTTTTATCTCTGCAGACATGTGGTTCTTCCAGACTGTCAAGCAAAAATCACGGATTTTGTGGAAGGCATATCAAGCTTACTTTGGAGTCAAACTAGGGGATCAGGATAAGCCATTCGCTTCCCATATCTGCTGCAAAACGTGTAAGGAACTCACAGGATTGGAGGAACAAGAAAAGGAAAAGTATGCTATTTGGTGTCCCAATGGTGTGGAGGGAAGGGAAAGATCATGTTAACGACTGCTACTTTTGCATGACAAATCTAAAAGGGATCAATCGCAAGAACAAGCACCATCAATACCATGATGTTCCTTCTGCCATAAAGCCAGTCCCCCATGGCCCTGATATTCCTGTTCGTGAGCCAAATGTCACCATGGAATCTAGTTCTAATTCCAAACCTAGTGACATGACTACAACCGAGTATGATGCATACAGGCCAGAAGAGGACGATCAACTTGTGCCTTTAACCCAAGCCGAACTCAATGACCTGACACGAGACCTGAACCTTTCCAAGGAGTCTGCCCAGCTACTGGGTTCTTGTCTTTGAGAGAATCGTCTACTGGCACCAGGAACAACATTCTAAGCATGTGTCGACGAGCCCGTGGTGGTGATGTGGTGGTGGATGCCGTGCTTGGCCTGTGTTCCTGGCACCTGGCACAGTTCTGGTTAAAAGAAGTTTGGGAATTTGTGCATGAGGGCGCTGTATTTGGACGGTGGGCAGCACATACAGTGGTCATTCCCGGGCCGGAGGCGAGCGGGCGGGAGTGGCAGGTTTCGGTGTTTAGCAGGCATTTTTGGCCAACATCCACCAGCAGACCATGTTGTACAAGAAAATTGGCGTCCACTAGGGGAACCTGACGTCCGCGATGACGAAGGGCCACTCATATTTATGACCCAGGGTGGACATTCTGCGGGTCTGGGTTCTGTAGCAGCAGATGGGGCTTCCATTTGTGGCTACTAATGTACCCATGGCGTTGGGCGGGCGGCACGTTCCTCCCTCGGCGATGGAAAGACCAACTGCATGGGTCCCATGTCTACCAGCATCTGATGGCCTGAGATCGTGTCGTGGATGGAAAATCCCGCTGTTTGGGACTTCCTGTTGTTTGCGACCACTGCTGTTGCGGATGGCCGCCCTCTAAGTTTTTTGTGAACACACAGGGAGCTCTGCAGTTTCTTGTGTTCTTTCTGAATCTTCAGTGGAAATAACACCAGGCTGAATTCATCCATGTCCTCTGCTGCTGCGGCGGTGTCTTTTTTCTGTATATCATGTGTGTGTCCCCCTGTTCGACCTTCTCTGCTGTCAGGCTCCAGGTGCCATGGCTTATCTGGAGATTTTGGTGGCCTTGTAGAGTTTATGCGCAGTGCTCACCAATTTGTCCAGTGGAAAGCCTGCAGGAATATTTCTCGCATAGGCTGATCTCCCTTCCTCTTCCGTCTTCATTGAAGTCCGGCAGCGTCAAGAGACCTTGTAGTTTGTCCCAGGCGTCCTTGGATGACGCATCCCCCATGGGCTGGTTCATCAGGTCTAGGGCGCATTGGGCTCTCTCTGGGATGGGCGTGAAGTACAGGCAGCCCTCAGTTAACAGCAGGGGTTCCGTTCCCGGCCGATGCTGCTAACTGAAAATTGCCGCTAACCAAAAATTGGCAATAACAGCACTAAAAACCTGCTTAACGGTGCCTCTTACTCAGCAGCTCTCAATTACATTTGGTCATTACCCCACTTTTTCCAAAACCCTGGCTAGCAGCAAGCTCGTTACTCCCACACCATATCTATTATTTAGTACATGATTAATGTAAAACAAACTCTTGTAGTTGGTTGAACCTTCCTTTATATTCAATTATTGAAACAAATCTATCAAGAAATACTATCACTTCTGTTGAAAATAAAAATTTAAAAAATGCATACATATTATAATAAGGTTGAAAATAAATGGAGAGAATATATAATTGAAATAATGTTTATCATGGTGAAAAATGACAAATAAATCAATAAATACTTCTGGTGGAAATAAATTAAATAATTTCATGTAAATTAAATAGGAAAAAAATAAATATATATATATATAGATACGTATATATATATATATATATATATATATATATATATATATATATATATATATAATAGTACTAAAAAAAAATCTTCAGTAGTGTGAAAAATTACACCGGTTTGAGATAATTTCAGTATTGCGAGGAGATAGTTTTGTAAGGGCACATCTGATGTAATTTTCTGGGTTCAATCTATTGCTCTGTTTGCTTCGGATGGTCAAAAGAGCTGAAAAGCCGGTCTCACACATGTATGTTGAACCAAATGGTAAAAGCATTTTAATTGCTTCTAAACTCGTCAGAAGGAACTCTTTGTTACGGCTTATCCAAAATGAAGATAATTTCCTGGAGTTAAATTCCATCTGTATGAGGTTGCTTGCTTTTATTTCAAGTATTTCTTCTGCGAGTCCATTTGGTTCATCTGGCAGATGTTCAGTGTTACATGTGAATGGATTCTGAATCCAAGCATAGTTGAGTGGGTTAATTTCAGGGAAATAGTCTTCCATCCTCAGACGCAGGCTATTTAAATAGTAATGGATCCTGTGTATAATAATTCATCCGTCTTCCTCTGACCTCGGACCGGATATGAAAAAAAAAACCGTTACATGCGGCAGCCCTCCCCCCTACTCTCCCAATCTCCACCCTCCTCTGAGGTGACAACTAATTACCGGGGAGAGATACTGGACGTTCGCTAAGATTCAAATTTCTTATTTTTACATTCAACTTACCTGTCAGATATATACATAGCTATTGACTCCGTCGCGCCGACAGAAATTCGAATTTCGTGCACACGCTACAGGTAGGTCAGGTGATCCACCGCGCCGCCGCTGGGTGGCGGGAATAGGAACCCATTCCCGTTTTCCATCAGATTTTTTCTGTCGGCCATACTGGCAACATCGTTGTTGGTATCTCCGGCTGGATTTCGTTTTTGGATACAATTGATCATCGTTTTGGACCCTTTGGTGACGTATTTGGATCGTTGTACTGGCATACGCTTTTGTGGATCGTTATTTGGATTTTGGCTTGGAATTTTCATCATGATGTCTGATTCTGGAAGTGTGGTGAGAATGTGTGTGAATGAAGGGTGCAAGGTGAGAATGCCGAAAGCTTCGGTTGATCCTCACACTGTATGTAAAAGATGCAGGAAGTATGAATGCTCGATGGATAACACTTGTCATGAATGTGAGAGTTTGAGTGCTGAAGGGTGGAAGTCTCTAACTTCTTATTTAAGGAAATTAGAGAAAGACCGGTTAAGGAAGTCATCTTCCAAAACCAAGCCTAGCTCTCAATCTTCAAGTGGTTTGGTGAGTTATATTGTACCCTCCTCTAACATTATGAACGCTCCTTGTAATATTTCAGGTCCTTCTCCGAATGCAGATCCTACGGACTCTGCTTCGGAGATAGCAAGCCTTAAAGCTGCGCTTATGAAAATGGAGCGTAAAATGGCTGCCATAGAAGGTAAGCAAAGTAGTGCTGTGGAAAGTGATGTGAATTTCCCCAGTGAAGTGGAGGAGGCGTCTGATTGGCTTCACAACGCTCCCAGGCCTAGACCTCTTTCAAGCTCCCAAGCCCAGAGGAGAAGGAATGTCGAAAGCCTTACGGAGGTTATGGAGGATCCCCACCAGTCAGACGTCTCTTCGGCAGAATCTGTAACGTCACAGACTGCCAGAGAACGCATTAGAAAAAGCGTTCTACGTGAATGTTTTTCGTCATCGGAGAATTCCTCACCTAAAAGAGGATGGAGATCAGCGGATCGTTCTCGTCCCTTGAAGAGGATCTGGGAAGAATCGGGCATAAACTCGAGTCCGGAACGTTTTTCGGAGGACTCCCCGACAGAGAATAAGAAAGCAAAGGTTTTGGCTTCTCCCGATAAGTTGTGGGGAATGGAGAAAGAAGGCTCTCCTTCCTCTCGTTTAGACCAGAGAGAAGAAACAACGAAGATATTAAAGGATATGCAAGAGTCTATTGCTTCTCTAGTCGGGGTCCTTTCGAGAGATCCTCCAAGAAGAAATCTTCCTGTGAAGAAGTCAAAAAACCCTTACTATCAACCTCCCAGAAAAGAAGATTCTTCTTCGGATGAAGGGTCTATTTTTCACAGACCCGCGAGTTCGGGGCGCGAGGCGTCAGCCAGGCGTGAAGCGCCAGCCGAGCGCGAAGCGCCAGCCAGGCGCGGAGCGCCAGCCAGGCGCAGAGCGCCAGTCAGCCGCAAAGAACTAACACGTAAGCGCGAGGCTCCAATCAGGCGCGACGCGGCAACCAGGCCCTATCCGATATCGCAGGAGACGACTAGGCGCGAGAAGCTGGCCAGGCGCGAGGAGCCAGCCGCGTGTGAGAATTCCTACAAGCAGGAAGAGACAATCAGGCGCGAGGCGCCATCCAGGAGCGTAGCGCCAGCCAGACGGAAGAAGCGCCAGCCAGGCGCGATGCGCCAGACTGCCGAGAAAGCCATGAGCGCTACCAGGCGAGAAGCGCTAGCCAGGCGCGAGGCGCCAGGCGGCCGCGAAGAGACATACAGGCGCGAAGCGCCAGCCAGACGCGACGCGATAGACAGCCGCGAAGCGCCAACCAGGCGTGAAGCGCGAGTCGAGCGCGAGGCGCCAGCCGCGCAAGAGGAGCCAGCGAGGCGCGAAGCGCTAGCCGAGCGTGAGGCGCCAACCGCGCGAGAAGATTCAACCAAGCGCGAAGCGCCAGTCAGGCGCAAGGCACCAGCTGATCATGAAGAGCGGCAAGAGCGAGAAGTTATAAGGGGTAATAGAAGATCTTTTCATGTAATGTCTTCGGATAGCGAGTCTCCTACAAGTAGAAACCCTAATGCAAGGAAGCAACCTGGTACATCGAAGGTTACGGTTTCAACCTCCATGTCTCAGGATGTTTGGGTGGATAAGAAAGGGAGAACTTCTAGATCTGTCAGTCTCTCTCCTTCTAGGAGTATTTCTCCTATAGGGAATATGTCTACGGACAAAGAATCTAATAAAAGAGCTCGCTCTCCTTCTAGGATGGAGTTGGATGAGGTTTCGGAGGAAGAAACCCCGAACAATGAGGGGGTATCTAACTACAAAGTGTTAGCCTCTCTTCTCCTACAAGAATTTGGAGACTCTCTAAGCCCTGCAGCTCCTCCTTCCCCGAGATCTCTGTTCTCCAGTACGAAGGTTCCTAAATCGTCTTCGTATTTAAAAATGAAACCAGCCATATCAATGAAGAAGGCTATTCAATCTTTAAATAATTGGATGAAGGTGAAGAAGGAAGCTCAGAAGACAGTTTTTTGCACTCCTCCATGTAAGCTCGGAGGTAGGAGGGGAATATGGTACAGGACAGAGGAAGCGATGGGGCTTATGCTTCCATCTTCCGCGGAGGCAGATTTTTCAAGCTTGGTTGAAGCATCGAGAAGACATGCTTTGAATACAGCTAAAGCATATTGGAGCATGTCAGAATTGGATCAACACCTCAAGGGACTTTTCCATGTACTAGAAGTTTTTAACTTCTTGGATTGGTCCCTTGGAGTGCTGGCCAAGAAGGCAAATGATCCAGATGTTTTAGAACCTGAAGTTTTACATTGCATTTTATCCTGTATGGATAAGGCGGTTCAGGATGGATCGGGAGAATTGTCATCTCTATTTGGAGCAGGAGTAGTTGGAAGAAGAGATCATTATTTGGTTCATTCTAACCAAAGCGGTTTCTCCTTCACAAAGGTCAGCCCTGTTATACGCTCCTCTCTCGGATCACCTTTTCCCTTCGCACTTGGTGAAGGAGATTTCAAAGTCTCTTGCTGAAAAGGCAACCCAAGACTTATTAGTACAATCCTCCAAGAAATCAAGACCAACAGTACCAGTAGCGAAAGAAGACTACTCGTACTCCGGTAGTGCCTTTCGGAAAGGTATTCCACCTCTCGTCCTCCAACGAAAAGGAAGACAGCAGAAAAAGCGAGGAAGGTCCTCCTTTAGATCTTTCAAGAAATCAAAGTAGCAGCGAGGTCCTCCAAACATCTGTAGGGGCCAGGCTCCTAAACTTCGTAGGGGCATGGCAAGGAATAAGGAAGCCGATCCTTGGACGCTAGCAGTCTTGGGGAAAGGTTACATTATACCTTTTCAGGACAGACCACCTTTGTCGAATTCCCCAAAGGAACTGTCGGCGAAGTACAAGGACCCTGTTCTGAGGGAGACACTTCTTCAGATGGTGATAGGAATGAAGGACAAAGAGGCAATAGAAGAGGTTCAGGATCCTTCCTCTCCGGGGTTTTACAACCGCCTGTTTTTAGTTCCAAAGGCATCCGGGGGATGGAGGCCAGTCTTGGACGTGAGCATTCTGAACAAATATGTGGAAAAGAAAAAGTTCTCGATGGAGACTTCTGCCTCGGTACTTTCAGCCCTGCGAAGAGGAGACTGGATGGTCTCTCTAGACCTGCAGGATGCATATTTCCACGTTCCTATTCACCCGTCATCAAAGAAGTATCTCAGGTTTGTGATTCAAGGGAAAGTCTACCAGTTCAGGGCCTTGTGCTTCGGCCTCTCCACGGCTCCACAGGTATTTACGTATCTGATGCGGAACGTAGCCAGATGGCTACAACTGGAAGCATAAGCGTCCTCTCTGTAGCCTAGGTAAACGATTTGGCTGATAAGAGCAAAATCCCAGGAACAATGTTTGGAGGATCTGAAGAAAACATTAGAATTGACAAAGGAATTAGGACTTCTCGTGAATCTCGAGAAATCGCAGATGACCCCCCAGATCAGGACTATAGTCTATTTGGGGATTCAGATGAATTCTCGGGATTTTCGGGTTTTTCGTCCCCAAGAAAGGATTCTCGGGGGATTCAGAAGTTACATCCTTCCTAAAGAAAGACAGGAGTTCAGCCAGGGAGTGGCTGAGCCTTCTAGGGACTCTTTCTTCCCTGGAACAATTTGTATCCCTAGGAAGACTTCATCTAAGGCCTCTACAATTCTTCCTAAAGAGATCTTGGACTTGGAAGAAGGGCCATCTGTCGGACACTTTTCCGGTAACATTAGAGGTGAAGAAACACCTAAAGTGGTGGCTGCTCCCACTCAAAGAGAACAAGGGAGTGTCCCTAGAGGTTCGGAACCCAAACCAAATCTTGTTCTCAGACGCTTCAGAAACGGGATGGGGAGCGACTCTAGGGGCGAGAGAAGTCTCTGGCAAATGGAAGAAAGAACAAAGAGATTGGCATATAAATGCCAAAGAACTATATGCAGTGTTTCTGGCATTAAAATTCTTCGAGTCAGAAGTAAGAAATCGAGTGATTCAAGTCAACGCAGACAACACCACGCGTTGGCTTATATAAAAAAACAGGGGGGGACGCACTCGTTTTCCCTATTCGAGATAACGAAGGATCTGTTGTCATGGACGGAGGAGAGGAATATTACCCTCCTGACCAGATTTGTGAAAGGGGAAAGAAATATCAGAGCAGACAGGCTCAGCAGGACGAAAACAAGTTTCTAACCCACGGAGTGGACTCTGCACGAGCAAGTCTGCCAAAGTTCTGGAACCTGTTGGGAAGGCCGCAGATAGATTTGTTTGCGACGTTCCTGTCAAAGAGGATAGAGAACTTCTGCTCCTTAGTAGAAGACCCGAGGAGCGATAGCGGTGGATGCCATGCTACTGGAGTGGTCGGGACTCGACGCTTACGCTTTCCCTCCATTCAAGTTGCTAGGAGTAGTGATGAAGAAGTCGTAGCATCAACAGGGACGAGATTAACTCTCATCGCCCCGTTTTGGCCATCCCAAGATTGGTTCACAGAGGTAGGCAGGAATGGACAAGCTAGACTAGCCCAAGATCTCTTCCAACAGGATAGATCTTCTCAGACAACCCCACTTCAAGAGGTTCCATCAAAACCTCCCCGCTCTCGCTCTGACTGCCTTTCGACTATCGAAAGATTGGTCAGAGCGAGAGGCTTTTCAAGCAAGGCTTCGAAAGCAATTGCTAGAGCCCGGAGATCGTCAACTATCCGGGTCTATCAATCGAAGTGGGATGTGTTTAGAAGATGGTGTAGGAAGAATAAGCTGTCCTCCTCCGATACCTCTGTGACCAATATAGCAGATTTTTATACATTCAACTTCCCTGCCAGATATATACTTAGCTATAGACTCCGTCGTCTCCGACAGAATTTCAAATTTCGCGGCACACGCTACCGGTAGGTCAGGTGATCTACCGCCCTGCCCTGGGTGGCAGACTAGGAACCATTCCCGTTTTCTAATCAGAATTCTTCTGTCGCCCGGACCATCAACATTGTGTTGGTCCTCTCGATTGGTTTTTCTTTTTTCACGGCAATTGATCTTCTTGACCGACTTTTGGTGACGTATCTGGATGTTGGATTGGCATACGCTTTTGTGGACTGTTTTGTGGACTTGATTTTGGAATTTTCTTTAATAATGTCTGACTCTGGAATGGTTGTGAGACGTTGTGTGAATGTAGGCTGTAAGGTGAGGTTGCCGAAAGCTTCGGTAGACCCTCACACGGTATGCAAGGGTTGCAGGGAGTATGAATGTTCTTTTACTAATACTTGTAAGGAATGTGAGAACTTGAGTGAGAACGAATGGAAGAATCTAACTAATTATTTAAAAAAGTTAGAGAGAGAAAGAGTGAGGAAGGCTTCTTATAGAAGTTTAAGTAGTTCTAGATCTGAACTAATTCCTAGCTTGGGATCTTCCCCAAGGGTAAGTATTGCTACTTCTCCTTCCATTGCAGCCCCTTCTCCTATTGCAGAACCTGTAGATCCAGCAAAAGAACTTGCGGATCTAAAAGCACCTTCAAGTTGATGGAAAACAAAATGGCTTGCCATACAAGGTAAGGCTAGTGATTATTCAGTGGACAGTGATATGAGTGTCCCCAGTGTAGTGGAGGGGGCATCTGGTCGGCTCAGCAACGCTCCTAGGTCTAGACCTCTTCCAAGCTCTACCCATGCCCAAGGAGAAGGAATGTCGAAAACCGAAAGGAGGTTGTGGAGAATCCCCAACCGATCAGGTGTCCCTTCGGCGGTTTCTGTGACACCCCAGACTGCCAAGGATCGCTATTGTAAAAGCGTCCTGCGTGAGTGTTTTTCGTCGTCGGGATCTTCATCTCCGAGACGTGATTGGAGAGATTCAGATCGATCTCGGCCTCTCAAGAGGAGTTGGAAGGCTCCGACTATTGATTCGAGCCCAGAAAACTTCCCTGAGGAGTCTCCCTCGGGAGTGAAGAAGGCAAAGAAGAGCCATTCTTTCAACCAGAGTGAGAAGGAGGCAGGAGGTGGAGGCTATGGACTCCTCCCCTCCTCCTTCCCCTCCTCCCGAAGAGGATAAAGAGGAGGCTACGAAGAGATTCATGATGGCGATGCAAGAGCAGATTTCGTCTTTTGTAGGAGTTCTGTCAAAGGAGCCTCCTAGAAGGAAAGACTCTTCCCTTCCGATCAAAAGATCCTCCAGACGTATGGAGGTATCTGCCGCCAGGATCGATACTCCTACTCGAGGTGAGGTTTCCTGTACGAACCTGGATGAACCGATCAGACGCCTGGCATCCGGCCAGGAGTGAGGAGTCACCCAGGAGGCAGGAGCCAAGAGCCAGGAGTGAGGAGTCAACAGGAGGGCAGGAGCCAGAGCCAGGAGTGTAGAGGCATCCAGGCAGGAGGCAGGAGGCAAGAGCCAGGAGGCAAAGAGGCAGGAGGCAGGAGTCAAGAGCAGGAGCCAGGAGCCAAGAGGCAAGGAGTCAGGGAGGCAGGAGCCAGGAGTCCGGAGTCAGGAGTCAGGAGGCAGGAGTCCGGAGTCAGGAGAAGCAGGAGTCAGGAGTCAGAGGCAGGAGTCAGGAGTCAAGGAGGCAGGAGTCAGGAGGCAGGAGGCAGGAGTCAGGAGGCAAGAGTCAAGAGCCAGGAGGCAGGAGTCGGAGACTCGTTCCTGGAGGTTATGACTCTTCTCCAAATAGGAGCTCCTCTCCTTCAGAGCATAGGAGGTCTTGGAAGGACTCTCCCTCCAAACGTGAACTTTCTCCTTCGTCTGATCGAGGGTTAGACGAGTTGTCTGATGACGAACCTCCTGCTAATGAGGGACTATCTAGTTATAAAGTCTTAGCCTCATTATTACTTCAAGAATTTGGAGATTCTCTTAGTCCGGCGGCTCCTCCTTCTCCTCGTTCTCTCTTTTCGAGCTCGGCTACGGCAAAATCTTCGCCTTTTTGAAAATGAAGCCTGCGATATCGATGAAGAAGGCACTCCATTCTTTAGATTCTTGGATGGACAAGAAGAAGGAGTTAGGAAAGACGGTATTCTGCATGCCTCCTTCCAAACTACATGGAAAGAGAGGTATTTGGTATGGGACAGGAGAGACTATGGGTCTTTCTCTACCTGCCTCTGCAGATGCCGACTTTTCCAATTTAGTGGAGGCCTCTAGACGTCACTCCTTAGGATCGGTCAGAGCGACGTGGAGCACTTCAGAGTTGAACCACTTTCTAAAGGGACTTTTTGTCACTTTAGAGGTGTTCAACTTTCTGGATTGGTCACTCGGAGTTCTGGCCAACAAATCTAAGGATCCGGAGTTTCTTAAAAAACCCAGAGATTCTCCCATAGCGTCCTGTCCTGCATGGACAAGGCAGTACAGGACGGTTCGGGGAAGTGGCTTCCCTTTTGTGCTGGTCTCCTGAAAAAGAGATCAGTATATGGATCCCTATTATCGAAAGGGGTTTCTCCGAGCCAGAGGACTGCTTTATTGTTCGCCCCTCTATCGGATCATCTGTTTCCTTCTCAGTTGGTGAAGGATATATCTCGCTCGCTAACTGAGAAGGCGACACAAGACCTACTAACACAAACGTCCAAGAAAGGACGCCCTGTAGTGTCGGCGATTAAGAAGGACTCTCGTCCTCCTCAGCAGCCCTTTCGTGGAGGTACAGCGGCTCGTCCCCCTGCCAGAAAGAAGAGCTCTGATAAGAGAGGAAGGTCTTCCTTTAGGCCCTTCAAGAAATCCAAGTGACTTGTTGCTCCTTCAAGCACCAGTGGGCGCCAGACTCCTGAACTTTGCAGGAGTATGGCAAAAAGGGGAGCCGACCCTTGGTCAGTGTCGGTCCTAAAGAAGGGATATGTAATCCCCTTCGACAACAGCCCTCCCCTAACATCTACGCCTCGGGAACTGTCAGCGAGGTACAGAGACCCGGTAATGAGAAAGACTCTCCTTCAAATGGTGGAACAAATGTGGGAAAAAGAGGCCATCGAACGTGTGCAGGATCCACACTCCCCGGGATTTTACAATCGCCTTTTTCTAGTACCAAAGGCATCGGGGGGGTGGAGACCAGTTCTGGACGTAAGCGCTCTGAATCGCTTTGTTCAGAAAAAGAAATATCTTCGTTTTGTAATAGGAGACAAGATCTTTCAGTTCAGGGCTCTGTGCTTCGGTCTGTCTACAGCTCCGCAAGTATTCACCAACCTGATGGCGAATGTGGCAAGATGGCTTCACCTAGAGGGAATAAACATCTCCCTCTACTTGGACGACTGGCTGATCAGGGCCAAGTCGGAGATTCAGTGCTTGGAGGACTTATCAGTAACAAGGAACATGATAGATTCGCTAGGATTGCTCGTCAACCTCGAGAAGTCACAGCTGATCCCCAGCCAGAACTTGGTCTATCTGGGGATTCAGATGGATTCTCGGGGTTTTCGAGTATATCCTTCGCGAGAAAGAATCACTCGAGGTTTGTCGAGAATCTCGAGCTTCTTAGAGAGAAAGAACAGCTCAGCGAGGGATTACCTGAGCCTTTTAGGGACCCTGTCCTCACTAGAAAAGTTCTTCTCTCTGGGGAGACTTCACCTTCGCCCTCTTCAGTTTTTCCTCAAAGAGGTGTGGAGTTGGAAGACGGGACAACTCTCGGACATCTTCCAACTTCCACAAGAGGTAAAAGATCATTTGAAGTGGTGGATCCCTCCTCTTCAAAAGAACGAGGGCGTATCGCTTGCCCTGCAGAACCCAGACCAAGTGTTATTTACCGACGCTTCGGAGTCGGGATGGGGAGCGACGCTAGGAGCAAGGGAGGTGTCAGGCACCTGGACAAAGGAACAGGTGTCCTGGCACATCAATTGCAAGGAACTAGTGGCCATACACCTAGCCTTAAAGTTCTTCGAAGAGATAGTCAGAGACGGGGTGATACAGATAAACTCGGACAACACCACGGCTCTGGCTTACATACGCAAGCAAGGAGGCACGCACTCTTTCTCCCTCTATCAGTTAACAAGACACCTGTTAACCTGGATGGAAGAAAGAGGCATAACTCTCCTCACAAGGTTTGTTCAAGGGATCAAGAATGTGAGAGCGGACAGACTGAGCAGGAGGAATCAGGTCCTTCCCACAGAATGGACTCTACACGAGAAGTGTGTCGAAGTCTTTGGTCCCTGTGGGGGAGACCTCACATAGACCTGTTTGCGACGTTCCTCTCCAAAAGAATAGAGATATTTTGCTCTCTAGTGAAGATCCGAGAGCCTTCGCAATAGACGCGTTTCTCCTGGATTGGGCGGGTGTGGACGCATACGCCTTTCCCCCGTTCAAGATCCTGGGGGAAGTGCTCAGGAAGTTCGTAGCTTCGAAGAGCACGAAGTTGACGCTAATAGCCCCATTTTGGCCAGCCCAGGAATGGTTCACGGAGGTACTGGAGTGGATAGTGGACTTCCCAGATCGCTTCCAAACAGACCAGATCTACTCAGACAACCCCACTTCGAGAGGTTTCATCACCACCTCCCGGTCTCGCTCTGACTGCCTTTCGACTATCGAAAGACTTGTCAGAGCGAGGGGCTTTTCTCGCAAGGCTGCGGGCTCTATCGCTAGAGCCCGCAGAGCTTCGACGAGAAGAGTATACCAATCAAAGTGGGAAGTCTTTAGGAGGTGGTGTAAGGGTCAGAAGCTGTCCTCCTCCAGTACCTCTATAGTGAATATTGCCGATTTCCTCCTCTTTCTGAGAGAGGAATCACACCTATCTGTCTCAACAATAAAGGGATACAGAAGCATGCTGTCTTCAGTATTTAGGAATCGAGGCCTAGACATTGCAAGCAACAAAGATCTACACGATCTAATTAGATCTTTTGAGACTTCAAAGGCAGCTACTCCTAGAACACCTAGTTGGAATCTAGACGTGGTCCTGAAATTCCTTTCATCGGATAAATTCGAGCCTTTACATCTGGCTTCCTTCCGCGACGTCACTAGGAATGCTTGTTCCTGGTGGCTCTCGCTACAGCCAAGAGGACGAGCGAATTGCACGCTCTGGATTCCACGGTGGGGTTCAAAGGAGATGCTGCCATCTGTTCTTTCCAGACAATGTTTCTGGCAAAGAACGAAAACCCGTCAAAACCGCGGCCCAGAAGTTTTGAGGTAAAAGGCCTATCTAACCTTGTAGGCAGAGAGATAGAGAGGTCTCTCTGTCCAGTGAGAGCTCTTAAATATTATTTAGAGAGGAAGAGACAGATGGGAGCTTGTCAACAAGGTCTTGGTGTCGGTGAAGAACCCCAAAAGACTCATGTCCAAGAACGCCTTGGCTTTCTTTGAGAGAAGCGTTATTACGGACGCTCACAAGAACTGCTCGGAGGAATCCTTCGGTCTTCTAAAGGTCAAGACACATGAAGTGAGGGCAGTAGCAACGTCTTTGGCGTTCCAAAAGAATATGTCTCTAAAGAATATCATTGAGACTACATATTGGAGGTGCAATTCAGTGTTTGCATCTCATTATCTGAAGGATGTGAGAGTGACCTATGAGAAGTGCTTCTCGCTAGGTCCTTTTGTATCAGCAGATACAGTACTGGGTCTTGGAGCAAAGACTGATCCTTAATTTTGTGTTTTTATCGTACATAAACCCTCTTGTCAGATATGTGCTTGGTTTTCTATTAGCAAGCTCACTAATGTCGCACGGGAGCATAGTGTCATTGCTGGTAGGGGATCAAGGGTATGTATGGCTAGTAGGGGAGTACAAAATTTTTTTTTTGTATATTTTGTAATGAAAGTGTATTTAGTTTCGAGTTTTTGGTTGTTTGTAAGGATTCGGGGATAACTCCTTACAATCTTAGAACTAACATGGATGTTAGGATCAGGTGATCGGGATCGGTTTTGTGCTCCTTGAACAAGGTGTATTGTCATGTTAGTGGAATAGCACCCAATGACAAAGGCCTTTAGGCTCTGCCGAGTAAGTGGATAAGACCCCATTGGCAGACCCACAAGAACTCTTAGCCATAGATCAATATCTCGCTGAGGCTCTTGAGGCTAAGCAGACTCCAAGGCAGTAGCCGCGAAGTCTTCAGCCTAATAAGGTAGGAACCAAGGTTTATTAATACCTACAACATATGTTGTTTACCTGTCTATTTCAGTAGTTAGCTGTCTCTTACCCACCACCAATGGGTGCTAATCAGCTAAGTATATATCTGGCAGGGAAGTTGAATGTATAAAAATGATATTGTCATGTTACAATAAAGTTTTATACATACTTACCTGACAGATATATACTTAGCTATAGACTCCGTCGTCTCCGACAGAATTTCAAATTTCGCGGCACACGCTACAGGTAGGTCAGGTGATCTACCGCCCTGCCCTGGGTGGCAGGACTAGGAACCATCCCCGTTTTCTAATCAGAATTCTTCTCTTCCACCTGTCTCCTGCGGGGAGGCTGGGTGGGCCATTAATCGTATATATCTGTCAGGTAAGTATGTATAAAACTTTATTGTAACATGACAATATCATTTTCTGTTATTCCTGAGAGAGGAATCCAATCTGTCCGTAGCTACAATAAAGGGATACCGAAGTATGCTCTCAGCGGTATTTAGAAATAGAGGCTTAAACTTGGCAGAGGATAGAGATTTGCACGATCTCATAAGATCGTTCGAGACGTCAAAATCTATATCCTCTACTCCGCCAAGTTGGAATCTGGATGTTGTGCTCAAGTTTCTTACATCGGAAAAATTTGAACCTCCCGACCGTGCCTCGTTCAGGGATTGGACGAGAAAGTGTGTTTTTCTCATAGCCTTAGCGATGGCTAAGAGAATAAGTGAAATCCATGCCCTAGATTCTCGGGTGGGTTTTAAGAAAGACGCAGCCATCTGTTCTTTTCAAACTCTGTTTTTGGCAAAAAATGAGAACCCTTCGAAACCATGGCCAAGGAGTTTTGAGGTGAAAAGTCTTTCAAACTTAATGGGAGACGAAATCGAAAGAACTTTATGCCCGGTTAGAGCTCTTAGGTTCTATCTTAAAAAGAAAGAAGAGTTGAAGGCATGTAAACAAAGTCTATGGTGCGCAGTTCGGGACACGAAAAGACCAATGTCCAAGAATGCGCTAGCGTATTTTATTAGAAGTGTGATTATGGAAGCTCATAGCGATTGTGCAGAGGATTCCTTTAAATTATTACGAGTTAAAGCTCATGAGGTAAGAGCAGTGGCAACATCATTATCATTCCAAAAGAATATGTCCATGAAGGATAATATTAATGCGACCTATTGGAGATGCAACTCGGTATTTGCATCCCACTATCTTAGAGATGTTAAAATTACCTACGACAAGTGCTTCTCTCTAGGTCCTTTTGTGTCTGCGGATACAGTGCTGGGACTGAGGACACATACCGATCCTTAAACTTTATGAAAGTCTAATACTTCCATACCATACTGGTGGGATGGGCTCTAACTTTCTTACCTGACGGCTATTTGTTGCACAGGCGGCCATGGCCTTGTTTAGGTAAGGAACTTTGAGTTTATCTTACAGGATAGGCTTGGATAAAAACGGTCTTTTGATTACTTTGATTACGGAGATCTCCACTATTTGAGGCAGTTTTTGTGTTACTATTGGTAAAAGTGCTTGGTGTCGCACAGGCGGCCATAGCCCTTGCTAGTGAGGAACTAGAAATGTGCCTTTTAAACGGAGTAGGATTAAAGACATTGTCTAAATTCGTACATGGACCTCTCCTTTTAAGACAGTATCAGGATTTTCTGCTGACAAGAGTGCTTGGGCTAGCACAGGCGGCTTTTGGTGCTTTTGACAGTATGAGAATGTGCATAGGTCTTACAAGCGAGGTAGTACAAATTGAAATTATATTTGTTTATTTTTATTTTTATTTATTTTTCATAAAGAATTAGGTGTAAAATATGTGATTGAGTTTTTTGGTTGTTTGCAAGGAGTCCGGGGATGACTTCTTGCAATCTTAGATACAACATTTGGTTAGGTTAAGGTGATCAGGATCGGGATTGTGCTCCTTAGAAAAAAAGGTTCTTGTCATATAAGTGGATTGAAACCCTTTGACATAGCCCTTATAGGATCGGCCAAGTAAGTGGATAAGACCCCTTTGGCAGACCTACAAGAACTCTTAGCAATAGATCAATATCTCGCTGAGGCTCTTGAGACTAAGCAGACTCCTGGGCATTAACCATGAAGTCTTCAGTCTAAACAGGTAGGAACCAAGGTTTTATGTTATTAATACCTACAACGATTGTTGTGTTTTCCTGTTAAATCAGTTATTAGCTGTCTTTACCCTCCTCCAATGGTGTGAATCAGCTATGTATATATCTGACAGGTAAGTTGAATGTATAAAAATGATATTGTTATGATACAATAAAGTTTTATACATACTTACCTGGCAGATATATACAATTAAACTACCCACCCAGCCTCCCCTCAGGAGACAGATGGTGTAGAAAAATCTGATGGAAAACGGGAATGGGTTCCTATTCCCGCACCCAGCGGCGGCGCGGTGGATCACCTGACCTACCTGTAGCGTGTGCACGAAATTCGAAATTCTGTCGGCGCGACGGAGTCAATAGCTATGTATATATCTGCCAGGTAAGTATGTATAAAACTTTATTGTATCATAACAATATCATTTTTTTTATAATCATAATTCATATGTATATATGTATATATATATATATATATATTATATATATATATATATATATATATATAGACACACATACAATATATACACACAGTGGTCTCCCCGTATTCGTGGGGGGATGCGTACCATACCCCCGCCCCCCCCCCCCCCCCCCCCCCCCCCCCAACCCCCCCCCGCCCCCCCGTGAATAGATAGAATCCGCGAATCTTTGGAACCCCTATAAAAATGCTAAAAACAGCCTATTTTGTTAGTTAAAACTCAAGAAAAACCACAAAAAATTTTCATACTTGGTTTTTTTAATAGTTTTATCACAAAAAGTGAATTTTATGATGAAATTGATAAAAAAAAAAAAACAGGAATTTGTGGATATTTCTCATAGAAAATTACCACGAATGCGCAAATTTTCCGCGAATAATGCGGGGAAATGTTCCCGAGAGAAATCCGCATATAATATATATATATATATATATATATATATATATATATATATATATATAGTAATATATATATATACAAATATATATATAATATATATATATATATATATATATATATATATATATTATTACAGCACCTGTCAAAATGAAAACTGTCATTACCCCCATCAAATGCGAAATTACCCCTATTTGGGAACCGCTGCTCTAACTGAATATTGGTGCCATTAACTAGATATCAGCACTGCTGTAACTAGAGATTGGCGCTGCTAACCATAGATCGGCACAGAAAATCCAGTTAACAGCATCACTAGACAAGCGCCATAAAACCGGATAGCCGTTAACCAAGAGCTGCCTGTATATCTTGATGAGCTTTATTTAGAGGTCTGTGTATTCGATTTTTCCTTTCTGTGCATCTAGCCAAGGGGTGATTTTGTCGAAATCCTCCTCCATCAGTGTCATCATGGTGATGTCTGCTTTGCTTTCTTTGTCCGTGACTGGCTACATGGAAATGCAAGTCGGCCCAAAGGAACCATGATGCGGTATTTTGCCACGAGAATGGCAGCAGCTTTATTGCCTCGGTTTTTGAAGGCGAGAGGGGGATGCAGAGGATCTTTGCATCCTCAGATCGACTTTCTACTTCAGTGTCTTGACATTTCGACTCACACACCAAAATGCAAATTAAGCGCCGTATTTAGTCCCTTAATGGTGTTTGGGGTTCGTCAGAAGTCAATTCTATGCTCCATGTGGTTCTGTTAATGACTCTGAATACAGTCGACGTGAATCGTAAATGGGCGGGCGAAACCATTTGAACACGCCAGAATTCACCTGAGGAGGTACGCCGTGATTAGTCCGTTAGTGGTGTGGGTGTTATTCCGAGGAAGGAGCTTTCAGAAGCCTAGGCTTTGTCATCATATGGTTCCACTGAAGGCTTCTGAAGGAAAGCGAGGCCGTAGTGAGTCTGTTAATGGCGAAGCCAAACCCGCTGTTTACCATTACCCCTTGGGTCACCAGTTGTGAGGTTGGAAAGAGACAGAACTGAGTACTAACTGATTTATTACGTGGGCATGAGGAACATATAGCAGTGTGTAGACGGAAACGGAGTGTCTGACCCTGCCTCTTGCTACGCACACACATTCTTGGCAGTTAATCAAATAACAATAGTAAAAGACATAATGGACATACAATGATGAATAATTATATCGTCGAAGAGGCCAGGAAATTTTACATACAAATATATACATGTGGTTCTTGCTGCTTTGCTATATGAGATACATGATCGTTATTAATGGGTAAAGAAGATCTTTAATATATTGTTTTTTACTCTCCCAGTATTCATCCTTATCCTTTGCCCTCTTTGCCTGCTTACTGGGCGAAGAAATGGGGATGTGTTGATGCTTGGTTATCTCCTCTTGTTTTGGAGAGTAGTGCTCTTTGGGCGAGAAGAGTAGCCTTCTTTTTAATCATATTTCCTTTTTTCCGCAGGCTAATAGTAAGTGATAGTAGATACAGCAGTAGATGGTTGGATATCTCTTTGTGCTGGCTATCCTAACCCTTGAAATTGTACCTGTGACTCTATTGCTTGTTGTTATATTGGCCATCGAGTGTGTGTATGGTTCCCCTGCTGAAAATCATATTGATTTGCTTCTGTTACCTTGGAGTTTTGTCACTGGACAGCGTCTACGCAACTGCCCTCTGGTTGTTAACTCTACCTCTGATGATGATTATGCTTCATCCTATCGAAGAAGTCTTGCACAAGTTGGAGAAGAATAAGTTGAGGAAGAAGAGAGGTCTTGAAGGGTGTTGTCTTCATCTTTGTCGTCTGCCATCTCCTCACCTCCCCCTTCGAAGGCTTCCTGGCCTAAGAAGAGGAAAGTAGCTTCTCCACCCCCTAAGAATTCTTGCCACGAGACTTCAAAGGGTCTGCATCTTCCTTCCGTGGAGGAAGCACTTGGCTTTCTTGTTGGCTCACCTGCACCTTCGGGAGTGGGAACCGTGACGCTGTCCTCAGGGTCTAGTGTCTTGGAGGCCTCAGGAGTTCAAACCAAGGTTCGTTCTCCTGTCTCTGGTACCAAGGGTGCTGCTCATGGAACTGGGGCTGTGTTGGAGACTCGTTCACGAGTTTCTCCAAGTGTACAATTCCCCGAGTGGGGTTCGTACATCCACAGTCAGTTACAGGGAGTCTTCTCTCTGTCGTGACAGTGGCACGGGCAAGAGAAGGGACAATCCATGGGTCGGACCCACCTACAAAAGCCAGGACTGGCTCTTCGTCAGGTGCCAGGTTGATGTTGGTGTCCCTCGGGACAAGGCATCTGGAGAAGCTAGGAGGAGGTCCCCTGTACATCCCTCTTCACACGAGGTCTCGGCATCAAAGAGGGCTGGGATACATCGTGAGGACAATGCATATTCTCGCCAGTCTGGTGGCTGCACCACTGCTAGCAGTGGCACTGCTATAGCTCGGCGAGGCTGAGTGACCACGCTTTCCTAGACCCACGCTGCTGTCACCAGTTGACAGGCGCAGCTCATTCCTTTTGACAGGGCCACTGAGGAGGAATGAGAGTATCTGATCCTCCTTTCCTATTCCCTCTTAGGTCCTCCCCGCAGGATTCAGCGTCGGAGACCTACATTCCTGGAGGGGTCTTAGGGTCCCACCGGACGTACGCCCATGTCATTGAGGAAGGATTTTCTGTCAATGACGGAGAGACTTCTCACCGTCTCGACCCTGGTGTTCCAATTCTGAGGTTTCGAACACCTGGAGACTGTGTTCTCCCTGGCTCTTTCTGTCCTTTGGGTAGATTACAATTCACAGTCCCCCATAGGGTCTTGTGTATTGGGAGCCTTGAGTGTATAATCTGTTGTATCATACTCTTGATCCAGTCTTAATTGCTAGTATATAAGGACTGGTTTTATGCCTTTTCTTCCTCAACTTATACAGAAGTCGAAGAGGGACCCCTTCCTGATGATCGTCTGACGAAATTCAGGAGTCTCACTGAGTGCTTGAATTCCTTGGAATTTCTGGCACTCTCAGAGTGTCCTGGTTTTCCACGATTTTCTAACACTTGGGCGAGATGGACATACCCGATAATTGTTATTACAAGAATCAGGAGTCTTGCTGAGCTCTTGGATTCCTTGTAATTTCTACCTCTCCCTGAGTGTTTTGATTTTCTGTGATTTCCCAACACTGGGACGAGACAGACATTCCTGATAATTGTTATTAAAAGGATTGGGAGTCTCGCTGAGCGCTTGACTTCCTGGAATTTTCAAGTGCTTGCCGAGTGCTTGGTTTTATCTGCTTCCGAGCACTCGGGCGAGACATGTCCAAGTATACTTGTGTATATCTCAGTGCTCAAACAGTGTGCTACCTATTATCAATTCATTAGCTAAACAAACACTGGCAAATTGAAAACCATTATCATTCATCTCCACTACACCATGGACACCCATGCACTCGCTATAACCATAATTTTCGTTACCTAGTTTTGCATTCATGTCCCCCATACAAAGAAGAATATCACATTTTGGCACCTTGCTAACCACCTCCTGTAATTTACCGTAAAAGCTGTTCTTTCGATTGGTATCTTCTTCATCAGGAGCGGCATAGCATACTATAATTGTCATACTTCCATGATTAGATTTCAGCCTTGCATACATAATTATTTCATTCACTGGTTCTCATTCCTCCTATGCTTGGCTAGCCAGTTTGCTCAAAAGCAATGCTACTCCGTGATAATGAGTGCCATCCTCTTTCCCAGAATGTAGCAACAACTTTCCTCCATCTAATGCTCTCTTTTCGAATCCAGTCAGTCTCGTTTCGGTGAGTGCACACATATCCAGGCCATATTTTACAAAAATTGCAAAAAGCTACTCTAATTTGCCATCCTGGTTCAATGTTCGGACATTCCAATTTCCAATGTTAAGCTTACTCTTAGGATTTATAAACTTATTCTTATTTACTAGCCGTGAGATTCTTCGCATCCTTCTCCCACTTAAGGGCTGCATGGGCTAAGGACCATTTCTACCATCTGTGAATTCATTGAAATTTCATAAGCAGATTTCTTGAGCTTTTTACATTGGATTCATTGCTAGCAATTCGCAACAACCTTCTTGTTGATCTGCTCCCAAGAAGGTGGAGTTTCACCAGTGAGGGGAATACAAGTATGTTATCCCCACACCTACCCACGCTTGTTTAGCCCATCAGCCAAGATGGTTTCCGGGGTGTGGCCGATGTTGCTCAAGCAGCTTCTTGGAGCCACAAGTGAGAGTTGAATGTTTAGTGATGATCAGAAGTGCAAAGCCATCCAAAAGGATGTGGTTGCTTCATACTTAAGATAGTACACCTCCTAATACACCCTATACACCTCAAATTATCATATCAGAAAAAAATCAATGTAAAGTAATTATTACAAAGGGCTAAATAAACTGGAAAATAGTAAACAAATAATATAGTAAATCTTTAATAAACATATTTATGCAATAACATATCTGACTCTCTACTTCCAATGACTAAGTTTTGGTGAGAAAAGTATTTCATATAATGGGAAACTTTCTTTTATCAAATTAAGTACAACATAAAAGTACACAAATGTTAAGTAAATATTGTAATTCGAACTAAATGCATGAGTTAAACATTAAAGTATACAGGAAAGTAACTAAATCATGTCCAGGCTAAACTCATGCTTAGAAAGAGGGCTGTTTATCTTCCATGCTACTTGTTTTATACAAGGGACTCTAGGCTTGCCAGCTGCTGGGGAGAATGAACCATCAACAGAATTTTAAATTGAATGTTTCATGTACCGCCCATCGTCTAAGAAAGGTAAAACTTGACTTGGACTACTTTTAATATTGTAAAATTAATCATGTTATACCAAAATTCGTGAAATTTAAACCCTATAAGTCTTCACTTTATAGTACAACTTTCTATGCTGATGTTACCGGGAGATTATTAGACATGGAGAATAATGGCAAAATCAAAAGGATCAAGATTTTAGGAGAATGTCACCAACAGGTATCTACTAATGCACTTAAGTTATCTTTTTTAGACAATCATTTTTAGGTATTTGTTCAATAAGGCTATTAACTAATGTTTCCATCACCCGGGGCACTCATAAAAGGAAATTACAAATCTTGGCGTTACTGTTCTTAAATTTCAATGCAACATTACCTCTTTATTTGATCTTCCAGACTGCCAACTCTCACCAAGGGAAGATTTTTTGTTATTCTTTGGACTCGAGTTTTACCTTCCTTGCTACAAACCGTCTTTTAATCAATTATTTGGGGCTATCGAACTGCTATTTTTTTTTTTCCAGATCAGTCAAATTTGGGTTCATGGTAAAAACCAAACGTTTTCGTTTTAGTCTTTTAACCAATGAAACTTCCGATAATCTTTCTAATTGTTGGACACCATTTTTTTAAGAAACGGGATTTGGAAATGTAAAGAACCTTGGTAACAACAATAATATCATTGTTACTAGACTGGATAAAGGAAAAGGTGTAGTACTTTTAAACATGATTACATACAAAAACTGGGAGAATCCTAAAGGACATATCCAAGTTTCGGTGTGGGTAACCCGGGTTTTACTGCCATCTTTAGAGTGAAGGACAGAATAAACAGGTTTTTCAAATCTCTTTTGAGAACAAAAAGTACTTTCCATTGATGTTTACCAATCATTAATGAGTACAGGTGGATCTTATGGGATTTTATATGGACTACCGAAGTTACATCATGATGACCTATTTTATCTTCTTGCGAAACGCCCTACAATAAATCAGCTAAGCTGTCAGTACCTCTATTAAGTGAATTTTCTGTTAACAGTTACACGTTGGAGAAACTCAGAAGATTTTCAAGAAAGGATTTTAGCTCAGGACTCAGATTTATACGTTAGTCTAGATATCAAATCACTATTTACAAACGTACTACATGTGGAGGAGACTATTCAAGTTATTTTAAATAAGATTTTTATTAAAGATGGTTTTGTATTTAAGCAGTGCAGGACACAGCCTTTGTTTTTAATAATTCTTATTTTCAGATTGACGGGATGGCGATGGGAAGCCCATTGGGACCCGTTTTTGCTATTATTTTTATGTGTCATCTAGAGGAGCAGTTGCTGGACAACTGCCCTCTCGCTTACCACCCATTGTTTTACAGTCGGTATGAGGATGACGCCTTTCTCTCGTTCAGAAACAGGGAAAAGGCCAATGCGGGCTTGGAAATTGCTAACTCGACTCACCACGATATAAGAATTACAATAGAGTACGAGCTTGATAAGCAACACCCCTTTTCAGACAATGCGGTATCACGTGATGATATAAGCGTTCATACCTCTATTTTCAGGATAAAGACCTTTACCGAATTAGTTAGGAATTTTTACAGTTTCTGTTGCTTCCATTTTTAAGATGAACTCCGTAATAAAACTCCTTCATATGGCTTACTCCTTAACCTGGAACTGGTCTGACAAAGAAATGTCATTTTTATAACATTATTTCTCTGAGAATTATTTAGGACTTCCAGTCTGTTTTATAAACAGCGAAATAAGTTTCTCAATAATAAAATCATGCAGAAAATTAGGTTTCCAACAGTCCCAAAAATGCCTTTTTATTCGAGTCTTCCTTTTATTTATGATGAATCCTTTATTACCAAATCCATTCATTAATACGACAGTATTGTCCTGCCATAAGAAGTCACTACATTCCCACTAATTCTCTTGCCATAGGTTCCCTTTTTTAATGTAAGGATAGATTGAACCCTCTGATGACATCGATTGTGGTGTATTTATTTTCTTGGCCCCGATTTAGTGGAAATATGTCGGTACCACTGGTAAGTTACCACAAGTCTGCATCGATTGTCACAGGTGTTAGCTATCATAATGGGGTCCATTTGTCGAATCCATATTTTTCCGATATTCGGCATCAATATTGAATGCAATCAATTTAAAATTTTGTCGATCTTAGCATGTTTACCCTGGACTTAAACGTTGCTCGTTGTCACTCGTATTCTTTCTTTCTTGGATGGTAACCTTACTCCTGGCATTTTCAACTGAATATTTTGAATTTGCTTTTAGTATACTGTTTTTTAGTCCGAGTCTTTTATAACGTTTTAATGCATTTGCATATATTTTTTACAGTTTTGATAAGGAGGTTAGGCCTTGAAACATAAGCAATAAAACCATAGCAATGCCTGAGATATCTTAATCAAGATCCCTATGGCTATATTTTGGCTGTTGATTGCCACCATCTATCCATCCTTATATATATATATATATATATATATATATATATATAATATATATATATATATATATATATATATAGATGTATATATTATATATTATATGTATATATATATATATATATATATGTATATAATATATATATATATATATATATAGTATATATATATATATATATATATATATATATATATAGTATATATATATATATATGATATATATATGATATATCTATATATATATTATATTAGGATATATCTAGATATATATTATTATATATATATATATATATAATACATTAGAATATAATATTATATATATATATATATATATATAGAGAGAGAGAGAGAGAGAGAGAGAGAGAGAGAGAGAGAGAGAGAGAGAGAGAGAGAGAGAGGAGAGAGAAGAATTCCTGGGAAAGCAGAGTCGAATAAGAGTAGGTAGATTAGTGCTTGAGCAAACATTATTTTATAGCGGTTAATTTCCGCGCTCTAACATACCCCATCATCAGGCTATCCAAAAAATGAATACAATTTCTTGGAAAACATATAAGATACAAAAGAGAAAACAAATGAAATCCAACTAAACACCGAGGATTAAAATCTATAAAAACAATAGTCAAGAGAGGAATAAATGAAATGAAAAGGTTCCTACCAGAATTGAGACTCTATGCACCACCAGAGAAAAAACCATTTCTCTAATAATGAACGATCACTTAAGTTGCTCTGTGTTCTGTGTTTATATTTTTGTAAGTCTTTTAATTGTCTCATATTCCTTTCTTGACTGTTGCTTCAATAGATTTGAACATCATTGTTCAATTTTAATTCTCAGTGTTTACTTCGGAAGTATTTTTTAATTTTATTTTAGTGTGTGTATCTTTGTTTCTGTGTATGTGTGTTTTCTAGGAAACTGTATTCCTTTTTTAGATAGCCTGATGATGAGGTGTGTTACACTACGAAACCTGTAGCAATAAAAGAACGTTTGCATAAGCACTTGTCTATCTGTTCCTTACAGCAGATTTTATATCATATATATATATATAATATATATATATATATATATAGATATATATATATATGATATGTATATACATTTATATATACACGTATATGTATGTATTTGTATGCATATATGTGTGTATATGTATACACACGTAATATATATATATATATATATATATATTATATATATATATATATATATATATATATATATATGTAGACACATCCATGTATGCTTATGTGTGACATAGAGTGTGTGTGTATTCGAGTACTTGTTTCCATTTGCACACAAAAAAAAAATTCTAGGAAACCGTAATAAGAAGCAATTACAAGAGATGAACTTGCCTAACAAAATAATTCCCGTTCTTCTTTTGAATTGGAATTCTAACCAGTTCTTTCCCGCTCTCCCCTTTAGAATAACTTCCTGCTTATTTATTTTGTTAAGTTAAAAGTCTGATGGGAAAACTAGTGCTAGATAGCGTTATAAATTCAGAAAAAATTAAATAAAATGAGAGAGATATATATATTATATATTATACTATATATATATATATATATATAGATATATATATATATATATATATATATACCTATATATATGTGTGTGTGTTTATATATACACATGCAAGCAAATACCACAGGAAAAGGAAAGCGCTTTCGACTTTTCTAAGACATTGTCAGGGAACGAATGAAATACAATTGGAGATTAAGTTATCAGGTAAACAACAAGATAAAAAATACCAGATGGTTAATTGTCAAAAGGGTAAAAGTTAGAGAGAATCCAGGATTATTGGATATCACACGGTCACAAACCTAAACATAGATTTAACCCTAACAGAAATTACAAAGTATCCATACAGTCCAAAACATGTAAAAACTGAATATATTAATTTTGTTGCTTATATTTATCTACAACTTTTTTCATTATGAAGGCATCAAGTTTAAATATTCTGTGAGAACTGGGCAAATATCGAATGCATTATTCGTACATATGAGAGATTTAGATCACCCTATTAACTCGAGTCAAGCAAGAGCCTTAATCCCATGTAATGACAGTTAAAAGGAATATCATTGAATCTTGTTTCATCAAGTCAAATAATGGAAATTTCTAAATTTAAGTCTTGGTTTTTTTAAACTTTATGCTTTCATTATGAAAAAAGTTGTAGATAAATATAAGCAATAAAATTAATATTTTCAGTTTTTACATGTTTTGAACTGTAAGGATACTTTGTAGTTTCTGTTAGGGTTAAATCTATGTTTAGGTTTGTGACCTTGTGATATCCGATAATCCTGGATTATATCTTTAACTTTTACCCTTTTGACAATTAACCATCTGGTATTTTTTTATCTTGTTGTTTACCTGATAACTTAATCTCCAATTGTATTTCATTCGTTCCCTGACAACGTCTTAGTAAAGTCGAAAGCGCTTGGATTTCTGACTATCCTTTTCCTGTGGTATTCGCTTATTGAATGAAGTCACGCGCATCTACTGTGATTTTTTAAGCATATACACATATATATTTGTAGGCATCCATGGAAAGGAACTCTATACAATTTATGGTTTATTGCTAATACCGACGTTTCACAACCACATTGTTGCATCTTCAAGACTGAAATTCAGCGAGTTGACTCTCAATAATTATTCATAAAACATTTATTATAACAAATTAAAAATGCTACAATATTATCTCTTAAAAAATATCAGAAACACCATGACACTAAAAGAAGGACCTTCCCAGACGGGAGCTAAAATGAAACTTGAAAAAAGATTAAAAAATAATAAATAAAAACTAGGTAACGATAAGACAAATAGGGCTATCAAGCAATAAGCAGTTGCGAAATGTTTAGGTGTTTAATGATGGAACAGTTATAATTTGATCATTATGGACTCTAAGGTTGTTAAGTCAGTGTCTTTCTGCGTTTGTCCGATTATTTCAAAATCTTTGTTGTCTATAGATGTTTTGCATTATTTGGAATAGTTCCCCAGGTTGGATTATTTAAGAAGAAAACGGGAAATAAATATCATTCTGGAATCGTAAAAGTGCAGAAGAATGAACGACTCGATAAGCCCTGGCTCACATGTTTATGCTATGATTTATCTCCATTCCACTGATAATCAAGAAGAGAAAATCCATATAGGAAGAAGATAAAGAAAACGGAAAGAAAAATGTCACGTTTAATGAACTGCAAACAAAATAAACTGAATGTAAAAATGGACTTGCTTTCTACATAACCATCTGTTAAGAAACATTGTAACATATTGAATGAAATGGCCCGAAGTGTGTATTTGCTTATGTATGACTTGGCAGGAGGAGGAAATTGTTAGAGAAGTTCTGCGGCTCATAAAAGGTAATAGACCACTTTCAATATGTCGGGCAAGGCATGGGATCATTTTGAATGTTGGGCATGATCTATGTTTTACGTCTGTGGTTCTTGACCATTTTGCTCTTTCCCTCTTGATTTGAGACTGCCTTGACGAAGTTATGCATTTTCAGCTGACTGCTGAAAATGCATAGCGGGCAAGAGGGCTTTCGAACTGGGAGAAATATCTCCCAATTCGAATCCAAAAGTCTCAATTTTCCTCTTACTTAAATTTGTTTCCTCTCTTCTACTATCTTTAACTCAGTTGCTCAACCTAGCTGTCCCCCCCTTCTTCACTAAAACCTTCTTATGGGTTGGGCAGGGGCTGGGCTCTTGCGCATTGGCTCTTTCTTGATCCAAATGGCAGAGACTGTAGAGGTTTGGTCCGCCTCTCGAGTATGTTTGGACCCTGAGGATGTTGATATGATTTCATAGCAATATCCATCGGGGCGGAACTACCTATGGGGGACTTGCCTGCGGAATCCGGGGAGGTATAGTCTCTACGGTAAGACTCTCGGCATTCTTTCCGGTGTGCCCTCTATTGTAACATGAATGGGGATGATTGCATACTAGTTATGCCCTCAGTCCTATCAAGCGGGTTTTGCTTACACTTGAGCCACTCATGTTATGGTAGAGCTATCCCTTCGGGGTAGGGTAGGGAGTGGACATATGGGAGTCAGTCTCTGCTGAGTGTCTTTGGTGAGAGAGGGGATGATGCGGGGGGGCCTGGTTTTCTGCCTGATTTGCAGTAGGTTTTTCAAATTTCTGCTTAAGGATTAATGAATAACGACCCTATGATAAACTCCCCCGGACAATGCGACCTCCTGACACTACCCTCCTCTTCGACCTCTGGCACGGACAAGGACAATCCTATAGAAAATTCAATTGTACAGAAGACGACCCATGGCAAGACCTTGGATGTGGCTATGGAAAGTTCTAGTAATGGTGAGAGAATCCTCTATGTTGATTCTCTCTCCTCAGATTTAAATTTTGTTGCATTTATGGAAATGTTTGGAAGATATGGTGAAATTAAAGTTATTAAGTATTGTGAAACTGAAGATTTTGCATATTGGAGGGTTTGGATTGAGTTTACTACTCATAAGAATGCCATGAATGCTTTCAAGTGTTCACATAAGGAAAAATTAAAGTGTGTATTAATACATAAAATGCCCCAGAATATTGAAGTAGATTCCTTTTATCCAGCTAGAGTCAGTCAGGAAACTTCAGATGGGAAACGTAAGGTGAGGACACCTCTACCTGCCAGGTGGCTGATTGTTTCAACAAAATCAGACTTTTGTAATCTTTTCCACTTCAGGAAACATTTAAGAACATTGGTAGGAGCAATGACCAACTCAGATATTACTAGATTTGGAAAGAACAGTTTTTTGGTCCATGCAAAGTCTTATAGACAAGGCCACATGATCTCTAAACTGAAAAATACTAATATGATAAAAGAGGTCAAACCACACTATAGTTTTAGTTATGCTAAGGGAGTGGTTTTTAGTCAAGACCTATATGAACTGTCTGACGAGGAATTGCTGGAAATGTGTGATGAAAAAGTGTGGAAGATTTTCAAGGTTCCAAGGTCAAGAATGATTATTTTCACTTTCACTAATGATGAAGTTCCTGATTATGTATATGTTGACAAGGAGAGATTTCATGTTAGACCTTTTAAGCATAGACCACTCCAATGCTTCATATGTTTTGGATATGGCCACTCGTCAAAGGTGTGTACTCGAAACCAGTTATGTGCTGCCTGCTCTTTACAAAAGCATGAAGGCGAATGTTCTAATCCAATATTATGTATAAATTGTAAGGGAAATCATAATGCAAGGCATAAGGAATGTGAGTCATTTAAAAAAGAAGTGGCAGCCATAGAGAAAGCTCATGCTGAACATCTAAGTATTGGCCTGGCAAAAAGACTTTTGTTCCCAAGACCTCAATATAGTGATGCAGTGAAAATTGGAAAATCGAATAAAAATGATCAAACTAGGATGCCAACTTCAAAGCCAAAGCTTCAGCTATCCCCTTCTGAGCTCGAAGTACGTTCAGCATCTCCGCCTTCACCCAAGAAGGCCCCTTTGTCCCCTCCCGATGGCCTCTGGGCTTCTGGGAGGTCTCTCGGGCTTCTGATGTAGAAGCCTCACAGGCAGCTTCACTGCCTGATCTGGGTATGTCCCAGAATGACACCTTGATCAGTGCACCTCATAAGGCTCAGGTGCACGCTGCAGAGACGGTGCCTCTTAGAAATAAGAGACCCCGCACTCCATCATCTCCACCTATATCCCCACACCATAGTAGGGTTCCCAAGAGAGGAAATAGCAGGTCTCTTGAGGATCTGCCAAGTTCTTCTATGAAACAAAGACCAAGACCAAGTCTTTCCAGACCAGCCCAATCCAAGTCCAAAAAGTAAAAAAAAAAAAAAAAATCTAATAGTAAATAATGGCTCTATGTCAGTGGAACATACGAGGTTTCCATTCAAACAGAGAACAGGTCCGGGTCCTTTTCAAGGAGCATAATTTAGCTGCCCTTTGTTTGCAAGAGACTAAACTTGGTAATGTTTCTCCTAACTGTGGACAGAACTTTATTTTTCACAGATCTCCACCACCTGTAGGTGAACGTTCTCATGGTGGTACATGTATTATTGCGGCCAAGTCATTACCACAAAAAGTTATCAAATTAGACTCCATACTGCAAGCTTGTGCAACACAGATTTTCATCAATAAATGGGTCACTCTGTGCTCTCTTTATCTAGAACCTGGCCTAGAAACTCGATTGGTGGACAGAGCTGGCAATCCAAGACAATTAGAGGTTGAAGATTTGCAATCACTTTTAGACCAACTACCTCAGCCTTTCATTCTGATGGGGGATTTTAATGCAAAACATACTTTGTGGGGGGAAGGTAGGTGTGATCACCGTGGACTTATAATTGAAAGATTAATAGATTGCAATGATGTAGTTTTAATGAACAACGGTTCTCCTACAAGGTTTGATGTAGCCCATAACTCTAGTTCAGCAATTGATCTTACAATATGTTCGTCGTCATTACGATTAGATTATAAGTGGTCAGTGGATGAAAATCTCTATGGAAGCGACCACTATCCCATCCATCTTAAGTATGTACAAAATATACCCTCCCCATCTTTACCCAAGTGGAAGATAAAGGAGGCAGATTGGCAGCTGTATGAAAAATCTACCCAAGTCAATCGTAAGGCCAATGAATTTCCTTGCCCCTCAGCTGCCTACGAATATCTTGCTAGTATAATGATTGGAGGGGCAATGATGTCAATTCCTAAAACAGGGAAACCCCGTCGTCCACTGGTACCTTGGTGGAATAGTAAATGTGCCTTGAGTAGGAAAATTGCAAGAGCCAGTTACAAGCGATATCGAAGGCGTCCTGTCTTAGTTAATAGAATAATATACAAGAGAAACCTCGCCAAACAAAAGCAAGTCTTTAAAGAAGCAAGGAGGGAATCCTTCATCAAGTACATATCAGAATTAAAGTATAACTCGCCACTTTCTCTGGTTTGGGATAGAATCCGTAAATTACTAGGGAAATTTTCCCCTTCCCCTTTACCGATTTTGAAAATCAACTTGGTAGTTATATCGGATGCAAGAGAGGTGGCAGAGGCTTTTGCTCGGCACTTTTCCAGCATTTCAAGCCCCAGTCACTACTCCCCTGAATTTCGCAATATTAGAAACATGACTATAGTTAATCCGCCTGTTTGTTCTAACTCTGAGGCATATAACTTTCCATTTAGTATTGTCGAATTCGAATATGCCTTATCTTTGTCCTCTCCAACATCACCTGGAGAAGATGATATTATTTATGCCATGATTTCTCATTTACCTCTGGAGTCAAAAAAATTCTTTGTCGATGTTTTAAATGAATTCTGGTGCTCAGGGACTTCATACAAGTTGTGGAAAAACTCTGTCATAGTTCCTTTTTTAAAACCCGGAAAGGACCCTAGTCATCCCAAAAGTTATAGGCCTATTGCTCTTACCAGCTGTGTCTTCAAGATTTACGAACGAATGGTGAATTTTCGTCTGATATGGTTATTAGAAACAAAGAGCCTGTTGTCGAAGAGGCAATTTGGCTTCCGCAAGAATCGTAGTACTTTGGATCCCTTATTATGTCTCACACGTGAGATTCAGAATGCTTTTGCTGTCCAAAATCAAACCATTGCAGTGTTCTTTGATCTGGAAAAAGCGTTTGATACTACCTGGAGGGCAGGTATTTTAATGCAGCTGGTTGAATGGCGTATTGGTGGCAATATGTTTAATTTTGCCAAAGACTTCCTGTCTGACCGGTACCTTAAAGTTAGAATTGGGTCTACCATTCTCATCAGAGTATCTTCAGGAAGAAGGCATTCCACAGGGGAGTGTGCTTAGTCCAACCTTTTTTAATATTGCCATTAATGGTTTACTTGAACATCTCCCTGTTGGAGTAACTGGTCAAGCATTCGCAGATGATATTGTTATGTAGTAGAGCTACTGCAGTTGAAGCTTGTACTAAAATTCAGATTGCAATTAATGCTGCTACTACCTGGGCTAATAGTAAAGGTTTCAAATTTTCTGCTGAGAAAACTAAAGCTATACGTTTTTGTAGAACACGTAGAAGGGAAGAGATTCCAACCTTATTTTTAGAAGGTTCTATTTTGTTGTATGAAGATGAAGTCAAATATTTAGGAATTATTTTTGACAAAAAATTGACTTTTGCTGAACATATAAATGAGACTGCAGTTAATGTTAAACAACGGTGCAATATTCTTAAAGTTGTTAGTAACCTGAATTTTGGAGCTGACCGTACTACTTTATTAAGAATTTATCAGGCCCAATGCTTGGGTAAGATTGATTATGGATCTCAGATTTATGGCTCGGCATGTAAGACCTTGTTAGGCAAGCTGGATGTAGTACACAATATGGCATTGCGTATTTGTACAGGTGCTTTTAAAACTTCTCCTGTTGAGAGCCTTTATGTAGATTCTGGTTTTCCTCCTCTCTTCATTCGGAGGGAGGAACAGGGTCTCCGATATTTGTCACGAGCACTAACCTTTCAGTCTAATCCAAATTTTAAGTATATAAAACATCCTGTTGACAGAGCACCAACTAAACCTACATTACCTAAGCCCCTTGAAGTTAGATTAAACATCAGTGCGAGAGAGGTAGGCCTTATTCCTCCACTGGTTATGGAAACAACACATTTTCTAAATTCCCTCCATGGTGTAGGCCTCCTTTAGATATTTGCCAAATTAGAGACAACAAAAAGATCAGCTCAAGTGTTCAGCTTAAAAGTAGCTTCTTGGCCCATGTTTCTGAGCATAGTAACTCGATTGCTGTATATACAGATGGGTCAAAATCAGCAAATGGAGTTGGATGTTCTGTCATCATCGGTGAGAGAACAATTAAAAAAAGCCTCCCTATTAACTTCTCAATTTTTAATGCTGAAATTTATGCTATTTTTAGTGTTTTAAAATTTATTTTTAGTACAGGTAGCACTGGGGACTCATATATTATTTATTGTGATTCCCAGAGTTCTCTATCTGCACTACAGAAGTTGATGCCATCTAATCAACTCATTCAAGAGGTGCAGGATTGGCTGGTCCTCCTGCATTCTCGAAAACACATCAGTGTGAAGTTTTGTTGGGTTCCCTCGCATGTGGGAATTCGTGGTAATGAGCTGGCTGATACAGCCGCTAAGCAGGCAGCTTCCTCCCGGGCTTCCCACTCTGTGAGGGTTCCCTGTGAAGATTTTAAACTTTTTATTAAATCATTTTGTAGGACTAAGTGGCAGAATCACTGGTCCAACTTGAATAGTAATTTAAAGCTGAAATTGATCAGACCTTCTGTTCATCCCTGGTCCCCTTCTGTTGGGATGGATAGAAGATCTAGTATAGTTTTAACACGCCTGCGTATAGGGCATACTTTTTTAACTCACCGGTATCTTTTAACTAGTGGAGCAGAGAGGCAGGTTCCTCAATGCTCCAATTGTAATGTTGGCATTACAGTGAGGCATATATTTGTTGACTGTCCTCTTTATTTTAATCATAGACGTCGGTTTGGTTTCACCAACAAACCTTTGTCAGATATTTTAGGAGAGGGTGCTCCCACAGAGGAGATTTTTAAATTTCTTAAGGAAATCCATTTGTTTTATGATATTTAATTGAGTATTTTAATTTGAATTTGGTTTTAATCATTTGATTTAATTATATAAGTGTATCTTCTATTAGTAAATATATCCCGTTGATATATATGCGCTGAATGGCCTTTGGCTCCGGCGCATGGCAAATGGCCACAAATTTTATAAATTCAATTCCAGTCCCCCTTTTATCTATAGACAGATTTCATTCCCAGATTTAAAAAAAAAAATCCTTTTTGTCCATTTACCTAGCATGAATTACATTAGTGAGACATTTAACACCACTCTTTCAATGCTACCAGATCTTGAAATACATGGCTAGTGAGATATTTGGGACTGCTTCTATAGACAAATTTCACTCCCAGACTTAAAAGGAAAAAAAAAAATAATAATTTTGGTCCATATACTTGGCATTAGTGAGATATTTGGAACTGCTTAGGAACCAAACTTAAATGCATAGTTAATGAGATATTTAAAACTGCTTCTTAGCTACCAGATCTTGAATACGTGGTCGAAGTCCTCTTCAACGCTCAGGCGGTTTCTATCTTGGTTTTGATGGCAACAAGCGTGAAAAATGCAGTTTCACATAGATATGTGGATCCAAACATTGTTAGAATCCGAAGAGCCTGATGTGAGGTCAGAGGGTAAACAGGTTGGTACTTGACCCAGAACGTCTCCAAATCCATATCTTTGAAGTCGTCTTTAGCTGTGGAATTGAGCTTCAACTCAAGAAACTCCCCCTGGACTTCATCAGCTACCTCACATTGAAATGGGTTCCTGGTGAATTTCCAGGCTTCACGCTTCTCCCCTATATCTGGGAAGCATCTGATGAATTCTGCTTTCAAGTCACTTACATGAGTGATTATTTGTTTCTTAAACTCAAATACAAGGTTACCGTGAGCGACAGCAGAATTTAAGTTCCTAAAACTGTCTGCATTTCCCTGCTGAATTGGACATTTCCAGAGGTCGAGTTTGGCCATGAAGGCTCGAATGGTGTCATGATGCATGATGATGTTGATGTTTTCCCCTTGTAGTTTAAGTTTCCCAGCATTCAATGCTTCAAAAATATCCACCAGGTAAGCTAGAGTTATCCAAAAGCCTTCAGACTGGAATTTGTCAGAAGGGCTGCCTTCTCCTTTGAATCTAGAAATATTGCTACTTCTTCTCGTAGCTCATAAAGCCGCCCAAGCATGTTCCCTTTTGACAGCCATCGTATGTTCGTGTGAAAGAAAAAGCGAGGCTTCGTGTTACGATTCCATATCCTTACTCAGCAGTTTGAAGAGACTACTGTTCAAGGCTCAAGCTTTGATGAAGTTGACTGCTTTGATAGCCACGTTCAGGACATCCCTCATTTCAGCAGGCAAAGTTCTGGATGCTAAGGCTTCACGATGAAGTATGCAGCGTGTACTTATTACTGAGGGATTATTTTCTTTCACTTTGTGACAAACCCATGACTGCAGACCAAGCATGGTTGGAGCTCCACCAGCGAGTCCCAAGAAAGTTGATTTTCCTGAAAAAAAAAAAAAAAACGTTAGATGAATGATGAAAAATAGCTTCTGCTGTTGTGCAACCTTCCATGGGGTGACAGAACAGAATTTCCTCTTTTATATGGTTGCCTGACACAAAACGAGGATACGTACATCAGTGACTGAGAGCACTGAGCGATGTCAGTCGTGTCATCACACAGGATGGCAAACACAGGGGAGGCTCTTACTTGGTTGAGAGTTTGATCTTTGATATCTTGAACCAATTCGTCGATCCTGTTCTTGGCTGTATCGTTCAACAGAGAAATTTGGAAAAGCTTGTTTGCGCTGTCTCTCCCCAGAACGAGTTCTGCTGCACAGAGTATACTTGGTTTTATGAGACACTCTCCAATGTAATGGCTCTTCTTGCTCTTTGCGATCAACATGGCGATCTCATAGGAAGCTTCAACAACCTTTGAAGTTTGTTGCTGAAATGACCCACTGTCGTCCAACTTAGCATGCTTTAAGGTGTGTGTTTCTCTCTCTCTCTCTCTCTCTCTCTCTCTCTCTCCTCTCTCTCTCAAAGAACGCCTTGGGCTTGTCAGTTAGAGCAGGGTGAGGGCCGCATTCCATCATTGCTCTGAGTCTCGTAACATATCACACACTGTGGGACCGCAGTGTCACCCTTTTGGCGGGACACGAATCAAAACGAATATAATCTTCAATATACTAACGCTTCTTGGCACTCATTGCAAATTATTTGATGTGCAGTGGGCAATACGCATCTATGAGTCACACAAAGCACACGTGTAAGGAAAGGCAAACGTCACCATCTAATAATAAACTCAACAAAATTATGATAATCACTACCACGATTAGTAAGTAAAAACTAATCGCACATGAACGTCAACACTTCAGGTGACTACATCACCAATCAATATATGACCATAATAATAAAAATAAGCACAACGTCAGAATCATAAACAGTATTAAACACGTGTTTAAGACGCAAATAATATGACCATTAATACAATTGTACCTTAAACACCACATGATTTTAAGCACCACCAGCTTCCGATTTATTACAATATCAATTCGCAACTTTCGAAAAACAAATAAAGCAACATATGCATGTTCACAATTCACCAATAAACTTTATTAAGGCGTATCCACATGTTTATATAAATTCATAAATATAACGACTGAGATGAAAATACCTCAACAGCCTCACCTGAAGAAATGTGAAAGAACAGGTGCGGTAGACTGGTTGAGTGGTTGTCTGGGTGAGAATGAGCCTCACGGGCCCGGCTGCAGGGCAGCGAGTGGGGGAGATCAATGTATGTGGAAAATGGTATGTCTGGGAGACTTTAAAACAAGAGTTAGGTAGTAACGACAATACTTCTGCATTATTTCATAAACATCTTTACAGTATTGCCTCACGCTCTTGTCAAGAAAATAGCACATAACTGGAAAAGGTTAAGAACCACTGATTTAATTTCAATACTTTATATGGTATGGACATAGTTGGAATGTCGAGCTCGTTTTAATAGCAGCTAGAAGAAGGCGCATATGGCCTGATTCAGACATATTTCGTGCAAATAGTCCGTAAAGCTTAATTTCTTTACCCAACCAACTACGTAGCTACCTTCAAAGTCCAATATGTGAACAAGTGACCTGCCTGTTTGCAAATTTTCCCTTGAGTAATATATGAAAGCCTTACCTCAAGAAATATCTTAGACGAACCTGTGCATTCACAATCTACCTTCAATTTCTTGCAGTACATCAAGTATAACAAGTTTCTTGAACTGAGTCATGAAACTGCGCCACTTCTAAAGTCCAGGGAATCGAAGTATTTAGATGTCATCGAGGCAGCATAAATGACTATAATTGATGACTACCATACCTAGAAAAAAGAGAAAGGACTGGTGGTATGATTTTGGCACTTAGATTTCAAAAGGCAAAAATCTCGAGCCTATCGAAACTCCTACACAGATTTTTTTCTCAAAGTCTGTCCCGACTCCCCCTCTGATATTTTGCATAAGATCTTATGAATGACAGGTTTTGCGTAACCTCACCTCGTGATCGGTACAGATCGCATCTTGAGACCTCCTAACGTATCCTATCCGTAATGTCAATTGGCCCCCTCCTTTTTTTTTTTTTTTTTTTTTTTTTTTTTTTTTTTTTTTTTTTTTTTTTTTTTTCCTGTAGCCAGACTTAACCCCATAAATAACCTCATAGTTCAAAGAGCATTTTAGCTTTTCTTTGCATCCCAAAACAATATATAATGCTTTATGAAAGGGCGTTTTCTACCTAGACAACTATTTATGGAAATAAAAATGTAAATGGTCAATAAAATTATACGTACATTTATTGTACTGGTACTTCCAACAAAATCAGTGTTTAGACATTAACAAAACATGCCGTACAGCAAAGATTAATCAGCACAAACGTTTGAGCCATATTACGCGAGCTTTTGAAAAAAAAAAAAAAAAAAAAATTGTAACGTATTATATTCAACTGGCAAATCATAAAGTTAGACATGGCACAGTATTAAATGGTTTATTATTAATCAAGCTTTCAACACAAACATTTTTTTTTTTTCAGAGAATTGCTTCATAATTAGCTAGAAGTTAATCCCATTGTCTTCAGGGTGTCATTTTCCATAAACATGGGTGTCTTGATTTACTGATAGCAAGTGGCAACGTAGGTACTTAGATTACACAATTCTAAACACACTAGGGGGGATATTCCAGCAGATAATCCTGTTTGCATTTACGTACAATACTTAGTAGATATATTGAAAACCGGTTTTATCGCAACAGGTGCCTTTCCAGTCGTCATATGGAAACTTCAAATCAGATTAACAATATCTCATTGGCTCATATCATGCAAGTCAAACTTGCACAGAAAAAACTATATATTCCAAACGGTAGTTCTTGTCTTTCAGTTTTTTTAATTTGTTCCTAAATAGAGTTAATATTCCCTCTCTATCCTCAGAAATTTCATTTCAAATGAAGCCCATTACTTTTTTCAAGAGTTAGTTTTCTGTTATATAAAATCTATAAAATAATGTCATTGTATATCAGCAATTTACTAAAAATGATCATTACTCGGGGGAGGCGATTAATAATTATTGCAGGAGGCGGGAACTTCTGCTGTGAGACACAAGTGCGCATGCGTAAGGCGGGCTACGTCCACAAAAATCGCGCGCCCAGCCGCCCACCAATCTTGGAATCTATATGAAGTTCGTTTTGTCGCTGACATCGGTACGCTGTAGCATAGCTTCGCATCCGGTGTGAACGGCCTCGCTTAAAAGCCACTAGCTGCAGCATGGCTACTATAGCGTGGCGTGCATAGCATCGCATCCGGTGTGAAACTGACTTAATTCTTCCCCAGGTAATACCCGAAAATGAATCATGGTTCTTTTATGATGATCTCTAAACCTAATTCTGCAATAATAATAAAAATACGTAACTCCTAACACCTGGTTACTAACGCTACCAGCAGCGTCTGATAAAGGCGATCAATTATATCGACTTTCTCTCTCTCTCTCTCTCTCTCTCTCTCTCTCTCTCTCTCTCTCTCTCTCTCTCTCTCTCTCTCTCTTTACGGAGAGAGAGATGTGTAATACAAGCCATTCTGACAAGAGAGAAAAAACATTAAACACCGAAACCGTAGCTTGCACATGAGACAACATGACGGAAATAGCTTATTAATAAAAGCCTACCGAAATAAACAAGAAGTATGAACGAGAAAGAGAAAGAGAGAGAGGGGCAAACAAAACATTTTACATCGACAAGCGTAATCTGACGGAACATGAGATAACAGGAATGAATAATTATTGGAAGTGCAATGAAGTAAACGAGAGAGAAAGAAGTGCGAACAATTATACATCGAAAAGCGTAACTTAAGCACAAGACAGCATAACAGGAATGCCCAATTATTAACAATGCAATGAAGTAAACAAGAGCGTGCGAGCCCAGGTGTAACGGGAAGGCCCCTACCCAAATACCCCCACCCGCTCCCCACCATCATGCGAGGTAAGCGCCTCCCAACAGCCACATTCCAGTCCGGAATATTCGACCCTAGCGCTCGGTCTAGTTCCCAGTTTGAAATCGGGAACCATTCCCGAACAGACGTCTCCCAACTCCCCTTATATTTTCCTCCCTACCCCGGGGAAATATTATATATTGTTCCTGATATTTTCCGCCGATAAGTTCGTTGAATATTCGGGGAAAAAAAGTGAAGGCTGGTTTAGAAAAGGTTTGGTTTCTCAAGCTATGTAGGCCTATATAGGAACTCCAGCTCCAAAAGGGGTAAGTTATAATATACGTGTTTTCACGTATTCCTTTCGTGTTTATCTGTTGTTAGGGATTGATAAGGATGACATTGGCATAGGGAAAGGATTACACAAGCCTAAGGAAAGGATTACAGAAGCAAAATGAATGGATTACGCAGTCATTTAGTTTCTTAAACTATGTAGGCCCATGCATTCCTTTCTTGAATTATCTGGTATTAGAGATTAATAAGGATTAGTCTGGCATACAGAGATGATTACACAAGCAAAAGGGAAGGATTATACAAGCAATAAGTGCAGGATTACACCAGCATGTTGTTTGTCAAGCTATGTAGACCTAAGACCTGTCCAGGCGGGCCGAGTTACAATATATCTTTTTATTTACACGTGTACCTTTCTTATATAGCTGGTGTTAGGGATTAATAAGGCTACACTGGCATCAGAAAAGGATTACACCAGCCTCAGGACAGGATTACACAAGCAAAAAGACTTTGATTTTAAATCCCACCAAACTAGACCACGTAAAAAGCATTGATTAAATACTTTAAACTTGTAACTAAGCAGAGATTCATGTACTTCGACGATAATCAATAGGAGTGGGGTTGTAGCCAGGGTAAGAGTGAGAGGCAGAATTTCTGCCTACGCAAACTTCGGCTATACTGAAGGCCGTATCAAAAGATCTAGGTCTAGCTCTGCCAAAAAAAAACAAGCATATGTATATATATATATATATATATATATATATATATATATATATATATATATATATATATATTTACACGTGCGTAACTAATCCAGGCGTGAAACAACAGGAAACAGCGCGACATGAATTTATTAGAAGTACTGAAAGAAGAACAGCCATATCTTGCGTTGTTCCTTCCACCTAAATCAATAGAGGGACCAGACGCAACCTTGGCAAGGGATTAATCCGTGGCAGGGATTAATCAATGAGAGTCAACAGAGAGAAAATGGTTAGATTTGTGGGGGAAGGTTTCTGCATAGAGCTTTTGTTCAGAGTAGCTCGAGTTCTTGTTCAGAGTAAATCTCTGGTTCAGAGCAGTTCTAAATTCAGAGCAATCTCTATTTCAGAGCAGTTCTAAATTGAGAGCAATCTCTAATTCAAAGCAGTTCTAAATTCAGAGCAGTCTCTAGTTCAGAGCAGTTCTAAATTGAGAGCAATCTCTAATTCAAAGCAGTTCTAAATTCAGAGCAATCTCTAGTTCAGAGCAGTTCTAAATTGAGAGCAATCTCTAATTCAAAGCAGTTCTAAATTCAGAGCAGTCTCTAGTTCAGAGCAATGCTCTAATTTTCTAGGTCACTTCCTTAAACGGTGGCTTATCTAGGTCACCTGGTAGCTACCTGCCACAGAGAGAGAGTCAGCTATTGATTGAGGGAGATAGGTCACCTGGAGTCACTCTGTTATCATTATAATAATATTTATATTAAAATAATATTTATACCTTAAATTTGCTGTTGTATATAATAAATATATGTTAAATTTGTTATATACAATAATTGTAACCTTAAATTTGTTGTATATAATAACTTTATCTTAAATTTGTTGTTGTATACAATAAATACATCTTAAAATTGTTATTATATATAATAAATATATTTTAAATTTATTATGATATAGTTATAATAAATGATATTATAATATAATAGATTTAATATATGATTTATTATAATATAATAGATTTAATATATGATTTATTAAACCTCATTATTAATATCTCCATTATTTTAATATTTTTAATAAATTCGTAAATATTATAAAGATTAAATGTTGTTATGCCGGGACTACTAAAAGAATGTTGTTCTAATTGCTCTACCTTCATTTAATGAATTTTAAAAATAAAGTTTTAGAATGTTACATAACTTATTTCGATTTTATTTTTTCAATGTATGTATGGATACATGAGTAAATGTATTTATTGTATGCGTGTGTTCCAGTGTTAGTGTGTGCCTTTGTGCAGTTTTCAGTTTAATTTTTTCTCGTTCGTCATCACACCTAATGAACTACGTACTATTCGGTTCCAGAGGTTAGACGGGCCTAGACTGGGTATTTTATCCTAATCGTTCGGGCCACCCATATGAGAGCTGAAGTCAGTGCAATGGTCTGGTTGAATTACTTTAATAATAATAATAATAATAATAATAATAATACCTTCGCTGTTTTGTCCTAAGAAAGGTTTTTATAATAATTAAAAATAAAATAGTAAAAAATGGCTGGAGGTTGAATAGAACAATAAAAACTGAAAATAGAATATTGACAGATACAGACTTATATTTCTGGGAAATCCAGGACCCCCAAAATAAAACATGGACGAACAACCTTTACCTATAGGCCAGTTGGTTGATTGATTGAGAGAGAGAGAGAGAGAGAGAGAGAGCCAATCGGAGAGTCATACTCGTGGAAAATCAATGACCAAAGAATGCGTGACGCCATTGGCGTTCCGAGACCGTGTGTCATTTATGGAATGTGTCGGTGTATTTAAGATGGAATTTGGATGAAGTGCTTTTTCCCTTTTTGATGTGATTTTGTAATTCTCTCTCTCTCTTCTCTCTCTCTCTCGCCTCTCTCTCTCTCTCTCTCTATGTACATATATACATATATATAATATATATTATATATATATATATATATATATATATATATATATATATTGGCATTAATCTACAAATGTCCTTTATATCCAGTTCGCTCTTTGACTGCCTTTCAGCACTCAAATACATCTTGACCTGTCAATTAATGGGTTTTCGTATCCTCTCAAGTGATCAGAAAGAGGTCCAAGTGAAAAGAAAATAAAAAAAAATTATCTCAGGGAAGTCATTTTCAAAATGGCCGCCAGAAGATAAAATTCATCTGGGAGGTATTCTAGTAAAAATGACTGAACTTGGTCTTAGTTTTTAAACATTTTGGCTATGGGGAACACTCTGAACCTAAAATCATTTGCCTTTGGTGAGTCAGACATCTTGTAATTCAAAATCGTTGCCAAAATTTCCGAACATTTACTTTGTGGCAACTTTGTTCTTGGTCACCAAATTGTAAATATTTTGTTGCAGCTTTGCTTTCGGTTGATAAATTAATTTACAAGAGGGTGGTTGCACTCATAAACATCAGGGTCAGACATTAATGCCGGCCAGACTGCCTGAGGCAGGTAAAAGGTCCACCACATATCAAGGATGGTAGAGGAATTTGAAGAGACAACTGAAGGCAAAGTGTCTAAAGAGAAGCATCACGAACAAGCTCAGAGTGTGCAAGTCTCTTTTGCCAGAAAAGTCTCAGCACTGGTTACTGCCATAGATGAGGTGAGAAATCCTTTCAAGGAGGACACAGGGGATCTTCTTACCTTAGACACCAATGGATATAAGGACCATGATGTTGTTGAGACAATCAGGGGTGCTCACCATAAAGGCCAAGAACAATGTGATCTCTGTCAAGAAGAGATGTATTAAGAGATCCAAACCCATAACTGAGCAGATTCATAAGAATAAGCAGCCACTCTTCTCCGTAAAGAAACAAGCCAAAGCAAAAGTCAGAGGTGGCAACACTGATAGATGACTGTGCCCTATTCTCGAGGTTATGTATAGTTTGTTATTCCTGAGAAAGCAAGCTTGAGGACTATTTCAATCATGAGAATCAGCCTTATACCTTTCACTGTGTAAACAAGGTGAAACGAGATCAGGGAACAAGACTAATCTTTTATCTGTACTTGAGGCACAAATGGAACCCCCAGCATCAGCCCCAGATGTGAGTGCATTGGTGATTGATGGAGCTGTGATAGTTCAGATGCTGTCACCACTAACCTCCAAAACCAGGATTACACTGACAGCGTGATTGTCCCACATATAACTAAACCATCTGGAACATGTGAACAGACTGGGTATAGTGTGTGACACCTATGCACCTGACAGCTTGAAAGTTGCCACCAGAGAAAGAAGAGGCAAAGGTGTACATAGAAGGATCACTTTGAGCTCTCCTGTCTCCGTAGGAGGTTAGTGCCGTCAGTGCACTGTAGGCATTACTTAACCCTCTTACGCCGGAGCCCTAAAAATCAAAACGTCTCCTGTATGCCGGGCCTGGTTTGGAGTGAGCGCGGAAGTGGAAAAAATAATTTTTTCAAAAAATTACAGCGCGCGTACTTTTGAAGATTAAGAGTTCATTTTTGGCTCCTTTTTTTGTCATTGCCTGAAGTTTAGAATGCAACCATCAGAAATGAAAAATAATATCATTATCATATGTAAATAATGCGATATATGGTAGCGAAAAAAAAAATTTCATACATAATTGTATTCAAATCACGCTGTGCAGAAAACGGTCAAAGCTAACCAGTTACTTTTTTTTGCGTTGTATTGTACACTAAATTGCGATCATTTTGATATATAATACATTGTAAAACAATAAAAGCAACACCGGAAAAATAATATCACAAAATGATGTACGAATTCGTAACGAGCGGACGTAAAAAAATGTTATTTTCAAAAATTCACCGTAATTCTAAATAATGTTCTAGAGACTTCCAATTTGTTAATTTCAAATTAAGACAAATGATTGAATATTACGATACTGTAAGAGTTTTAGATTAGAATTGCAGATTTCGACCATTTCGGACGAGTTAAATTTGACCGAATGTCGAAATTTTAATATATATATATATGGACATATTTCAAAGATGGAAAAAGCTACAACCTTCAATTATTTTTTATTGTATTCTTCATGAATTTGCACACATTTTGATATATGAAACTCTATAAAAAGGCTAATATGAAAAGGAGCAAATATTAGGATAATGCCATGTACGTATTTCGGAGACTTGCGGCCGCGAATCGGCGCGCGGAGAGTGAAGGTAAATATATTTTTCAAAAATTCACCATAAATCACAATATTGTTAGAGACTTCAAATTTGTTTCAAAATGAAGAAAAATGACAGAATATTACTAGGCCGTAAGAGTTTTAGCTTACAATTGCGTTTTTCAACTATTTCGGTAGAGTCAAATTTGACCGAACGTGGTTTTTTTTCTATTTATCGTGATTTATATGCAAATATTTCGAAAAAAGAGAAAAGCTACAACCTTCAATCATTTTTAGTTTTATTCTACATGAAATTACGCACATTTTCATATATAAAACTTTATGTAACAGCTAATTTTAAATGGTGCAAACATTTCGACAATCGCACAAAAAAATTCTGATTTTTTCGGAAGTTACCGCGCGAACGTAATGTTTTTTTTTTTTCATAAATTCACCATAAATCGAAATATTGTGCTAGAGACTTCCAAGTCGTTGCAAAATGAAGGTAAATGATTGAATATTACTAGAATATAAGAGTTTTAGCTTACAATTGCGCTTTTCGACCATTTCGGTAGAGTCAAAGTTGACCGAAAGTTGAAATGTTTGCACTTAACGTTATTTATATGAAAATATTTCAAAACTGATAAAAGCTACAACCATGGGTTGTTTTTTGTTGTATTGTGCATGAAATTGCGCACATTTCCATATATAAAACTTTATGTAACGGCAAATTTAAAAGGGTGGCAAACATTAGGACAATCGCACGAAAAAATTTATCGGAAGAGTTATCGCACGAACGTAAGGAAAAAGTTTTTTCATAAATTCACCATAAATCGAAATATTGTGCTAGAGACGTCCAATTTGTTGCAAAATGAAGGCAAATGATTGAATATTACTATAATGTAAGAGTTTTAGCTTACAATTGCGTTTCTCGACCATTTCTGTAGAGTCAAAGTTGACCGAAGGTTGAAATTTTTGCACTTATCGTTATTTATATGAAAATATTTCAAAACTGATAAAAGCTACAATCATGAGTATTTTTTAGTTGTATTGTGCATGAAATTGCGCACATTTTCATATATAATACTTCATGTAAAGGATAATTTAAAATGGTGCAATAATTATGTCAAAGTGACGAAATAATTTCCGAGATGTGTCACTGATACTTTTTAGTGCGATAAGAAAGAAATTCGCGCTTGCGCGCCTGCGTAGCGATTGTAAACAAAACAACGCCTTGATCCGTGAACTCCCAGCATCCCCCAAGGCGCGTGATACAAAAGTTTTCGGCTGGTAGGCCTAAAAGTATTTTTCCGCGAATTTTTAAAAAAACTTTTTTGAGCCGACGTATGATACGTCCAATCGGCATACGGGAGACATTTTGACTCGACGTTTAATACGTCCAATCGGCGTAAGAGGGTTAATGTTCTTTGCAGCGTGCCTTCGGCTCCTAGCTGCAACCCCTTTTGTTCCTTTTACTTTACCTCATTCATATTCTCTTTCTTCCATCTTACTTTCTACCTTCTTCTGACACTTGCTTCATTGTGTAACTGCGAGGTTTTCCTTCTGTTACATCTATTAACCTTTTTACTGTCAGTTTCCATTTCGGCACTGAATGGCCTCATAGCTCCCAGTGCTTGGGCTTTGATCTAAATTCCATATTCTTCAGCTCTCCTGTGCCAAGCAACGTCAAAGCTTCCTTAAGTTGCTGAGAACAAAACTGAGACAATTCCATCTGCTCACAGAACTAGTCACTTCCCTAGCAGTGGAAGATAAGGAGATCAACAGCACATATAACAAGAAAGTGCCGGCTGCAGCGGCTACTGATAAGAGCCTGATTGAACCCTGCTCCCATGAAGAGGCAGACTTTAGCAGAGTCCACCAAGCTTTGCAGCTAAGCCCCGCCTATTGATTATGCCATATGACCATTCCTTGAAGCTGATTGGTTGGCAATAGTTTCGAAAAGTTGGTTCATCTGTGGTTCATTTTATCTTCATTTATTTTACATATGGTAGTTTTACTGAAATAAAATACATTGTGCTGATTATAAAAAGGAACCGTTGTGTCATCCCTTGAAATAAAATCATAATACACATCCGGCCCTAAAAAAAAAAAAAAAGGAAAACATAAATGAAGTCAGGAGTGTTCTGCGATGCTCCAATGTTGTGTTTCGTAAATAAGGTTCACCTGAATAAGGAGACACAGGGAATGTCTGCGTTCGAATCGGTGCACTTGAATCACTGGACAGATATTGTCAAGCTTGTTCACCATTCTAAATTTAAACACAAGGACTTTCTCAGAGCTATGCAGACTGGTATTTCATATTGATTTAGGAAGTTTTACTACATTCTAAGTCTTAAAACCGACTTCATTTCAATCGTTTACACATTCGGAGTTAGGCAAATAGAGACTGCACGTTACAAAACCAGAATATGCCTATGTTTAACTTAAAGTTACAGTATGATAGGTTCATACTGGCTATAATTTCCTGAAATTTTCTTAAGGACGTTATCTCCTGTCACAATACCATGATGATAAAAAATGACGTAGAACTATGATGTCCTGTCTTTTTGTCGGTTTACGTAGCCTATGACGTTTGGATTATAAGCCTATCTTATATTTAGCCGTTTTATTGTGGTTCTTGTGGTTATTCTTGTTTTTGTTGCTGCTGTTATGGTGCTTGCAGTGTCTTCTAAAATTTTTCTTCTGGTAACCTAACTTTGCAGAATAAACATAGACCTATTCATAAGATACTGGTGTTAAGAATTATCTGCATACTCTTTTTAATAGAAATTTAATTATTTGTTTTAATTAAACGTAATCGAGATCTTTATGAATATATAGTATACGCTAGAATATTCTCCTAACAAACAGACGAGGAGAGATAGACGAGAATCGAGACGAGAGCTGAGAGGGGGGGGAGGAGAGAGACGTGGGGCAGAGAGAGAGAGAGAGAGAGAGAGAGAGAGAGAAATAATTTTGTTACTCTTATGTATCCTTTTGTCTAACAGACTGGTTTGGATCATCTCGTACATAACTTTTTCAGCTATCATTTATTTTTGTGTTATTTCGTCAAGTATCGTAAGATGCCCTCGTACCATAGCCTTAATTTTCATAGAAATGCTACAGAAGCCTTATATTTACTCATCACAGTAATATCATTTTTATCCCTTTAGTAAATATATTTTCAATATAGTTCATTGAGAGCAGTTTGATAATTGTGTGTAAGACTGAAACAGTCCTAAGATTAATGTGTGTGTACACAACCACAAGTTTTACTTTTATTCTCTACGGTATGAGTGGCGTTACAGTTACTATCGCCATTCATACATGTATACATGTATGTGTATGTGCACTTGCTTATGCGTGTACATTCCAATTTATGCGTACACATTATATATCGTGGAGTAGAAACTACTATATTAATTAAAAGCTGATCCATTTCCAATTGATACTAGTAGAAAACTATTTGCAATAAGGAATTGACGTGAAGGACCATGCCCTGTTATTGTCTCAAAATATAAGAATTTGATGTGTAGGCCTATGCCCTGTCATTGCCTCAAATATAAGAAATTGACGAGTAAGCCTATATACCCTGTTATCCATTAGAATATAAGAAATTGACGTGTAGGTCTAATCTCTCAATGATATTAACATTTGACATGCAGGATTATGATGTATTAATACCCTAATATCGGAACTGGAAACAGACTGCGCATGATAAAGAAAGAGAAGAGATGCACAGGCAAAATGATCCAAGATATTCATAATCATATATAACTTAATATAGCTATTATCATAGATATCAATTACATACTTCAGAACTCCGGAAACTCAAATCTGTTGTGTCCTGATACATGCAAGAAGACTCAACATTACCGAACGGAGTCAAATCCCTACTGGTAATCATTTGAACTGTTAACTAGTGTGACGTCATTCTCCCTTCGAGAGCCAATCACTGGCATGCAATGGGCGGGGCTTAGCTACAAAGCTAGGTGGACTCTGCTATAGCAGTTAGTGTTGCATGTGTCTAACACAGCCAACAAAGGGTATCAAAGAATAACTGTCAGAACTGCTGACACTGATGTGTTGTCATCATTGTGTCAAGTTTGCACAAAATACCTTACCCTGTGTCAGAAGTATGGATATCCTTTAGGGTCGGAAAGCATCACAGATACATCACAGCACATTAAATATCTGGTGCTTTGGGTCCCTCAATAGCAAACTCATTGGCAGTCTTCCATGCCTTTGCCGGCTGTGATGGTACATAATTCTTTGCTGGTAAGAGTAAATCAAGTGCCTGGGACACATGGAATGTATTTGATGGGGTAACAGATGCATTTCTGATGTTAACAGAAGCTTC
>NC_087214.1:60408123-60500623 GCF_015104395.2 Macrobrachium nipponense | reverse complement strand
GAAATTCAAGCGTCCAAAGAATATGGTGTTCATTAGGAAGTAAGAGAAGGTAAAGGGAATACAGAAAAAAGAGATCTCAATTATTAAAAAGAAGAAATGAATTAATAAAAAGATGAAAAGGTAATAAAATGCGAGGAGAATAGCATTTGGGTATAGTAATGCATTACATCTTTGCTTTTGACTTGGAACAAATACAAATACAAACCGTGCATGTGTCTACCTTGTCTGGTTCTCTTTCATCAACAAGGCACAACAGCGATATCAATATTTAAAATAATAACACCCTTATGGGTCTTCAAAGCCCAGAGGTACCTCTGGGCTGTGCTAGAGATAATGAACTCTGAGTATTTTCCATAAATACCTATGCCTTTCACCAGGCAAGGTAACTGGGTAGATCACTGGAAGGAAACCAAGAGACTACCAGGTCTCCCAGAGTTCCTCCACCTCCACGCCTGGAAACAAAGTTGGGTCGGGGGTGCCGTCTCCATTCACAGTGAATGAGATTTCTCTCACCCCCACCCACACCCCCCCCCACCCCCCTGAGCGAACAGAGAACACTGCCGTGAGATCGTCCTGGTTTCCAGTCCCCAAACAACAATCTCTGCCCAACGAAGTGAGCGAAGACTACAGAGAGACTAAGGAGAGACAGCAAAGTGGGGAAGTATCGTTGGCGGGAGGAATGTATCTGAAGGTTTAGTGACTAAGGGAGCCATTGGCGACTTGGGGAGCTTCTTCTGCTACTTTCTCTTCAGTGAGTACTACAACCATTGCTCTGGAGTCCAGTTGCAGCACTCCTCACAAACCCTGTGCACGATGTGCAGAGGAAATGAGAATCTGCATCCAAAGCTGAGTGATAATGCTGCAAGCCTTATCCATGGTACCAGGGCACTTTCTCTTAAGTACCGGCTTATGCTTAGTCGGCTCAAGTGATTTGTGTGTTTGCTGATCCATTTCAGGCAAGCACAAATACATAACACAAGCAAACACAAATTAAAACAATCCCACCGGGAACAGAAGCAGTTTTCAAATGAAGAAACACTGTGAAAACGACGGAAATCAGGGCAGAGGACATTGTAGCACAACTTCACCAAAGGGCAGCCGAAGGTAAAGTGACACTCTGCCAACTGTGCAGGTGGGACTCCCACCCAGTTGTTCGGTAGTTAATTACCATACTACCTTGTTAAAAGTTTAATGGTTGGTTTTCAGCTACACTGAAGGTAATTCCTATTATAAATGCCAAAAGGTTTGTATATTCTGTAGGAACAACTGTTGGTTCCTCAGGTTCTGAAGGTAGGGGTGTGGTCGCACTAGACTACTTTCACCTTCTCCCTTCAGGATATTACCCATAAGTAGGTGGACATGTTTTCCTTGGGTCCTGTGCTGGCTGCTCAACATGTTGCATAGCTCACCTGGCTCCTCTAAGAGGACAGGTAGTATCTCGCCTAAGGTGTACAGTTGCAGAAGAGAGAGTGTGTGTATGTGTGTGTGAGTAATTGGTCCTTCTCCCCTCGCTCTTTCTCTCAATCTTACCCTTCCCTGTGGGTAGATGGTAGGTTATTGAGCTGTCATGGTGCTAAAGCAGGTGAGCGTTCTATAACTGAGTAACCATTTTATAATCTATTGATGTATAGAAGCAACCCTCCCTTCACTCTAGCAAGGGGAGAGAGGGGCAGACAATGCAGACCCATCGCTTGTACATGGTCTCTCCATTGTCTCTGATGCAAGGTTCAACCTAGCCTTTTTCTCTAATAATGCTGCTTTACACCCATTATTTGACAAAGTACCCAGAAGTCTGAAAATTGAACATACAGTTCCTATACTTTGTTCAGTGGTCAGAGACTTACTCAGCTTCCTCCTTCCAAGGAGTAAGTTTTCTTACAATAAAAACTGAAATGTTTGTATATTGTGTATAAAAAAATTAAAATTTTTCCTAATTATACAAATGTGAGGTCTTTATTGTTAAATGCCCACCTCATACCAACCCTCAAGCTGGCACCAAGATTATACCTGAGCTGAAGGTAAAGTGACACTCTACAAACTGGGTAGATGGGACTCCCACCTGGTCTTTCAGTAGTTAACTACCATACAACCTTGTTAAAAGTTTGATGGCTGGTTTCCAGCAACACTGAAGGTAATTCCCATAATAAAGACCTCATGTTTGTATGGTTAGGAAAATACAAATTAATTTTAAAATTTGTCAATTCAAAAGTTACAAACCTCAGCTATGGCTGAGTCATTTGTCTTGATCTCTCCCAGAAATCTAATATGACACCTTGACAGTTACCAGGGCCTACTTTTGGATAAACTTTTGTTAAAGTTAATAAATAAATAAATAATCCACACATGAATGACCTTAGATATTTTATTCCATCTATGTTTAAAAATAAAACAATTCTCTGATGAAACTTCTAAGGATTAGGATTCAGTCTCAGACAAACTTCTTTATATTAGAACTCTATGTCAAGGCAAAACTTCTTAACATTAAAATTTCACTTGTGTTCACATAAACTCCCCAATAAAAAAAATTCCACTTGAAGTTGTAAAGAATCCTAAATATTTCTGTCCTTTCTATTGCAGATGGTGCACCATACGTGGCCCCTGGGCGTAGACGTCGCAGCAACAGCCACCAGGATGATGGGGCCCCTGGATTTGCAGGGAGGAAGGGGCACCATCCAGGGGGAGTTAGGGTAAGTAGACCTTTCTATATTCATTCATCATACCCTTTCCTCTCTCTCATCTCACTCCATTACGTCATCCCTCATCCAACAGCTGTGTGAAGTTTTCTGTCAGAGGGATGTTGTCTGTTCTTGGATTCAGATGAATTCATGTAGACATGTTGCCTGGATCTCTCTCTCTCTCTCTCTCCTCTCTCTCTCTCTCTCTCTCACTTTCAAGAACCAAAATTTTGCAAATAGTGGTACCAGTTGCAAAAAACATAGGTCACAGGAGAAATGGAGATATGTACTTATGTCTTGAAGTTCAACATCACACACTGACCAGAGACGTGTGAGTTTTGCCTCAGCTTATTGCCAATTCAGCAAGTTTGTGCCTGTATCATCTGAATTCTTTCAAGACAGAAACATATATGAGTCTCTGAACAGTGAGTTTGACCGACTGTTGGCTGTAGTCTATGACATCTCATCTACAAATGTATTATTTACTTGGGCACAACTTATGTTATGGTTCAGTGTAAATCTGCGCAGCCTGCATGATTCAGGACAGAATCTGCAAGTGTTTCCTCTTCACAAGATCAGGAAATATGAAAGATGCCATTTCAGTTGTTACAGTATTTAGATGTACTATTCATGCTACGATGCTCATTCTGGTCTTATTTTAAAGTGGAGTACTTTTATGTTCTTGAGGTTATTTTGCAAAAAATGGCAATAAACAACCAAGTGCCCAAAACAACGAATTTTTTAAACTTTGCTGAAAAGACACATTACATTAACACAAGTGACTTGGGATATAGGTTTTGAAGTCATGTCAAAGCATCCTAAGTTACCCTTCCAAAAGAATTAAGCCAACCATAATAGTAAGGAAAGGTTACTGAGCACCCCCATAAAGCTACAATGAATGCTGGTCCTCTCCTCAACTGTACAGAGACTGAAGGACTCCCTTGCACGGGGCAGTCTGGGATTGTGGAGTACCAATACCTCAGCGAGACCACACCCAGATGAGTAATGAGAGATGAATTTATGATATTAGAAAAAATAATGTTGAATACATGCTAGACAGTGATGTGATGTAGCCTGTGGCCTATTTATCCAACAAAAACTTCTCCTTGCTCTTTAATTCTCTCTCTTTTGTTCATGATGACAAGTGAAACCTCTGCGGGAAAACTTCGTTCATATGACTTTCCTCGTATGACAACAAGTATAGCCCTATTTACGTATCAGAATCTTTCTCAGTTTGTTCTGATCTCTCTAATAGTTTCATTTTCAGTTCAAACTCTGTCTGGACCCTTCTTCCATTGACCACTTTTCTCAACATCATGATTCATGACTCTTCATTCACGCAATTCCATCTTTCTTTCAAACGATTCTTACAATCAATATGATCTGTACATAGCTAAAAGTAGTAGAGCCTCTTTTTCAGTAATAAAAGTTGGTTTTTCATATTCTCAGTATTTAGTTCCAATAATATTTTGAGCTTTTAAATGGAATTCGAATCTTCATACAGCCTATTTCTGTCGAGGAAAAAACTTTTATTGGTGACAAGCAAATGTAATGTCGTCAGGGAGTACCACCCAACCTCAATTAACCCATGTCCACAGTCTTGACTAACAATGTTTGATAACTAATAATCTTTGATAGACTCTCAGAGCATAAATCTTTAATATAGACTTTCCATTGTCTTGACTAACAATGTTTGATTACTAACAATATTTGATAGACTCTCAGAGAATAAATCTTTAATATAGACTTAAGAGTTGTTTCCAAAATAGTTGCTTGTGATCAGTAAACAAAGAGAGGTTTTGATTTGACTGAATTAACAAAATACACAAGTTGCCAGTTTGAACAGGGCAATAGGACTTCTGCTGTTCCTAAACTGCGGCTTGTTTGATTAACAGTAGTCGTAGAAATTTACTAAATAATGTACTTTTCTCTCTCTCTCTCTTTTTCTTTGTAGCATGTTGAAATGTTCCCTGTCTATTCAAGTTAAGTTTCCTATAAGTAGTTAACTACTGGGCATTCCTCATAAAGTAGACATTCTCTTACATAGCTTCTTAAGATTTATTTTGCTTTGGTCATTTGATGCAATGGATTACAACACAAGCAAACTGCTTATGAAAGTACATCACATTTGCATTTTAAGATTTGCGATGAGAAATTCAGATGTTTCCTTACCCTTAGATTAGGCAAGGAAGAAAGGTTAGGTTAGATAAAGATCTCAAGGATGTGAGGTTATATATCAGGTTATTCAGACACCAAGTACAGTAAGATTCGAGTGAGGCGAGGTGGAAGGCCCCATTTAGAACACATAGTCCAAAGTACATTGCCCAGATTAGGAGAAATGCACGGGTTACACATCCTTTAAACTTTCTCAAAAGACTTTGATCCAAATGTGCCCACCTCAGGTTCTGCCGATTGGGCCCTCACGAAGGAAAGTTGGAAAGAGTTCTGGAGAAGAGGTCATGGCAAAGACTAGATCCCTGGACCGTGAATCCCGACCTCTGCGGCGCTCATTTATCGCAGAGACCAAAGACAAGGTGAAGAAATCCATGTCCCTGGATCGCCAAGGGATTGCAAGTCTTGGGCGCCTAAAGCCTGCCACTGCTGAAAAGGCCGAGATTGCAAAGGAGCCTCTCAATGCAAGAATGATGCGAGGCAGGAGGAAGGAGGAGAGGAGATCAAAAGGTCTGTCTAAAAAGGCAATTTTAGGGGGCACGGCTGCAGCTGGTGCGGCAGTTGCTGCTGCTGCGGCTGCAGGCATTGCAGCTTCTCAAATGGGAGATGGGGAGGAACCTGAAGCAGCAGCAGAAGAAACTCCAGAAGAAGAAGCAGCTACAGAGGAAGCAGGAGAGGCAGAGGATGCACCAGCAGAAGAAGCTGCTGAAGAAGGAGAATCAGAGGAGGCACCAGCAGAGGCTGCTGAAGCAGAAGGAGAGGAGACACAGGGAGAAGAAGCTGCAGAAGCAGAAGCAGAGGAGGCACCAGCAGAAGAAGCTGCTGAAGCAGAAGAGGAAGCACAAGGAGAGGAGACACAAGGAGAAGAAGCTGCTGAAGCAGAAGCAGAGGAAGCACAAGGAGAAGAGCCTGAGACTGCTGCACTAGAAGAGTCTCCAGATGCTGATGCTGTAGTAGAACTTGCAGAAGCTGAAGAGGCAGGAGAGGCAGAGGAGGCACCAGCAGAGGCTGCTGAAGCAGAAGGAGAGGAGGCACCAGCAGAAGAAGCTGCTGAAGCAGAAGGAGAGGAAGCACAAGGAGAAGAAGCAGCTGAAGCAGAAGTAGAGGCATCATCAGTAGCTGAAGCAGGAGATGCAGAGGAGGCACCAGGAGAAGAAGCTGCTGAAGCAGGAGAAGCAGGAGAAGGAGAGGAGGCACCAGGAGAAGAAGCTGCTGAAGCAGAAGCTGAGGAGGCACCAGTAGAAGCTGCTGAAGCTGGAGAAGAAGCAGAGGCACAAGCAGAAGAAACTGCTGAAGCAGAAGCAGAGGAGGCAGCAGAAGAACCTGAGACTGCTGCGTTAGAAGAGTCTCCAGATGCTGATGCTTGTAGTAGTACTGGCAGCACGAAGAATGCAAGGAGAAGTCCGAGGAGGGCACCAGCAAAGAAAGAAGCTGCTGAAGCAGGAAGGAAGAGAAACGAAGGCAAACCAGGCCAGAAGAAGCTGCTGAAGCAGAAGCAGAAAGAGGCACCGCAGAGCTGCTGAAGCCGAAGGCGAGGAGGCACCAGCAGAAGAAGCGCTGAAAGCAGAGCAGAGGATGCCCAGGCAGAAGAAGGCTGCTGGAAGGCAGGCCAGAGGAGGCACCAGCAAGAAGAACTGTGAAGCTGAAGCAGAAGGAGGCAACCAAGCAGAAGAGCGCTGAAGCAGGAGGCAGCCAGAGGAGGCACAGAGAAGAAGCTGCTGAAGCAGAAGCAGAAGGAGGGCACCAGCAGAAGAAGTGTGAAGCAGGAGAAGGCAGAGGAGGCACCAGCAGAAGAAGCTTGAAGCAAGCAGAGGAAACCAGCAGAAGAAGCTGCTGAAGCAGGAGAAGCAGAGAGGACAAGGAGAGAAGCTGCTGAAGCAGCAGCTGAGGATGGACAGCAGAAGAAGCTGCTGAAGCAGGAGAGGCAGAGGAGGCACAAGGAGAAGAAGCTGTTGAAGCAGCAGCAGAGGAGGCACCAGCAGAAGAAGCTGCTGAAGCAGAAGCAGAGGAGGCACCAGCAGAAGAAGCTGCTGAAGCAGAAGCAGAGGAGGCATCAGCAGAAGAGCCTGAGACTGCTGCACTAGAAGAGTCTCCAGATGCAGATGCTGTAGTAGAACTTGCAGATACTGAAGAAGCAGGAGAGGCAGAGGAGGCACCAGCAGAAGAAGCTGCTGAAGCAGAAGCAGAGGAGGCACCAGCAGAAGAAGCTGCTGAAGCAGCAGGTTCAGCAGAAGGAGCATGCAGCAAGCAGAAGAGGCACCAGCAGAAGAAGCTGCTGAAGCAGAAGCAGAAGAGGCACCAGCAGAAGAAGCTGCTGAAGCAGAAGCAGAGGAGGCAACGGCAGAAGAGCCTGAGACTGCTGCACTAGAAGAGTCTCCAGATGCTGATGCTGTAGTAGAACTTGCAGATACTGAAGAAGCAGGAGAGGCAGAGGAGGCACCAGCAGAAGAAGCTGCTGAAGCAGAAGCAGAAGAGGCACCAGCAGAAGAAGCTGCTGAAGCAGAATCAGAGGAGGCACCAGCAGAGGCTGCTGAAGCAGCAGCAGAGGAGGCACCAGCAGAAGAAACTGCTGAGGCAGGAGAGGCAGAGGAGGCACCAGCAGAAGAAGCTGCTGAAGCCGAAGCAGAGGAGGCACCAGCAGAAGAAGCTGCTGAAGCAGAAGCAGAAGAGGCACCAGCAGAAGAAGCTGCTGAAGCAGAAACAGAGGAGGCACCAGCAGAAGAAGCTGCTGAAGCAGAAGCAGAAGAGGCACCAGCAGAGGCTGCTGAAGCAGAAGGAGAGGAGACACAAGGAGAAGCTATTGAAGCAGGAGAATCAGAGGAGGCACCAGCAGAGGCTGCTGCAGAAGCAGAAGCAGAAGAGGCACCAGCAGAAGAAGCTGCTGAAGCAGAAGGAGAGGAGGCACCAGCAGAAGAAGCTGCTGAAGCAGAAACAGAGGAGGCACCAGCAGAAGAAACTGCTGAAGCAGAAGCAGGAGCAGAAGAGGCACCAGCAGAAGAAGCTGCTGAAGCAGAAGCAGAGGAGGCACCAGCAGAAGAAGCTGCTGAAGCAGAAGGAGAGGAGGCACAAGGAGAAGAAGCTGCTGAAGCACGGAGCATGTGCAGGAGGCACCAGCGAAGAAGCTGCTGAAGCAGAAGCAGAGGAGGCACCAGCAGAAGAAGCTGCTGAAGCCGAAGGCACAGAAGGAGCGGCTGAAGCCAGAGCAGAGAGGCACCAGCAAGAAGCTGCTGAAGCCGAAGCAGAGAGGCACCAGCAGAAGAAGCTGCTGAAGCAGAAGCAGAGGAGGCACCAGCAGAAGAAGCTGCTGAAGCCGAAGCAGAGGAGGCACCAGCAGAAGAAGCTGCTGAAGCAGAAGCAGAGGAGGCACCAGCAGAAGAAGCTGCTGAAGCAGAAGCAGAAGAGGCACCGCAGCGAGAAGCTGCTGAAGCAGAAGCAGAGGAGGCACCAGCAGCAGAAGCTGCTGAAGCAGAAGCAGAGGAGGCACCAGCAGGAGAAACTGCTGAAGCAGAAGCAGAAGAGGCACCAGCAGAGGCTGCTGAAGCAGAAGGAGAGGAGACACAAGGAGAAGCTACTGAAGCAGGAGAATCAGAGGAGGCACCAGCAGAGGCTGCTGCAGAAGCAGAAGGAGAGGAGGCACCAGCAGAAGAGCCTGAGACTGCTGCACTAGAAGAGTCTCCAGATGCTGATGCTGTAGTAGAACTTGCAGATACTGAAGAAGCAGGAGAAGCAGAGGAGGCACCAGCAGAGGCTGCTGAAGCAGAAGCAGAGGAGGCACCAGCAGAGGCTGCTGAAGCAGAAGGAGAGGAGGCATCAGCAGAAGAAGCTGCTGAAGCAGAAGGAGAGGAAGCACAAGGAGAAGAAGCAGCTGAAGCAGGAAATGCAGAGGAGGCACCAGAAGAAGAGAGTGGCGCTGCAGATGAAGCTGAGTTCTCAGGATTAGTAACAGGAGAAGCTTCTGAAGGAGATGTAGAAGACGCCAACATCACAGACAGCCCAGCAGCAGATGACGCAACTGCGGCCGAAGATGAGGCTGGCAAAGATTCTGCAGAACTTGTAGATGAAGTTGCTGCTGCTGTCGATGATGCAGTGGAAGATGCATCTGCCACAGCTGATGACACAGCAGAGGATGCAACTGAAGCAGCAGATGAAGCAGGTGATGCAGCTGAGGAAGCATTAGAAGAAGCAGGTGATGCAGTTGAGGAAGCAGCAGAAGAAGCAGGTGATGCAGCTGCTGCTGTGGATGAAGCAGCAGAAGAAGGAGCTGCTGCAGTTGATGAGGCAGCAGAAGATGCAGCTGATGATTTAGCTGAGGCAGCAGAGGAGGCACAAGATAGTGCAGAACTTGTAGATGATGTTGCTGCAGCTGTTGATGATGCAGTGGAGGATGCAGCGGCTGCAGCTGAAGATGCAGTCGAAGGGACAGCTGATGAAGCAGCTGATGCAGTTGAAGAGGCAGATAATATTGCAGATGATGCTGCTGCAGCTGTTGATGATGTAGTTGAAGATGCAGCTGACGCAGTAGAAGATGCAGGTGCTGCAGCTGAAGAAGCAACAGAGGATGCAGCTGAAGCTGTTGAAGATGCAGCTGATGATGCTGCTGCTGTAGTTAATGATGCAGTGGAAGGTGCAGCTGATGCAACTGAAGAAGCAGCAGAGGATGCTGCTGCAGTTGTTGAAGATGCTGCAGAAGATGCAGCTGCTATAGTAGATGATGCAGGGGAGGATGCTGCTGCTGCAGCTGAAGATGCAGGGGAAGGTGCAGCTGATGCAGCAGAGGATGCAGCTGCTGCAGCTGAAGATGCAACAGAAGATGCAGCTGCTATAGTGGATGATGCAGTGGAGGATGCTGCTGCTGCAGCTGAAGATGCAATGGAAGGTGCAGCTGATGCAGCAGAGGATGCAGCTGCTGCAGCTGAAGATGCAGTGGAAGGTGCAACTGATGCAGCAGAGGATGCAGCTGCTGCAGCTGAAGATGCGGCAGAAGATGCAGCTGCTATAGTAGATGATGCAGGGGAGGATGCTGCTGCTGCAGCTGAAGATGCAATGGAAGGTGCAGCTGATGCAGCAGAGGATGCAGCTGCTGCAGCTGAAGATGCAGTGGAAGGTGCAACTGATGCAGCAGAGGATGCAGCTGCTGCAGCTGAAGATGCAGCAGAAGATGCAGCTGCTATAGTAGATGATGCAGTGGAGGATGCTGCTGCTGCAGCTGAAGATGCAGTGGAAGGTGCAGCTGATGCAGCAGAGGATGCAGTTGCTGTAGCTGAAGATGCAGTGGAAGGTGCAGCTGATGCAGCAGAGGATGCAGCTGCTGCAGCTGAAGATGCAGTGGAAGGTGCAACTGAGGCAGCAGAGGATGCAGCTGCTGCAGCTGAAGATGCGGCAGAAGATGCAGCTGCTATAGTTGATGATGCAGTGGAGGATGCTGCTGCTGCAGCTGAAGATGCAGTGGAAGGTGCAGCTGATGCAGCAGAGGATGCAGCTGCTGCAGCTGAAGATGCAGTGGAAGGTGCAGTTGATGAAGCAGTGGAAGATGCAGCTGCTGTAGTTGATGATGCAGTTGCTGCAGCTGATGAAGCAACTGGTGACTTAGTTGAGGCAGCAGATGAAGCAAAAGAAGCTGCAGATAATATCGCGGACGATGTCGCCGGAACCGTTGGCGATGCAGTGGAAGATGCAGCTGCTGCTGCAGATGAAGCTGCAGAAAATGTTACAGCAACTGTCGAGAATGCAGCTGACTCAGCAGACGACATTCTGGGTGATGCAGAGAGCTCTCTGATGGAAGCAATTGCTGTGGCTAATGGGAGCGAGGGGAACAATGACAACGAACCAACAGGTCACTCGTTTTTTGGAAACATCAGATCCACAATAGAAGAAACGCTCGACGATATCAAAGATGCTGTCACAGGAGAAAACGAGGTGCACACACAAAGGCACAATGGCAGTGTGGCAGGCGTAGTGGCACTCAATAATAACGACAGCGGCGTTGGTGGCAGCAGCTTTGGCATGCAAAGACGCCAGTATGATTTCGATGGATCTGAAGAGGTAAGTGGACACTTCTTTCAAATCCACAGTTAAAGAGATCTGGAGACTGGAAGACACACACGTGTATTGATCGATACTGCAAAATGGATAGGTTTCCCCATCTGTATAAGTATGAATGCTAATTTACTTCTCCAGTATCGTAAAGTGAGATTCTCAGCGCATGAACACGAAAGACCAAGGAGCACTGGTTCCCTTTACTGGGTCTCTTTTATTATATAGATTTTTTTATGATTTTGCTTGAATGATTTCTTGCATGCCCAATTTATTTTCAATATAAGGCTTTGCTAATTCAGCAATACTGCTTTGTATAAGTGTATTTCTTGTAGTTTCAAGCCTGCTGACATCTCTGTTAAAATATTTAGAGATTTCATCAATTTTCTTTGTACCTTGCTGATTACAGATTTGGAAACTCACGTGTACACTAAAGATGCAACAAGTGTTTGGACTTGCAAAATATACACACTTCAGAGCGTATCTAAAGTAGAAAGGCCGTACAAGCCACCATTGTCTGATTATTCCATATTTTAGAATTGTTCAATTGTAGTTGGCAGTTCTGAAGAGCATTAGCCATCTGTTTTGAATACTGATTTGAGCAGGAAGTTTTGTAATAGGAGAAATGATTAAGCACTGACTGAGAGTGAATGTGACTGAAATAATGATAGGAACCACTTCGTATTTGGGGAGAGGAACCCAACTTATATTCCCTCTTAACAGCTGGCAAATTTTCAGAACATGAATCTTTAGTTTATAATTTACAATTGAAATTTACAGTTTTTGGTCTAATCGTTAACATACAGATAAAATGTAACATTATGGGGAGAAATACTCCACTTAATTTTCTCTCTTAACAGCTGGCAAATTTCCAGAAATCGAACGTTAGTTTATATTATTTACATTTGAAATTTATAGTTTTTGGTCTGTTCATTCATGTATGGATAAAAATGTAACATTACGGGTTTGTTTTCTGATAAGGAATGAAATTTACTCCTGTGGGTCTTTCTGTTTGGGTACCATAGAGTGACGAAGACACTGTCGGTGGGGTCATAGCTGTGGGAGCAGCCAGCGCTGCAGTTCTAGCTGCAAGCACATGCATCCCAATCGTCAACCCTCTCCCTGACGTGCGTACTGGCCGCAGACCTGTAACTTCTATAGGGCCTTTGCACCAGTAAAACCAACCCACTGTTTGACTTGACACTATTGTTGTAAATATATGTAAAGCAATATTCTCCTTCTGAGAAATTGGCTCATTGGGTTTATAGCTAGAAATGACAAAGATGTGGCTTTATCAACTTATTGTTCTGTCCCTGTAAGCCAGTGACTGCAAAACCAAAGTTGCGATTAAGCAGCTGACATAAATTATGTTGCGAAACTTGAATCTCTCTACACCCAGTACATAATCAGACACATGGAATGTTGAGTGATATGTTCAACTTCACTGACTTTTACGACATTGGCCTTAATCCTGTTTTAGAAATCTACCTTACCATTGCTAGCTTTTTAATGAAGGACAGTACAAATGCCCTGTTTAAACTCAAGTTCAAAGCTTGGGTTTACACAATGGTATGCTCTTTTGCAGATTACTTAGCTCTCAGATTGGTAGTAGTGCACTTCCTAAAAAAACAGCAGTTGTCATACGGACAGTGCAATCCTAAAATCCTGTTATAAAAATTTGACACTGCTCTAAATCAGTTTTCAAAGGCCTAGTAGTCGTAACTATCCCCAGCATAAGTCTTCGACATAGGCACAGATCACAAATTAGCGACAAAATCCTTTGAACCAATCCTGTCTAAAGTGTACATATTCCTCTGATGACTTTGATGTCATGAGTTTGAAATGCCAGTGTACAAAACCATTACCCACGTGTACATATGATAAACGGCTTTGATAGATGTAGCTTTCTCGAGAAACTCATCAAATGATTACAAATAACATGCAGCTTGTGAGGTTTTCTGTCTGACTCCCTGTGGGCATCGCCTTATCAAAAGCATTGCAATCTGCCACTAGGTTAGATAGGGTGTCCACTTGTAAGTTTATTATACCCCTAATTTTGCAGTGGAAACCTTTCTTTTCAGTTTTGTACCAAGTAGAAATTCAAACTAGTACCCAGGAGCAACAGTGCATTTCAGTACTGATGTAGTTCACTCAGCTTTGCACATAAATATTGATTGAGGTCAAAAGATCCTTGTGATCTTAATCCTAGTTGCTACATTGCTTTATGTTGCCGCCTTTGCAAAATTAGGAAAAGTTACTAAAATTAGCTTTATATCAGTTCCGAGAGGGTTTTTACCACATTCAGTAGTGTGTATAGAGCCATGTAAATGTTTACAAATCATACAGATTTCTATTATCCCTTTAACAGAATACACAGATGCTTGATTTGTGTTTGATCTGACAAAAGGACTTCTAAAGACAATATAATCTAGTCACACTCTTACAAAAAATTATGATAGTGGACAGTGAGCCGTCAGATATAAGTCAATTCATTTGTGTATGCTTTGATTGTGTCTATGTGTATGTATTATTAAATGTAATTAAATCAAGTGAGTTTGATGAAGTCACAATATCACATAAAGAGAAAATGGATGAAAAACAGACTAAGGTTCAGTACATTGAAATGGAGGAAGTATATAAGGAGTATGCAAACATCAGGGATGGATTCACAGAATCAAGAAGTGGAATAAGGCAAATACCGAAAATGCAGAGAGAATGGTTAACGAGTAAATCGATCTCTGGATTAAATGCACAAATGAAGAGACATTGTTCGAAGAGAATAAATTCCTGTATCTAAAGAGTGAGTATGTCTAAGTTTTGTTGAAGGAACAGGATAGATTGGAGGCAAAGTTTAATGATGCAAGAGTGGAAAAGGTTAGTAGAAGCCAGAGGAAGCTTGTTGCAGTGACTATTGAGGATGTAAGAAGAGTAATTAGGAGTCTAAAGAGTGGAAATACACCAGGAGTTGATAGGACTACAACCGAGATTCTGTGGTATGATGGTGAAAGGGAGACTAAGTGAGGACAAGAGTGTTGAGTATATGAACATAGCATAAAAGGTTTGTGGGTATAGAGATGCACAGAAGTGCACAAAATTTAGCATAAGAGGAAAGATGGAACAGAGTACATGTGGACAGAGTTAGACAAGTGGGTAAGAAGTAGTACTGTATGAATGTGGAGTGACTTTATGTATTGACTCTCAAAACAACCTCTTTTAGGGGAAATGGTCTCAAGTTTGATATATATCACTGTACCATATATATCTGTTTGCACACAGGTATGAGTGTATACAATACCAGTACTTATACATAAATATCTCTGCAGTGTGGATTCTATTGCACCTGGCTAGGTAGAAATGATAAGGTATCCCATCGTTTGCTGTCCCTGATTTTGCTGACGAGAGGAAATGGTATCTCGTAGCAATATCTGATGTAGATTTCGAAAATAAGATTGGGTGCTTTACACATCACCCTCCCCATGATAGTTTGCCTGTAGTGAGTTAGAGGACTTGTTCCTCTTCAATGCCTTTGCAATGGAACACCCACAGAGTTAGCAGGAGTGCTGCAGCATGAAAAAACTAACAGCTCTGAGCAAAAATCTTCCTGTTGATTTCTGCCTCAAGGAAATCTAATCTTTTGTAGTTAGCGGTATAATTCCCATCTGTTTGCATGTGTATTTAGTATATGTACTATAACTCCAAGTAGTTTGTTAACAGCAATTTAGAAGAATAAAAGTAGATTAGGAATACGATTGGTAAACCAGAAGCTAGTCTACTTTCAACACTATGTTCTTAGATGTTGTAACAAATCCATGTGGCATTGTAGTCCCAAGTAACTAACTGGTTGTACAGTACCTCTCCTGACGAGACTTTAGGGAAGAAATGAAGCGTCTATTCTTTCCCATTTTTTAGACTTTAAGTTCATTCACATTTTAATTCAGGACTTGTCACCATCATACATGTTACTGACCCCTATCTATCTGTGCATATTCTGAAGAAAGTTAAGATTTCCATAAATTCTGAGTGAATTACCACAATAATCCTAAGCTACCCTCCTTATTCTATAATGCAAATCTAAAGTAAGAAGTACTTGTTCGGAGTATTCTAAATCACACGTGAAAACCAAGTCACCACTAAAGTGATAATTCTGAAATGAAGACATTAACATCCCCCCCCTTTTTTTTATTTAGAAGACTTGAGAAGACTCTGGTAATGATGTAAGCAGTCTGTCTAAAGTCTGTACCCCTTGTTTGCTGTTTGGGCATAAAATTTGCATTGCAAATGAGAAATTTGGATTTGAGTGAAGATGTTTATCAATTATCCTTAGACCGCACTTAATTTTTTCGAGCAAATGTGTCCACACGAATGTCTGGGAAAAACTTGTGATTCTGACGAACACTGTAGGGGAGACTGATTGGCCTCTGGTTTTGAAATTCCATCTAACCTTTGCAGGACGGGACGATTGCCAGCGTCAATCGGGACGGGTCTTACGCCAACTCTAGGACGCCCTACGTCCCAAGCTTCTCCAATCCTACGGCTGCCAATGTAGGTTGCTTTACACATGCTGTACAACACCAATAAGTTCTCTATGACAGACAAGTATTTCTTTCATTTTTTACAATTCAGTTTTTAAGCCAACTACTTCAAAAGCTACTTTGGTTGCCTAGTACCCATTTTGTTGGTTGATTTCATTAAAAAGATTATACTACCTTACTACCATTCCATTGTAGTTTAGCTAAAAGTCTTTACTTTAGATATTTATTAGTGGCTGTCATTTTGTGTACTCTTGAAGTGACCTATTATGAAGTGATTATAATCTGTCTGTCTAATGTTATTTTTTGCATTTCATTAATCCACTGTTCATTTCCATCATAATTTTCTAACTTCAGTTGAGACTAATTCAGTTTTCAGGACTTACAATGTGTTCTAAAACTCATGGTCTGAATTGTGGGTGTCTATACATATTATTCACAGTAATATCATTGATATATTCACATTTGAAAGAAACTTTTAACATTCTTTTAAGCAGATATTACTATTTCTTGGATAATATTATAATTACTACACGTACTATTACAAATGTTACAATTTTGGTCTATAACATCAAGCCCCTCTCTGTATGTATGTATATATATATATATATATATATATATATATATATATATATAATATATATATATATATATATATAACCCTTTATACACTCTTTAGACCATGGGTATATCACATTTGTTTCGTCAAATGCTAAGTAGTGTTTTTATATACAAACATCTAGGACACACACACACACACACAAATAGCAGATTCACAAACGACCAGACTCAAAATTCAAGGCGTCTGTGATCTGACGTATATGTGTGCGTGTTTGTGTGTGAGTGTCAGTCGCTTAATGAGACCCCAAGTGAGGTGGTTCCTCATTCTGGAAGACTGTCTGTTGCGTAACTTCAAAAAAAAAAAAAAAGTTTGAACCAATTCTTTTATGGTCCTTTAAACAGCTTCTCGTTACACCTCGAATTACAGACAACAACAGCTGTTGCTGTTATAAATCTTTGTCTCTCTCTCTACCAATCATTAATTCATATATTTTTGTTTTCTTAACCAATACTTCAGTAATAAATATCTGTAAACTAACTCTATTCATAATTATTTAACTCTTAAATATTCATCTCTTAATTCTTTTATTGATAAATGCTTTGTTTTCTCTCAAAATAATCCTTCTTCCATAAATGTTTCTCTCTTAACCAAACTAAATCTTTGGTTGTAAATGTTTCCTCGCAGCCATAATAGAGTTTCTTCTTAACCAATCTCATTAATAATTCAACAACCTAAAAGATTAATTCTGCCTCAAACTGAAATAATTAATAATAATAATAAAAAAATCCCGTTATGACGGTCAAAAATTTCTTTGAACCAAACATTATTCAATCTTGAATGTCTTTAATGATTTTAGCAGTTTAAATGATTCAGCCCAGGGACACTGATTTCTGAAGGGGTCCATATGGTAAAAATTGACCAAAAAATGAAATTTCTTTATTACGCAAAAAACTGACATTAAACAACTGGCGATCCTCGGCAGCACTTTTTACAAATATGTCAGATACTTTGTTTGTGATTAAACCACCTAGTAATCAGCTATTGCTAAATAGTCTTTCAGTTACATAATTACAGTAGTTCCTTATATAACCACCATTCTTGCCTTGTCTTCTGTCATTCTTCCCAAACTCAATCTCCCCTCTTCTCATTTTCTCTGTCTTCTATTTCATGTGGTAAATGTTTTCCCTTGAACTCCATAACAGACACTCTCTCCTTGTTACTGATTTCAGAAAGCAACCTAACATGGATTATTGGTAGGCTGTACCATCTATCACTGGATGAGACTATTTATCCCTATATACTTTGTGGGTGAAGGGGGTTGGGGGGGGGGGGGGGAGGTTTGTCTACCAATCTGACAGAGATTGAAAAGAATTATAGACAGAGAATTAGTACTATAACTTTTGCTACAGCTATTACTATTATTATTATTACTGCTGTATTTTGTGCCTTTTTCTAAGCCATCAGTCTAACTGAACTAACTCCAATTTGTGGCATTTAAATTAGTCATGCTTTCAAAGGGGCGCGTGCTCTCTCTCTCTCTTTCTCTCTCTCTCAGACTGTAAACTTGGCCCGTACTCCCCCTTCTCTCCAACCCACCCCCATAAAAAAGAAAGAAAGAAAGAAAGAAAATACAAACTATTTCCAGTAACTCTCTAAAACTCCACTTGACTTCAGTATATCAATACGCCATTTCTTAGCACCATAGGCTTAACCAACTCTTATCATCCTCTTTCTACTAAGCATGAGGCTATTTTAGAATTAAGTTCGTAATCAAAACGGCTATAAAATCTTGTGCCTAACTCTGTTGTTTACGCATCCATGCCTGGAAAGCAGTAGGTATATAAATATATCTATATATATAGCCTTTACATACTTATATTGCGCGCCCAATTTCTGACCACGCCAGCGAGATTGTGGGTGTGCGTTCAACTGCGCTCTCGCCAGCAACGATGCGAACCGACGATGTTTATCCCAACTGGCAAGAGAGACGTTTGTTTCCTCGCATCGACGATCGACTTCGGTTTCGAATCGACGCGAGACTATTCTCCCTGGGTTTTCGAAAGCTCTTAATCACTCGACTTTTATTTATCAGGGTTTTGAAAGCTGCTATAAACCACTTGAGATTTATTTATACCGGTTTTGGTATTGATATTTGTTTAAGAAATAAAACCAAAACAGTCATTGCATTCGGATAGGCGTCGTCAGTTCGTGATCGAATGCACTGAGACACTGAACACAACTCGGATTCCCAGGTTACGTGAATAGAATTTGCTTTCATAATTCTCATATTTATCGTCATGATTTTTAATAAGCAACTTTCCCTACATATTTAGTAAGTAGCTTTCCACATTCTAAGTAAATTTACAAGCTATATCGCTCACATTCTCAATACAAAGTAATTTTACTAAAACTTTTTCAAAATTTCAAGCTAAGAATCAGTTAAAATTCTTCGGAGGGTTATCACCAAATTTCACTTTACCTTCCTCGCCTTCAACTATTTTCCCAACCTAGGAGTAGAGTTGTGTTCCATTGAACAGGATGAGAGAGAGAGAGAGAGGAGAGAGAGAGAGAGAGAGAGAGAGAGAGAGAGGACGAATGAGTGGCAGAATTTATGTGGTTCTCCTCATCTCACGAGACGGCCAAGAGGAAACTCATCTCTCTCTGCGCGTACATACGTACATATATACATACATACATACATACTTATGCGTAATGCCAATGTGCATGTGTTTGTGTGTATGTGGTGTACCATAACATCTCTCTCACAGTTGACCTTGTACACAGAAAACAACAGGACCTGGTTATGCATACGTCTACACGTACACCCGAACAAAAACGCAGAAACGTAAACGATATAATATCTACTATTGCATACATCACCTGGCTTTCCTAATTAAATTATCTGACAGCTGTAGTTAGTATTGTATCTATACATCGCTAGGTGTATGTCTTAACATCACTCATCCCCAAAGTTGTGTATTTTTTCATTTGGCTTCGGAATGACTTGGTAGACTTAGACATAACGCAGGCATGTTCGTTGGAAATGTGGCTGCAACCTTGCGCTAAAAATGCTTCGGCCAACATTTTTTCACATAGACCTATCGTAGGCTGCGCTGCTTCCCTTTCTATCTCCTCTCTCTTCTTCTAGATTAAAATTAGCCTAGAAAATGGTAAAAAAAGAGTCATCCCATTGCATTTTTATTTCATTATTATGTATTTTCCGTGCACCATGACTTTTCTTTTGGGGTGTGGGATAGGGAATGAAATTCTAGGTATTGCTTTAGAATGAAGGTGGGAAGGACTTCAGAAAGGATGATAAGTGAAGGGTTTCAGAATGAAGGGGAGGGGGACGGTTTGTAAAAGAACCTTGGAATGAAAAAGTGTTCAGTGACAACAGGCATATCACTCAGAAGGCTGCAACAATTTTACAGAAAGGGTTCAGTTACAAAGCTCATAGCACAGTCTTGGGCTGTTCACAAGTCAAAGGTCTTGGAAATTTCGCGAAGAAAATGTAACTATTAAATAGCTACTAAATTCTCCAGAGATCTGAGCAAAATGACATAGTAAGGGACGAAGCAATGATAGATCATCAGTTGATTCTAACGTGTGGAATCAACAATGATCATTGTGCAAGAGCTTCTGAGATTCCAGGCAATGTGGAACATGAATGTTAGGCAGAGTATCTAAAACTATAGCTTCTGCAGAGGCAAGTAACAAGTTTACTCGAGTGGTTAGAGATTTCATCCTTTGTGGGAGCAGGAGCAGTTCATTGTCTGTTTATGCACAAAAGGGAAAAACAGTAAAGGCAAACATTCAAGGAACTTCACTCACAAACAACTTGATAGAATAGAAATGGATAACATTAGTCTCAAACCTGCTAGCCTTCAATGATACGATCAGAAGCAGTCTGTCTTTTCTATAACATGTATAACACTGAGGAAGTCTTAAATTACAGCTTTGAGGGTTAAACAAGCGCAGAAAGGAGAAATGGTGCTCCATCCACAGTCTAGACTCTAGTGCCTCTTGAAAACAAGTAAAATCAATTAGGTGAGCCTAATCTTGACAACATACCCCATCAATATATGTTCACATCCTGAATTCTATTTACACTGAGATTCTGCTAACTTGTATGGATTCGTGGAAGAAGGTTCAAGTGGGCCTATTCCCAGGTGACTGTAGCAAGAACAGGATTCGATAAATGGACAGGTTGTTCTTGGGACGGAATAAATCTGTGCGCAAAGTCTGTGTGGACATTGTTACATAAAAACCACTTATCTAATTAGACCTTCTGAAGTCAATGATGTGGGGATTTATATGTGCAAAATTTCTCATGCATTTGCTAAATGTGGAAGAGAACAAGTTCCTTCGTTCAGGAAAACATATAAAAGTGATAAAGCAGTTCAGCAAACCATATGAGAATAATTAAGAATCGAATAAGCACCTTAGAAAGACACATAGATCCATATAGAATCCAATAAGCCATAAACTAAAATTTAACCATAAGAGGGGCCACTGGCATATGGGACTAGCTCCTCCCTACCAAAATTCATCGCTTAAAATTTAATCTTGCAACAGACCTCAGGAAATTGTTCTAGAGTGCAGATGGGTTATAACGAGGCCTGAAACGTTGAGAGAAAATTAGATCCTGCAGTAGTTATTTTCGTATTGTCTACAAGTAGAAATCGTTAAGTGTCGATTAAAAAAGGGCAAGAATTAAAACTATTACGAAAAAAATACAAGAGGAGAAATCAAGAAGAAAAATAAACCTATAACAGAAGAGGAATAACTTGTAAATAAAAAAATAGTTGTGGATATTCCGTGAAAAAAATAAGCGTAGCAACATCTTGACTTGGTGTTGATTGTAAACGAAAAGGATTAACATAAGTAATAATTTAAAAGCAGATAAAGTACAACATTAAAATGTACACTTGTAAAGAATTGTAATTATTACAGAAAATTGTAAAATGTTCAAGAACTAAAACAGACAGTTTAGTGAAGTCTTTAAATTAAGTTAAAGAGGGTTAAAATGCCTATGAAATTAACAATACGAAAGATTAAGAGCTATAAAGTAAAACTGTAAAAATTAGATAAAAAATTGTATGCAGGAAAAAAAACTTGCTTTAAAATCTTCTGTGGGAAATGTTTCTGCCGCCATGTTGGGCTCTCTTGATGCTGTGTGCTCGTCTTCTGAAGGTGTTCCCGGGTTACCCAGGGACTCAAGATGTTCCCAAAATACTTTGTGATACGAGGTATTCCTAGTTTATTTATTTATTTTTTAGATACATGATGTTCCCAGAATACTCTGAGATACAGTGTGTTCCCTTAATATTTTGTGATACAAAGTGCTCACATAATACTTTGAGATACAAGATGCTCTCATCTTTCTTTGAGATACAAGGTATTCCCAAAATACTTTTTTTTATCCTATACAAGGCGTTCCCACATTTCTTTGAGATACGTGTTCCCAGAATATGTCGTGATGCAAGATATTATTTCCAGTAATTACAGAACGTGATTAAAAGTATTCGCATCTGTCTTAAGAGGTACTTGTGATAAAAGATAGTTCCATGTTTCTTCTAAATACAAGTGTTCCCAGCAGTGTGTCATGTTCCCCTTAAATTGAATAGATGGAATTAAATATAGAAATTAGGCCAAAGGCGAAGCACTCGCACCTGAGCCCTTCAGCGCTGAAACGGAAATTGAGAGTAAAATGTTTGAAAGGTTTCACGTAGCAGGAGTGAAACCTCAAAGCAGTTGCGCTATGAATCAATTGTTAAGAGAGGGTGGAAAGTAAGATGGAAGAAAGAGAATATGAAAGGGGGTACCGTAAAAGAACCGAAAGGAATTGCAGCTAGGGGTGATGGCAGGCTGCAAAGAACCTTGAATAATGCCTACAGTGCACCGCACGGAGATGTTCTCCTTAAACCATTCGCTTGTTCCCACAGTGATTTCTTCCCTCGCGTCATTATCTCACACTTTTTGAACCTTGAAACATGAAAAAAAAAAAAAAGAATAATGACGTAACTCGTCCACGAATGTCAACAACAAACTAAAGGCTTATCTTCAGTTACGCGCGGTTGCCAGGTTGACTTTGGATAAAAAGAACAGGTGTAGATTAAAAAAAGTTCATTGTTTAGGTTACTAATAGAGCATAGGTAATGGCGTTCTTCCACTTACTCCAGTATTTATACATGCGACAGCTGTTTCGTCAACCTACTTGTATTGACGTTATCAAGCGTACTTATGAAAATATGTTGTTTTTTATTAAGCTTGCCCCATGCCAGCACGGACTCTTGCTCATAGAGCAGCCCGTAATATACAAATATATATGAACCCGCATGTAGGAGACACCCCTTCAACCACATGGAACAAAACTGCGGAACATATTTCTGGTGATAGAAGTTCACTCTCGACGTGGCTCGGAAGTCAAACGTAACGTAAAAGCCGTTTGGTCCCTGCTTTGCCGATTAACCACTTTGTTTTTCCCATGCAACGTAAAAACACCTTACAAACAAAACTTCGAACACCCATACAGGAACGCACAATAACATTGAATAAATTAAACGTTAATTAATATATATTTATGTATAATATGTATTTATAATAACTTATTTTCTACTTATGATACATTATTCTTTTTAACATTTTACCACTTTTTTGTAAATACTTAAAGCTAAGTATTTGGCAACTGTACCACCTTTCCGTCCTCATGACGTTACCAAAAACGCATGTGGGTTCAATATTGTAATATTACAGGTTGCTTTATGAGCAAGGAGCACGTGGCTGGCATAAGTCCAGCTTAAATAAAAAACAACAGAACATTATTTTGGTATAAGTACGCTTTGATTAACGCCAAGTACATGTAGGCTTGAACGAAACAGCTGTCCGCATGTAATTAAATACTGGAGTAAATGGAAGCACCTCATTACCTAACTTGTCACTTTAGTAAAACCTCAACAATGTAGTTAAGAAAATAAAATGGAGAAAAATATGAAGCAATATGAAAAAAGCTGGTTAACAATGAAAAAACGCCCATTCTATTCAATGAACTGCTTGTATCCATTGAAAAAAATTGTGCCCTAAAAGAAATGTGTATATAAAATATATATAATATTATTATATATTATATATTATATATTAATAATTATATATATATATTATATATATATATATTATAAGTCATTATTCACAATTACCGTGATTCATAATTACATACATTCGAGCTTACAAAAATTGTTCCATTTAATATCTAATTCACTCTACCTCGGCATTAATATATTTTCATATATGGCTTAAACCGAAGGGGAATTTTTATTAGGCGATAATAGAAATTGTTAGGCGCCCAGGCGCGAACCCAGGACACCATACAAATCCAGGAACATCCAGTGAAGGCTTTTACCCAAGTTTATCCACCCCACCGCAAGAGGCTATTAAATTAATGCCAGTCTCTCACCCGTTCAAAATAACCTATCGTGCTCAGGTATTTCGCTGATTTGGAGCCAGCATTAACCCCATCCTCGACCTCCTTGGTAATGTCTGTAGTGCTTATGAAAGCACGTTAGCCATTAATATAAGTCATATCACATTACCGTGATTCATATACATACATCGAGCTACAAATGTCCTTTTAATATCTAATTCATTCTACCTAACGGGAAATTAATATGTTTTCATATATGCTTAACCGAAGGGGAATTTTATTAGGGCGATAATAGAATTGTCGGCCACCCAGGTGCGAAACCCAGGGCTACACCATACAAAATCCAGGAAACGTGCCTTCGGTGCCGATCAAATTTCTATTATCGCCCTAATAAAAATTCCCCTTCGGTTCTTAAGCATATAATGAAAATAAAATATTATAATTTCCCGAGGTAGAGTGAATTAGATATTAAAGGACATTTGTAGCTCGATGTATGTATATGAATCACGGTAATGTGATATGACTTATATTAATGGCTACGTGCTGTCATAAGCACTACAACACTACAGAGGTCGAGATGGGTTAATGCTGGCTCCAAATCAGCGAATACCTGAGCGGGAAAAGATTTGAGGTATTTGAGGGTGAGAGACGGCATTACTTATAGCCTCTTGCGGTGGTGAAAGTGGGTAAAAGCTTCACTGACGTTCTTGGATTTGTATGGTGCCCTGGGTTCGCCTGGGTGCCGACAATTCTATTATCGCCTAAAAATTTCCCTTCGGTTAAGCATATATGAAAATATATTAATTCCAAGGTAGAGTGAATTAGATATTAAAGGACATTTGTAGCTCGATGTATATATATATATAGATATATATATATAGTATATATATATATATATATATATATATATATATATATATATATTGAGACTAATACTGGCTTAAGGTCCATAACTAGCTTAGGTATATCTGTGACAGATCACACAAACAAAACAAACATACACATTACAGAAAAAAGAAGTTGGAGGAAAGGCAATTATGGATCAAATGTTACCTTACTTTTATATGATGCAAAAATTTTAGAATTCTACAGAAAGAGGAAGTGCTCTCAAATGAGCGTTCTGCTGTTTCCTCTTCCTTTGATGCAATGGCAAGAGAAATACTAATGCCATGGGAGGTTCTGTATGTGTGGATTTTTATCTCTATTATAAATTTCATTAGTAAATAGGTTTATCAATTAATCGTTAAACTTCAAGTCGTTACAGTATATGTTGTGCGTGAACGTGCGATCTGATGTGAATTATTACCTCAAGTGATATTGGTTTGTTTTGTTTGTTTGTATGGTGTTTTTACGTTGCATGGAACCAGTGGTTATTCAGCAACGGGACCAACGGCTTTACGTGACTTCCGAACCACGTCGAGAGTGAACTTCTATCACCAGAAATACACATCTCTGACCCCTCAATGCCATGGTCGAGAATCGAACTCGCGGCCACCGAGGTGGCAGGTAAAGACCATACCAACCACGCCACTGAGGCGCTTCAAGTGATATTGGGCTCAATTTGTTTCTTGATTTCGTCTTTACATTTGTTACGTGGGAAAATACCCTCTCAACAAACGCTGTGCCGAGAGCTATACAATAAGTGTTAATCGCAATAGATGCTAGTTCCCTGTAACAATGTTCTCCAGCAGCATATTCGTAGACATAGACGTAACTCCAAAAATCAACAGGATTTTATGGAATAAGTTCCACTCAAGGAAATTCCTGTCGGCAGTCTATTCTAACTGATATCTGTTCATACTGATTTTCCACCATAAATCATACTCTTCCTCAGTAAATCGTGACTTAAATTGAATCAAGTTTTTTTATGGGGGGGTGGGGGCATTTTTCCTAAAACTGAACCTTTTCTTCTGTAAATGTCATTGCATATATAGGTATATACCAACAAGAAGAAATACTTGAAAATGTTATTTTAGTTATATTATGAATAAATGTTGGGTATGCGGTCTTTGCCCTTCTACCCGATTAGATGTTATTCAAAGTGCTGACTTTGATTACCAATTTAACTTATAATGTTGAAAGTTTGCACTGAAATTCAAGAACATTTCTTCAGTTATATTGATTGATTCATTTATCATGTTAACAATAACGTGCATATTACTTTATTTGTTGTTATGTATATATATACTTTGACTTAACAAAAACAATAATTATTTATTACTTTGTAAGTACAGTTTAATGAAAAGGATGGTCACAGAAAATGAACGGGCCCCCTCCCCCCCCACCCAGGTACAGGCCTGGGCTGAGATACTTGGTGTAATTCATCTGCATAGGCCTAATCCGACTTTTCTAAAAACGACTCTCTAGAGAAAAAATATCTCTAATTGCATTCATTTAGGGTTAACGGAACAAGAGTTCAATTAATAAAAAAAACTGCAATTTTGAGAGGTCTACAGAGGACAGATTTATAAAGACCATTGAGCGTCAATCACAGGAGTGGCGACCTATACTTGCCGAGAGTGTGACATCAAGCACATATTGAAAGTAATATTATTACTTTTAATATTGTTATTTTTGCTATTGTTATTATTAGTGTTGCTGGTATTAATGGACCCAATTTCACAGAGAAAAATTACCTTCCAAAAACAGTTTGAACCTAAGAGCTCCAACTATTGTGGTCAAGGCCTAAGCATCTGCTCTTGGATATAAACAGTGTCTAGCATAAATGGTTCCTTTAAATTACAAGACTTTCTTTACATACAGTCACTAAATACTAACTAAACATTAACATTCACAATACACTTACACTCACTGAACACTCGCACTTACTACACACTCACACTCAATAACACTAATTGAATACCTAACACTCACTATACACTAAATGCTCACTAAACACTCATGAAACACTAAACAATCATTGTACCCCAAACACTTGGTAAACATTCACTAAAACTCACATAATCCTAAATATTCATTAAACACTAAACAATTACTAAACATTCACTAAGCACTCACTATACACTAAACACTCACTGAACCCTGAAACACTCATTAAACACTAAATACTCACTTAACCCTAAATGCTTATTAACCGCTAAACACCCTTTAAACACTAAGCAGTAACTCAGTATCCATTCATCACTCATTAAATAGTCACAAGACATTCACTCAACGCTCACTAAACTTTCACTGAATGCTTACTAAACATTCACTAAACACAAAAATTCACAAAACCCTAAACACTCACTGAATATTTACACACTAAACACTAACATTTAGTAAACCCTAAGCACTCACTAAACATTCACTAAACCCTAAGCACTCGTTGAACATTCACCGAATGCTTACACACTAAACATTTGCTAAGCACTAATTTGCATTCACAAAAATTCACTAAACCCTAAAAACTGATTAAACTTTCACTGAATACTTACACAATAAACATTCACTAAACCCTAAACACTCACTGAACACAATGAATATTAACTAAACCCTAAAACAATCATTAAAGATTCACTGAATGCTTACACACTAAACATTTGCTAAACATTAACATTCACCAAACCACTAAACACTCACTAAACATTCGCTGAATACTTACACAGTAAACATTCATTGAATACTTACACTAAACATTTGCCAAACACTGACATGCACCAAACCTTCATTAATCCCTAAACACTTACACACTAAACATTCACTGAACCCTAAACACTCACTATTCACTGAATATTTACACACTGTTGGGTTTGCAATGACACAACGTCCTGGAGACTGGACTTTATTACAGGATACTCGGGAGCCAACTAACTCGCAACAGCGTATACAGAATTGCCAATAACGGATGCATGCTCGGCAGCGCATGGCCGAAGAACATATCGTACATCCCCCCCTCAAGAATATACTTATACATGGCAAAAATAAAAAGGGGAAAAATACAAAACATATCGTACATCCCCCCCCAAGAACATTCTTATACATGACAAAAAAATAAAAGGGAAAAATGCCCTTAGATCAATGAGACAAGAGAAGAAACAAAAAATTAAAGCTAACTTCTCGATGCATACACAAAAACGAAATAAAATACATAAATTCTCTGAAAAGAAATATCAATTCCTGATGCAATTGCATACAAAAGGTAATAACATCACTCTACAAAGTCTTTGAGCCACTTGGGTTTACCAGCGGCTCTTCTGGGCCTATCAACGACGTTGGGCTCCTGTGTGGTGCGTGTCCCCTGTTCTGTCGGGGTATGGTTTGCGGAGGACTCGTGCTGGGACATGGGCGTGCCAGAGGGCGGAGCGATGACTCTCAGGTGTCGTCTGTTTCTTTTTTTGTTTTACAGCCTGCCGCTCCCGTTAAGCTTGACGTGTTACTGACGATGGGGCTTTGTTTCTGTTACTATGCCCGTTCGATCCCATTGCTTGGTAGCTTGGTTTTGTATGCATACAATGGGTACCTAGTTCGATGGGCGGCAGTCTTCTGGTAGTGCCAGGGATGCGCATCGCCTCCTGCGACCTTGCCACTTGTAACTCCCTTCGACGTATAGTCTGCCTCCAATATCTGTCTACTAACAGGTGTCTCCTGGCCGTCGTACCCCCATCGCGCAGCTGGCGACCCGTTGCAAGCTGAGACGGCGACTTGTTAATTTCCCTGAGAGGAGTGTGAGATACTGAAGTATCGCCAGGGCCGTTTTGTCCGACTCAAGGGCTCCACCCTTTAATGTATTTTCCCGGAGTAGCCTCTTCGCCGATTTGACAGCTGCTTCTGCCCTGCCATTAGACTGGGGATACTGGCGACGACAGCCGGACCTTGACCCCCCATCTCTTGAAGAAGGCCTCCATCTCCTCGCTAGCCAAGTTCGTGCCTCCGTCAGTTGATATTTGTTCTGGGGCTCCCCAACGCGAGAAATATGATCGAAGGTGATTACTGATTTTGTTAGACGTGGCACCATTGGGGAAATGAGCCACTTCTAACCAACCTGTTAGTCTTATCGGCATAAAAACCCCACCCCCCCAATTGTATACAACTTGCCTTTCTATCTGGAACATAATCTGCTACGACTTGCTGGAAGGGATATTCCGCAGGCGGCGTGTGTATCATTTCTTCAGGAGGCAGTGAGGGGGCATGTTCATCGCATGAAGTACATCGGGCGCGGCAATGCTGAAGGTCCCCTTCTATTCCCGGCCAATAGACCGACTGCCTGGCCCTTCTAAGCATCGAGTCGAGGCCTTGGTGTCCTGCGTGTAGGTTAGCGGGCTACCTCGGCGGCGTTACAATCCTCGGGTATAACCAAGCGAACACATCCTTGGTCCACTGAGTATGTCACCAGATCCTGGTTGATGGCTAGCCGGTCCCGAACGCTGAAGAAGGGCGAAGGCAGGCGAGTTCTTGCGACTTCTGTTGGGGCCAGTCGCCCGCTGCAACCCTTGCAAGCAAGAGCTGATATACAGGGTCGTTAGATGCGGCGCTCCTTACGCAGTCTTCATCCAACACGATGATACCGGTTCCAAGGCTGCCACGGTTGCACATGCCACTGCCACTTGAATGTCGTCCTCCAAATCCACGTCGGAAGCTTCGCGGGGTGCTCGCATGGTCGGGTACCTTGAAAGAAAATCCGCGGCAGTGTTCCTTTTTCGGGCAGGTATTTCATGTGGAACTGAACTGGAGTGTCTTCTCTTTCAGGTTGAATAATCTCGGGTTGATGACGTCCTTAAGGGCTCTGTCACCCAGCAGCTTGACGAGAGGACGGTGGTCCGTGATGATGGTGAGATTAGGACACCCAAGTAGGAACAGCCTGCCTTCCGCAAGCACCAGGTAACTGCCAGGGCTTCTCCTTCTACGGGGGCATACCCAGCTTCAGAGGAGGTGAGGTGTCGACTACCACACAGGGCAAGGCGCCAGCCGCCCTTTGCAACAAAAGGGGCTGTCAGCTGACTGACAAATACAATACTGCTGAAGGACTACGAACCCGATACCTTCTTTACTCCAATCCGTCATTATCGTCGTAGGGCGTGTTTTGTCGTAATATGCCAAGCCGTCCTTGGCTAATTGACAGATGACCTCCTGTGCCTGCCGGAGTTTGTCACGTAGCTGACTATCCCAGTAAACGTTTTTTCCAGTGGTGGGCTTTTCTGAGGAGGCCTCCCCTAAAGGGCTCCATGATGGCGCCGTTGCAAGGAAGGGCGCTAACTGATTCACGAACCCGAACCACGACCTAATATCCGTGATGGAGGGCTTCTCTGGCATATGGAAGTTACGAATGGCGTCTATCGTTCGTCTGCGGGTTTGTATGACTCCCATCCCAGGTAAATAACCGACGAAAGTGACCTCTCTCTTGCAGAATTTAAACTTCTCGGGCTTGAGTGTGATACCTGCAGAGGCACACGTTGACAGGAATTCATATACATGCCAGAACGCCTCTTCAATGCTGTGATCGTATAGCAAGTGTCGTCAACGCATTTATGCTTTCTGGTGATGTCTTGCAGGGCAACATCAAACCTTTTTGTGTAAGCGTCCGACGCCGAACAGTGGCCCATGGGTGTTCTACGATAACGGTATCGTCCCCATGGAGTGATAAAGGTCGTAAGCGGGCGGCTGTCTTCGTCCAATTCCACTGATGGAAACCCCAGTGGGCGTCTGCCGTAGTCTTGTACGTATGAATGGGGATGCTTGAAATCATGTCGAAGGGTGCCGGTGTATGATGAGTTTCCCGAAGACAGTGGGCGTTGAGGCGCTGGAAGTCTACTGTGCGGCGAGGTTGACCCGTCTTCTTGGCGACAACGACCATCCTTGCACACCATTCCGTTGCATCCCCCACTGGGACTGGTTCTATCACGCCCTTCCGAACGTCCTCGTCAAGTTGAGCCTTGACCTCCTCTCCCAATGCTTAGGGATTGTCGCGGGCGTGTGACAGGCATAAGGCACGGCATCAGGCAACAAATGGATGTGGTGCTGCTTGCCCGTCATGACAGGTAACGGTTCCGGTTGTATTAAAGGTTGTTGAAGAGAAATGCCGTAATAACCACTCCTCAAGTCTCGGTATATTCTCCTCCACAGGCGGGATGGGTAAGGTGGCTGGCTTCATTGTCTTAGGGGATTAGGCCGTGCGACGTCTTCATTAAGCACATCAGCTGATGCAACGAGATGGTAGGGGTGAGGGAAGTCAGGGGGTACTATCCCAGCTCCTTACAAGCATTCAGCGATATATAGAAGTTCTTGGCCGTCGGCACAAAGTAAACCTCCTGCTTCGTGCGTCGCCCACCTATATCAATGAAGCATGCCGTTGATCCAAGACATCTCACTCGGAGATTAGCTACGTCCCTCAGACCTGTTTGCGGCTGCAACTCCAGTGAATTTATTTGCAGTCTTGAGAGAATCGTGGGTCCGGCAACGCAGATCTGTGCTCCTGTGTCTGCTTCGACGAGTGTGGATACTGAATTCCCGTTTCTAATGGGAAACACAAGCCTTGATCGTGGGGTGGGGGGAGAGGTGCGTGTCTGCAACAATCGCTAAACTCGAGGCAAGCGGCGCTTTCTTCGTATTCCTGCAGCATTTCTGAAAGTGCCCTACCTTTTGGCACCCGTGGCACGTTATACCTCTTGCTGGCACGACGCTCGACCAAAGGGATGGCGCCCCCACAATTTCCGCAACGCTTCACATTGGAATTGCCGGCGCAACACCGCGACGTCTGGCTCTACGTCATCAATGCCTGTGACGTCATCACTCGAGGCGCCAGCAGAACCCCCTCTCACTGATAGCGACGCGTGGGATACTTTCGACATCTTGGCGTGCAGCTTCGAAAGTGCAGCACAGTGCCTGAAGGGCATCTACACTCTTAAATGTCTCACATGTCTGAAAAACATGCCTCTTTAATACAGGGTCACTGAGGCCTACCATTATTTTCCGCAACAGCATGTACTCTATTAAACACTCCCCGCATTTGGGACACTCAAAATCACAGTCGGTGGCCTTCTGAGCACACCTCGAAAAATAGTCGCTCACTAATTCCTCGCGCCCTTGTGCGAGGGAAAAGAATTCAGACCACTGAACTGCCTGATTCGACGACCGCAACACAATATTCCCGATGGCGTCCAGAGCCGCGTCTGGGGCGAGGGCATTCCATTTGGCATCTGAATACCGAGCGTCCAGTGCACGTTGCAACGCCGGTACACAGTTGAGCCTAATGTGCAGGACAACATCCTGCGGCGGGAACTTGTTAAGGTGAATCCAATACGTCATCGAACGTCTCCAGGATCTGAACGCTGCCGAAGACATTACCGCCTCACACTTCTCAGGGGCAGCAGAGACAGGAACTTTACCGGCACGTGCTCCTGAACCGGGAAGGGCATCCTGAAGGGAACGATGGCACGCTGCTGGTCTGCAAATAACGTCTGTGCTTGCATGACGGCCTGTGACAAGGCCCTTGCATTGCAGGTGAGGCACGCCTCGGCGTGGCCTGGGGTGGTCGACGTATCTGGGGCATGGTTGGTCCTTATCCTACTCACTGCGCCATGTTGGGTTTGCAATGACACAACGTCCTGGAGACTGGACTTTATTACAGGATACTCGGGAGCCAACTAACTCGCAACAGCGTATACAGAATTGCCAATAACGGATGCATGCTCGGCAGCGCATGGCCGAAGAACATATCGTACACACACTAAACGTCCACTAACATTCACAAAACATTTACTAAAAACCTAAAGATTCACTAAGCCCTAAACACTGTAAACATTCACTGAATACTTCACACTCCCCAGTTCAATTTGCGGGTTACCAGACATTTAAAAATAGCCGCAAGGCTTTGCAGCGCCACCCTGGTGGAAGACTACCGAAATTCGTAGTATTGGGATAGAGATCGCAACTCTAGGTATATATATATATATATATATATATATATATATATATATATATATTATATATAATATATATATATATATATATACCCTCCATGATTCAGACAGACCTGACAACTCGGCTTCAGTGCTTTGGTTGACTCGAGTATGAAACGCACTTGAGGGCAAAAGCATTTCCATGGAAACATGTTTGAAAATTCGATAGAATATTATCAAAATCGAAGCTTAGCGATAATTTTGATTAAAATATATATAAAATTAAATATAACCGTTGTTATTCCGAGCTCTGAAGCCTTTGGAACCTCCTAAAACCGTTTAAAATACTCTCCAAGGATTAGGACAGTCCCAAGTACTTGAATTTGTTATCGCGACGCCAAGGCAAAGATAATAGAAGCTTTGTTTTGAAAACTTCATACGATCTGGCTGCGGGTTTGGAAGTTCTTGTCATTGTACTTACCACAGAAAAAAATGGTAAAACGAAAAGAGGACAATGAAGGTTTGTTGAAAATAATGGTCTCGTGGATATCCTGCTCCGTAGGGTACGCTTTAGGTACATTCTGCTTTCAGTGTAAAAGAATATTCAGGAAGGGCTTTGAAATATATACGTATATATATATATATATATAGTATATATATATATATATATATATATATATATATATTATATATATATATATATATATATATATATATATATATATATATATATATACATAAATCATCCTGAAACGTAATATATAAACGATTAAACACCTTGTTATGGTGTGAAGGTGGGTCTATTCCACCTCTAGTAATGTACTATCTGAATTCGACAGGGATATTTACATCAGGGATAGACTTATATACATAACTTTCTTTATGGTCATGTGGCACGTAATCTCTATAAACTTACGTATAAACGATTAAACACCTTGTTATGGTGTGAAGGTGGTCTATTCCACCTCTAGTAATGTACTATCTGAATTCGACAGGGATATTTACATCAGGGATAGACTTATATACATAACTTTCTTTATGGTCATGTGGACGAATCTCTATAAACTGTACGTATAAGAATACTGACATGTTTTTGTCTACTGTTATTCAATTTGTCTCTCATGGTGCATATAGTATGTAGATGAGTGCCTTGTGAACCTGAGGTCATGAGTTAGAGTCTTCCCCAAGGTGAAAGAAAGTGTGTCTGGGCTGGTTAGGGGTAAAAATCCTTGCGCATACATGTAGGGTAGTTAAGTCTAGGCCTGCAGCCTCTGATATCACACCCCCACCTCCCAAGGGCATAATACCCCATAGGCTAAAGAAAGAAGGCTGTTGTGGATTAGCATATGTGTAAATAAGACAAGGAAGTGTGAAACCATAAGATGACTAGACTCATAACCCTTTCGTTTTTATGTCCCACAGTTGTTTGGTAGAGGTAAACGTGTCTAAACACAAAAGCACCTTTAGGAACATGAAGCAGTCATTTTGAGTGAGAAAGGTAAAGTGTTGTTGGCTTCCAAGCGGTCAGCACTCGCGTGCACTCTCGCAATAGAATGGGTTTATTTTTTGATGTATGGGCTGTTTTTGGTGTGGTGTGCAGTTTGTACGTTTCTGCGTGATTTCCATCAAAGGGGGTAACACCTCTTTTGTCTTTCTTTTATAAATCTAAATGTGCAATTGGTGTAAACTCTGTCATGCATCGTGATGTCATGGGAGACTGTGGGATTTTAATTGACATTCAATTCGAACTCGAGTATGATAAAGGTTCTGGTGTAGGCAGCATCCCAGTAGTTGAATTAACATCCTGAGCTCTACTTCTGTGACCATGAAAAAGTGACAATGCCATCGAGTCTTATTTGGTTATTTCTTGAGGACTGCATGGATGCAGCATTGTCACTAATATGAAACATAAAGTGGTCTCTTCGTACTCTGTCCTTGCATAAACTTTCCTTTATATCCGTGCATTCAGACATTGCCTGAGTCATCACGTAAATTATATGAGTTTTTTGTGATGTACCATACTAGATTTACCATTCAATATAAAGCCTTCTGCTAAATGTTAGGCTTAGGCTTATAGTTATACACCCCGTGTAGACAGCTGAAGCCCAAGGGACTGCGCTCCTTTTGAGAGTGCCATAGGGGCTTGACATTCACGATAGTATCAACAGGCATTTCCTGCTACCTTGACATTTACTGTAATACATTGCGATCTACCCCACACCTTTCTTCTCTGTTTGAAATGTCTGACCTCAACCTGTACTTCTGCCAAGACAGTCCTTTACAATCTTCCGAACTCTAAAAAGCTACAATTCTTGTATCACCACCATAACTAAACCACACAACATGTTCTGACAACTGATTTCGAATTGCCATACTTAAAAATTTCCACTATTGTAGAACCAGTAAGGTAAACATCACCAGGAACCGACAAACTTTATGTTTATATTCTACTTCAATACATTTCATGTAGTTAGCTATCATATCAAAGTAAATATTCATCTTCCAATTAACCCAGTTTTACCAATGTTACAGCTTGAATAGGTTTATACTCGCATTTTGCAATGTCTTTCAAATTGATGACAAATCCAGGAAGACCAAATGTTGCATAACAACAAATAGAATGCTTCTCCTGATCAGTTGTCAGGCATAAACACCTCCTAGAACAGGATCACAGGAACAGAATGATTGCAGTCCATGTGGAACAGAACTGTTGATACATTGTACATAAAGAGAATGATGGCAGTTTCATTGAATGGTGCATGTGCATCTTACTGTGTTGAGGCGAAGAGAATGTTGAGTGGCCCTCTACTTTTATGGTTAAATCATGCAATGGAATTCACTTTCTGGTAAGTTTCAAAGGGACCAGCATATCTTATATTTTGTCCATTCATCAAATTCTCTTGAGATCTCAAGTGCACAACACGAAACTCTTCCTAATCATTGACCTGGAAACCCCCTCAGAACGATGTTCAGAATCTCGCTGTGAGGGGGAGGTGGAACACTCCGTTATAGGAATCGTGACTGCCTTTATCCGGATCGTGGTCAGTGTGTCTCATCATTCTGCTTGCTGAGAAGGAACACACTTGCTGAAGGTCTGCGAATAAAGGTGGTAGTGCTTCCTCCAAATGGAGAATATCATGGACTTTCTAAATTTAGTCTATCCTAATTCATGACAATATAAACGCTCCAATTTTGATGACCACAAACACATGCGTGATTTCCATCTACTACTATAACCTTACCTCACGCTAGGTCTCACAACAATACCATCGACGAAACAACAACAGCAACAACAACAACAACAACAACAACAATGGCTTTGGCTTTAGGAAGTTCTTCGGTGAAGTCAAAGACGACATCAAGAGCTTTGTATCGGGTTCAGAGTATAGACAATAAATGGTGTCAGTGGTGAGTGGGAGCGAGTGAGAGATGTCTGCTGGTGCAGGATCATCTCCTTCGTGGATCTCCTGAGTCGCTGTCGTGTGTCACTGTGAACGCCCACCTGCAAACCTTTGTCTTATGCATACACTTGACCTCACAGATTTAATGCGCGTACAGATCTTGTCATAGAACAGTGTTGTTTGTCACTTGCTAAATGAAGACCACTTTAAGTTGGAATTCAGTGTATCACAGAGACACTGACAGCTTTCTGTTTCAGCACTTTCAGTTTTTAATGTCATTCCTTCTTGGGCACTTCTTCGTTATTCAAAATTTTCCTTGAAAAATGTTTATTTTATGCAATTATAGTAGACAAAGATGCCCACTTGTTACAGCCAGATACCTTGCAGACTTTGCAGCCCTGTTATTATTTAAAATGCTGAAATTTCTGGCACCAAATACCACTGTGCTGAAACAGCTTTGGAGTACACACCACAGATTGGCTTTTGGAAAGTCAAGGACTTAAGGTCCTGTGACTGTAATCACCTTTCATTGGTCCTAGGTACATGGGCTTTCCAAAAGTCAATTAATTGCTCTTACCCAGAGATAACTGCAGCAACTGATAGGAGACATTTATGGCTTCTGCCTCTTTCATTCAAAAGTAATTTAAATGAGGCAGAACATAAGGGTCTTTCTTCAGTCCACCATTATTCTTCCTTTTACAGGCTGGTCTCCCATTTTCAACACGAGTGAAATTGTTATGAAAAGACACTGAGTTGATTTTTTCTGCTGTTAAGACTTACTCAATAGAACTTCCAGAGATTAAGGAGCAATAGAGCTTGACCTCATTTCTTATCAACAACATTAACAGCCAATCAAGTTGAATATTATGGTATTTAAATCTTTGAGTGACTTAACTTGAAGAAGTTTTGATGGAGGAGAAATTAGCTCCATTGCCTTTTGTATTTCTGTTTGTCCTTTGCCCTCAACAATTCCTCTTCCACGATTGAATAACCAGACACCGCAGAGTTTGCCGCATTGTTCTGGAGACCAGTCTTTCATTTTTGTAACAATTCTTCATGTGTGTTCGTGTGTGCAAGTTCACCTGACACAAAGGCAACCCATTGCAATTCAAGAAGCCACATTTGTTGTTGAGAAATTTGCAGTGGACTCAATCGAATCACCCCAGTTAAAGCAGTCAAAATGTTCGGTTTGAAATCATAGCCTTAGCCAGTAACAATAAACCACCAACTATAATGAAATTAATCTATGCCAAGTTCTCAAGCTGGAAAGGCTAGTCAAATAACTTCCAGGATGTCATTTTTGAGGGAAAGCTATACTTCCCAACGTATCCCTCTGACTGCTTTGACACAAGAAATGATAGTTGATATTATGTGAATATTGTATTTGTCACACTGTATATATCTGGAACCTCCATCATTGTCACAGCACTCATGCGTGTTCCATTGTACCTACTAACAACATCGCTTCTGACATGAGAGAAAGTTCACTGAAACAAGGCTGTCAGTAAGTAAAACAAACTAGGGTACTACCTTCCTTCCGAAGATGTCGGCAGGAAACCCCACAGTTTTTCGCGGGACGCAAACAGCCTCAGTGGTGAGGGAGCACACTGACGACCTGCACAGACTCAAGACCGGTGCATGTTGTCACTAGCGCTGATTCACACTGCTTTTGACTTTCTTACGTTTCTGTCACTTTCCCCTCATTCCAAAGGTACATAGGATGTGGTAGGATTTGATGCTGAACGGGGCTTGTCATTACCTCTTCTTTTGTATTCCTTCAGACAACAGCAAACACCAGAATTACCATTCATGTACATCAGATTATTATGAATTTTGTTTCATAGGAAATGATTTTCAATTTTTTGGCATTTGTATGTTTAAATCCTCATTTTTCTTTGCAGATTTTATTCCATTTTCAGTTCTGTACACCAAGACTTAACTGGTGTCTGAGATAGATAACATTTCTCGGATGGAGTTTGAATGTTATTCATGAATTTTTCTTTAGGTCCATTATTACCTTTGCATGATAGTGTAAGGATTTTTTTTCATTCATATCTTACGAGTAGAGAACCTTAGTAAGTGGTATGCAAGCTCGTAACATTCCCAAAATAATTTTTTTCATTGTTCCTGAAGCAGTTCAGTACTTTGGTTTTCTTAGACATGTCTCTCATAAAACTAATGGCTAAACTTCTCTCTTGCCTGCTGATGCTGCTGAATCCCCCCGAACTTACTGAACTTCCGCTACAGCCCAGGCCACCCTCTTGCGAGAATGTGGAGCGTGAAACTGTATCATTGCTGGAGTTTGAGAGAGCAGAGGATGATGCTACAAATGCTGAAAAGGATGAGGAGATGACAGGGCTCACTGAGAACATGATGAAAGACAGTGGCCAACACGACGATAATCTTGAAAACACTGAGCCTAGCATTCCGTTCCAAGACAGTGTTGAAACAAGTATTCTCAGTGGACACATGGTAGAAACCGGCACCCCATTGTTTACAGTAGAAGAAAGTGGAGAAGGTGATGATTCCGATAAGAATGTGGAAGGAACAGAAAGTGATGAGGCAGCAAAAGAAGACAATCCAGAGATCATGAATACAGAGGATGTTTATGCACCCGCAGCAGAAGAAAATGCAGAGGCTGTCACTGCAGAAGAATTAAGCAATGAGGCAACTGCAGAAGATGAAAGTGCAGAGGCTGTGACAGCAGAAGAAGACAACAAGGATGTACCTGCCACAGAAGAAAGTCCAGAGGATGTACATATAGAAGAAGAAGGAAAAGATGCACCCACGGCAGAAGGAAATGTAGAGGCTGTATCTGCAGAAGAAGAAAGCAACTGAATGCAAACCTGGCCAACAAGGAAAAGAAGTGCAGGAGGCCTGCGACTGGCAGAAGAAGAAAGCACTGATGCCCTGCAGCAAAGAAAAGAAAGTGCCGGAGGCTGCAACTACTGAAGAAGGAAAGCAATGATGCACCTGCAGCAAAGAAAAAAGTGCGGAGGCTGCAAGGAAAGCACTGATGCACCTGCGCAAGAAGAAAGTGCCGCTGCGAAACAGAAGAAGGAAGAAAGCAATGATGCACCTCAGCAAAGAAGAAAGTGCGGATGCTGGTGACTAATTGAAGAAGGAAGCAATGATGCACCTGCAGCAGAAGAAAGTGCGGAGGCTGCGACTACAGATGAAGAAAGTAATGATGCACCTGCAGCAGAAGAAAGTGCGGAGGCTGTGACCACTGAAGAAGAAAGCACTGATGCACCTGCAGCAGAAGAAAGTGCGGAGGCTGCGACTACTGAAGAAGAAAGCAATGATGCACCTGCAGCAGAAGAAAGTGCGGAGGCTGCGACTACTGAAGAAGAAAGCAATGATGCACCTGCAGCAGAAGAAAGTGAGGAGGCTGCGACTGCAGAAGAAGAAAGCAATGATGCACCTGCAGCAGAAGAAAGTGAGGAGGCTGCGACTGCAGAAGAAGAAAGCAATGATGCGCCTGCAGCAGAAGAAAGTGCGGAGGCTGCGACTACAGAAGAAGAAAGCAATGATGTACCTGCAGCAGAAGAAAGTGCAGAGGCTGCGACTACAGAAGAAGAAAGCAATGATGCACCAGCAGCAGAAGAAAGTGCGGAGACTGCGACTACTGTAGAAGAAAGCAATGATGCACCTGCAGCAGAAGAAAGTGCAGAGGCTGCGACTACAGAAGAAGAAAGCAATGATGCACCTGCAGCAGAAGAAAGTGCAGAGGCTGCGACTGCAGAAGAAGAAAGCAATGATGCACCTGCAGCAGAAGAAAGTGCAGTGGCTGCGACTACAGAAGAAGAAAGCAATGATGCACCTGCAGCAGAAGAAAGTGAGGAGGCTGTGACTACTGAAGAAGAAAGCAATGATGCAACTACAGAGGAAGAAAGTGCAGAGGCTGCGACTGCAGAAGAAGAAAGCAATGATGCACCTGCAGCAGAGGAAAGTGCGGAGGCTGCTACTGCAGAAGATGGAAGCAATGATGCACCTGCAGCAGAAGAAAGTGCAGAGATTGCCGCTACAGAAGAAGAAAGCATTGATGCAAATGCGGCAGAGGAAAGTGCAGAGGCTGCGACTGCAGAAGAAGAAAGCAATGATGCACCTGCAGCAGAAGAAAGTGCAGAGGCTGCGACTGCAGAAGAAGAAGGAAAGCAATGATGCACCTGCAGCCGAAGAAAGTGCCAGGAGGCTGGCGACTGCAGAAGGAAGAAAGGCACTGATGGCACCTGGCAGCAGAAAGAAAGTGCAGAGGCTGCGACTGTAAGAAAGAAGAAAGCAATGATGCACCCTGCAGCAGAAAGAAAGTGCAGAGGCTGCGACTTGCAGAAGAAGAAAGCAATGATGGCACTGTGGCAGAAAGGAAAGTGACTTGAGAATTGCAGCTACAGAAGAAGAAAGCACTGATGCACCTGCAGCAGAAGAAAGTGCAGAGGCTGCGACTGCAGAAGAAGAAAGCACTGATGCACCTGCAGCAGAAGAAAATGCAGAGGGCTTGCGACCTTGCAGAAAAGAAAAGAAAGCAATGATGCAGCCTGCAAGCAGGAACCAAATGGCCAGAGATTGGCCAGCTACAGAAGAAGAAAGCACCTGGATGCACCCTGCAGCAGAAGAAAGAAAGTGCGGAGGCTGATAACTGCAGAAGAAGAAAGCAATGATTGCAACCTACAGCAGAAGAAAGTGGCAGAGGCTGCGACTGCAGAAGAAAGGAAAGCAATGATGCACCCTGCAGCAGAAGAAAGTGGCAGAGTGCCTACGGACTGCAGAAGAAGAAAGACCCATGATGCACCTGTAGCAGAAGCAAAGTTGTCAGGGGCTGCGACTGCAGAAGAAGAAAGTAATGATGCACCTGCAGCAGAAGAAAGTGCAGAGGTTCCCTGCGACTGCAAGAAGAAGAAAAGCAATGGATGCCCACCGCAGCAGAAGAAAAGTGCAGAGGCTACGACTGCAAGAAGAAGAAAGCACTGATGCACCTGGAGCAGCAAGAAAGTGCAGAGGCTACGACTGCAGAAGAAGAAGTCAACGAATGCAAACCTGGCAGCAGAAGAAAGTGCAGAGGCTGCGACCTGCAGAAGAAGAAAGCCAATGAATGCCAAACCGTGCAGCAGAAGAAAGGCAGAAGGCTGCCGGACTGCAGAAGAAGGGAAAGCAATGAATTGCACCTGCAGCAGAAGAAAGTGCAGAGGCTGCGACTGCAGAGAAGGAAAGCAAATTGAAATGCAACCCTGCAGCAGAAGAAAGTGCAGAGGCTACGGACCTGCAGAAGAAGAAAGCATACGGGTGAATGCAACCTTGTAGCAGAAGAAAGTGCAGAGGCTGCGACTGCAGAAAGAAGAAAGCAATGATGCACCTGCAGCCCAGAAAGGAAAAGTGCGGAGGCTGCGATACTGCAAGAAAGATTGGAAGCAATGAGGACACCCTGCAAGCAGAAGAAAAGTGCAGGAGATTGCAGCTACAGAAGAAGGAAAAGCACTGATGCCACCTTTGCAAGCAGAAGAAAGTGCCAAGATGCCGGCGATTGCAGAAGAGAAAGCAATGATGCACCTGCAGCAAGAAGGACAAGTGCAGAAGGCTGCGACTGACCAGAGAAGAACGCCTGATGCACCGGCCAGCAAAAAAATGCCAAGAAAGGCTGCGACTGAGAAGAGGAAAGGCAATGATTGCACCCTGCAGCAGAAGAAAGTGCAGAAGGCTGCGATGGCAGAAGAGAAAGCAATGATGCACCCCTGCAGCAGAAAGAAAAAAGTGCAGAAGGCTGCGACTTGCAGCAAGAAGAAAGCAATGATGCAACCTGCCAGCAGAAGAAAGTGCGGAAAAAGGCTGCTACTGCAGAAGATGGAAGCAATGTGCCACCTGCCAGCAGAAAGGAAAGTGCAGGAGATTGCAGCACCAGAAGAAGGAAAGCACTGATGACCTGCAGCAGAAGAAAGTGCAGCGGCGCGACGACAGAAGAAGAAAAGCAATGATGCACATGCAGCAAAGAAGAAAGTGCAAAAGAGGCTGCGACTGCAGAAGAAGAAAGCATGAGGCCCTGCAAGCAAGAAAGTGCGAGGCTGCGACTGCAAGAAGAAGAAAGCAATGAAATGCACCTGCAGCAAAGAGAAGTGGCCCCGAAAGGCTGCTACTGCAGAAGATGGAAGCAATGATGCCCTCAGCAGAAGAAAGTTGGAGAGATTGCTCAAAGCTACAGAAAGAAGAAAGCACTGATGCACCTGCAGCGAGAAAGTGCAGATGCCGCTCTGCAGAAGAAAGAAAGCATGATTGCACCCTGCAGCAGAAGAAAGTGCAGAGGCTGCACTGCAAGAAGAAAGCAAATGGGATGCACCTGCAGTCAGAAGAAAGTGCAAGAAGCTGGCGACTGCAAGAAAGAAGAGCATGATGCACCTGCAGCAAAGAAGAAAGTGCAGAGGCTGCGACTGCAGAGAGAAAGCATGAAATTGCACCTGCAGCAAGAATAGTGCAAGAAAGGCTGCGACTGGCAGAAGAAGTAAAGCATGATTGCACTGCAGCAAGAAGAAAGTGCAGAAGCTACGACTGCCAGAAGAAGAAACAATGATGCACCTGCAGCAAAGGAGAAAGGTGCTGAGGAAAGTGCAAGCCTACAAGAAAGAAGAAAGCATGCATGCACCTGCAGCAAGCAGAGGCACGACTTCAGAGAAGAAAGCAATGAATCACCTGCAGCAGAAGAAAGTGCAGAGGCTGCGCCTGCATAAGAAGAAGCCAAATGATGCACTGCAAACCAAAGAGTGCAGAGGCCTGGCGGGGGCTGCAGAAGAAGAAAGTACTGATGCACCTGTGGCAGAAGAAAGTGCTGAGATTGCAGCTACAGAAGAAGAAAGCACTGATGCACCTGCAATAGAAGAAAGCGCAGAGGCTGCGACTGCAGAAGAAGAAAGCAATGATGTACCTGTAGCAGAAGAAAGTGCAGAGGCTGCAACTGCAGAAGAATTAAGCACTGATGCAATTGCGGCAGAAGAAAGTGCAGAGATTACAACTGCAGAAGAAGAAAGCAATGATACACTTGCAATAGATGAAAGCGCAGAGGCTGCAACTGCAGAACAAGAAAGCAATGATACACCTGCAATAGAAGAAAGCGCAGAGGCTGTAACTGCAGAAGAAGAAAGCAATGATATACCTGCAGCAGAAGAAAGTGCAGAGGCTGCAATTGCAGAATTAGAAGCAGGCACTGCCAATCCTCCTGCAGAAGAAAGTACAACGTCTGCTGAAATTGATGAAAATGCCAATGAACATAAACCCTCAGCATTCGAATACAATCAAATAGATGGAAAAAGTGAAGTAATCAATGCTAAGGAAATCCATACGAATATGTCTCTGGTACGAGGGATTGAAGGGGCAAGAGACTTCGCCAAAACTGTGACAGGGAAAGGAGGAGGGTCGTTTTTCCAGCAGAAGACTGAGGATGACAAAGACCCCCAGAAAGACCTGAAAGGAAAGATTGCTGACTTCAATGGAAGACCTATGAGCGGTCAAGAAAATCTACAACAGATGGGAACGAAGGACACAGATCTCAAGGATAAATCCACTGTGAAGGTGATAAAACAACTAAATACAGAAGATGAAGAGGACTTCTCTGATGATGTAAGCTGGATTGTGGTGGATAGAGATGAGTCTGAAATTGACATGAGTCACAGGGAAGGTGTCACAAAAAATAATGAAAGGCATGATAATAAAGCGGAAGTGAAAGTATTAACTGAAGGTACTGTAAATGGCATTGACAAATCTGGGGAGAAAGTTACAGGTGAAAGTACTGTATATGTCAGTGAAGATCCTCATTACAAATCAAAAGAGAAAGTTACAAATGACATATTGGAAGAGATAGCTATGATTGAAAGTACTGTAAACACCGATAAAGATAATAATGAGCCTGATAACAAATCAGAAGAAAAAGTAATAAGTGAAAGTACTATGAATGGCAGTGAAAATGCTGAAAACGTTATTGACAAATTGGAAGAGGAAGTCGTGACAGAAGTACTATGAATGGCAGTGAAGATATTAATAAGGCTGTTGACAAATCAGAAGAAAAAATTATAGGCAAAAGTCCTGTAAAGTGTAGTGAAAATACCGTTAATCTTGATGAAAAATCAACAGAGAAAATCACAGATGATGAATCAGAAGAGAAAGTGAAAAGTGAAAGTACTGTAAATGGCAGTGAAGATGCTTATAAGGCTGATGACAAATTAGAAGAGAAAGTTACAGATGACATATCAGAAGAGAAAGTTACAGATGACAAACTGAAAGAGGGAGTAACAAGTGACGTTACTGTTAATAGCATTGAAGATTCTGATAAACCTGATGACAAATCTGAAGAGAAAGTTGCAGATGATGAATCAGGAGAGAAAGTTACAGATGACAAATCAGAAGAGAGAGTAACAAGTGAAAGTACTGTAAATAGCAATGAAGATTCTGATACACCTGGTGGCAAATCTGAAGAAATAGTAACAAATGATAAATCAGAGAAAGTCGTAGATGACAAATCGGAAGAGCAAGTAATAAGTGAAACTAATGAAAATGTCAATGAAAATACTGAAAAGCCTGACGACAAATCAGAAAACAAAATTGCAAATGAAAAATCAGAAGACAAAATAACAAATGAAAGTACTGTAGATAGCATTGAAGAGTCTGATAAGCATAACAAATCAGAAGAGAAAGTTACAGATGACAAATCAGAAGAGAAAGTTATAGATGACAAATCAGAAGAGAAAGTTACAGGTGAAACTGCAGCAAATGGAATTGAAGACACTGGTAATCCTGATGACATATCAGAAGAGAAAGTAACAAGTGAAAGTGCTGTAAATGGCAGTGAAAATACTGATAAGGCTGATGACAAATCAGAAGAGAAAGTTATAAGTGAAAGGACTGTAAATGGCAGTGAAGATTCTGATAAGCCTGATGACAAATCAGAAGAGAATGTATCAAGTGAAAGTTCTGTAAATGTCATTGTAGAATCTGATAATCCTGATGATAACTCAGAAGCGAAAGCTACAAGAGAAAGTACTGTAAATGTTAATGAAGATTCTGATGAGCCTGATGGCAAATCAGAAGAGAGAGTAATAAGTAAAAGTAATGAAAAATGCAGTGAAAATACAGAAAGGCATGATGAAAAATCAGAAGAAAAGATTACATGTGACAAATCAGAAGAGAAAGTATCAAGTGAAAGTACTGCAAATGGCATTGAAGATTCTGATAAGCTTGACAAATATGAAGAGAAAGTTACAGATGACAAATCAGAAGAGAAAGTTACAGATGACAAATTGGAAGAGGAGTTGCATGACAAATCAGAAGAGAAAGTTATAGATGACAAATTGGAAGAGGAACTTACATGTGAAAGTACACCAAATAGCATTGCAGACACTGATAATCCTGATGACAAATCAGAAGAGAAAGTAACAAGTGAAAGTGCTGCAAATGGCGGTGAAGACATTGATAGGGCTGATGACAAATCAGAAGAGAATGTTACAATTGAAAGTATTGCAAATAGCAATAAAGATACTGTTAAGCCTGATGACAAATCGGATGAGAAAATTACCAGTGAAAGCCCCGTACATCGCGGTGAAAATACTAATAAGACTGATGAAAAATCAGAGGAGAAAATTTCAAGTGAAAGTATTGTAAATGGCAGTGAAGATACTGAAAAGGCTAATGATGACCCAGAAGAGAAAGTTACAAGTGAAAGTATTTTAAATGGCAGTAAAGGTACTCATAAGCCTGATGACAAATCAGAAGAGAAAATGACAGATGAAAGTTCTGTAAATAGCAGTGAAGAAACTGATATGCCTGATGACAGATCAGAAGAGAAAGTACTAGATGACAAATCAAAAGTGAAAGTAAAAAGTGAAAGTAATGAAAAGGGCAATGAAAATATTGAAAAGTCTGATGACAAATCAGAAGAGAACGTTCTTAATGAAAGTTCCGTAAATGGTAGTGAAAATAATGATAATCATGATCACAAATCAGAAAAGAAAGTTCTTGGTGAAAGTTCTGATAAAGATTACCTTGATGACACACCAGAAGAGAATGTTGCAGATGACAAATCAGAAGAGGAAGTTACAGATGACAAATTGAAAGAGAAAGTAACTAGTGAAAGTGCTGTCAATGACATTGATGATCCTGATAAGGTTGATGAAAAATCAGAAGAGAAAGTTATGGAGGACAAATTAGAAGAGAAAGTTACTAGTGAAAGTACTGTAAATGGCAGTGTATATACTGATATGGCTGTTGATAGGTTGGAAGAGAAAGTTACTGATGAAATTACTGTAAGTGGAAGTGAAAATCTTAACCAGCCTGATCATGAACTGGAAGAGAAAGATACAAGTGAAAATGATGGCACTGACAAGCCCAATGAAGTAGAAAAGAAAGTTGTGGATAAAAGTATTTTAAATAGTAGTGAAAATATTAATAATCTTAATGAGGAAGTGGAAGAGAAAGTTAAACGGGAAAGTGCAATAAATGGTAATGTAGATATAAATGAGCCTATTGATAAACTGGAAGAGAAAGATGCAGGTGAAAGCATTGAAGATGACAGTGAGGATACTGGTAAGCCCAATGAGAAAATAGAAGAGAAAGTTCTGAATGAAGGTATTGCAAATGGCAAGGAAGATGTAAATTCGGAAGAGAAAATTGAAGACAACCTTACAGGTGAAAGTATTGTCAATTTCAGTGAGGTTACTAATCAGCCTAAAGAGAAAGTGGAAGAGAAAGCTAGAGGTGAAAGTTATAGACATAATGAGACTGGAGAAGCTAAGATTATGGATGAAATCATTGGCAGCGTCTGTGCGCATATTGGTGAGTTAAATGTGATGGTCAGTGACGAAGGAAGTATTGAAGCGAATCATGAACCTAAGGAGGTAGGAGAAAGTACTGTAAAATCTGCCAAGGCCTCTGGTGATTTGGAATCCAAAACTAAAACCAGCGACACTGATGAGGATTTTGCCAAAAAAAATGGAGAATCTAATGATCAAAGTACGATGCAGGAAAGTTCCAGCTCTGTAAATGGAAGTCCAGATGAAACAAGCATACCAAAAATTAAGGTGCATTTGTCAGTGGACTCAGGTGACCTTGTCGAGAAGCCACAGCCTGAAACTGGAAGACCTTGTAACTCGGAGGATGAACTGACAAGTGGTGGTAATCCACAGGACATTGACCCAGAGGGCAAAGCTGTAACAGAGACCCCTGTAGAGGAAAGTCACAACCTGCATGAGAAACCCATCCATAATAGTGAAAAAACCAGTGACATCTTAACAAAACCAGCCAACGAAGGGCTGGGAACGCTTTTAGCTCAGGCTGGAGAGGAATCAAAGGATGTTAGCAGGACTGGAGAAACTATCAGTTCAGTTGATGGACCAACAAATGGCAGTGAAAGATCAAACAATGCTCCAGATGAAGTCAGTTTGGGAGATAAAGGCTTGGTAAACTCTGACAGGAGCTCTTTGGACCCTGTTAAAGTAACAGGCATCTCCCTAGACACACAATTTCAGGACACTGCCAAAGGGGAACGTGGAGAGCTCAGCAGGCAGGTAAGGTATGTAGTAGATACAACTGACGGCCTGATGTCAGACAGCAAAGAGCTTCTTAACACCAACAGTGAGCTAGAGGACCCAAAATACAGCTTTGAAAAAACAGGAGACGAGGGCTTGACAATAGTTGTGTTGAGTAGGGGAAAGTCTACATCTGCTAGAATAAAGAGATCTAGAGACTCAGTTGATGATCTAGGTAAAGATTGTGAGGATACTGATGACATCAGAGATAAAGCTGAGGAAAACGACTCACTGAAACCAGATGATTTAGGGAAAGACGAAGTCGGGGACTTAACGCCTGAAGAAGGACCAAAACATCTCGATAGTGTGACAGAAAATACAGAATCAAGAGAGAGTTTTGCGAAATATGAAGATGCAAGGGGAAAGGATGGACCTCTGTTTGATAACAAGGAATCACTAGTGTATGATAATACTACTCTAGATGCTAATTCAGATGAACAAGAATCAGCAGAGGGTTCAAAAGATCTTGTTGGAACTACTGGGAACACTGATAATGCAGCTGCACCGGGGATGACGAAAGAGGTCTCAGATAATTCTGAGGGCAAATGCCTACTGGAAGGTCTCAAGGACGACCCCAATGGAAAAGGGGAGATGATGGATGCACTTGAACAGGTACTCTCTGACAGAGGCAATTCTGCAATTAATGCTGCTACTGTAAACGACTATTCTGCTCATGTTCTCTCGCAAGATGATATTTCTGATGCACTTAACAATAATCCACCTTCTATGGAAATGAATGAAGATAACTTCAATCTGGATTCAACAGAAAAACAGTCTGTTAGGTTCTATGATGAGACTTGCGTGAATGACAAAGAGGAACATGAGAAAGACCCACATGTGAAGATTGTAGATGTGAAACCAAGCAACTCATTTGATCCTGTTCAACCAAGCTTGGAAAGCAATGTCGTCATAACAGAAGCATGCAGGGAAATAGAGAATAAAGGGGGTCCTGCTCTCACAAAGGAGAAAAAGCAAGATTACCAAATGGTTCCTACATGTGATCGCTACAACAGCCAGGGAAAGCTAATTTCATCTGCAAAGTCAGAGCACAGGAGTCACTCTGTGCAGTCAATCCATAGTGTGGACGATAAAACCTTCGTTGTTATTCAGACGGACCATGGTAGGCCTTTGTCTAGCCCATCTAACACTTTTGTGGTACCCAGACCACCTACACCAGGTCCTGATCCTGCTGTCAGGGAAATGATATGCCAAGAGGCATTGAAAGAGGGCCTCCAGGGATAGTTTTTCTACCAATGTTTGCTTTCTGGTCAAAACAATATTTGATGGATTCCTGAAACCAGACAATCATAGTTACCCTGTTCAACAAATATGTGCACCATTTTTCAATATACAAAATGCAAACGTTATATTAATGGATACAATCAACTAAAATCACAGGAAATCTGCAAGGGGCAATTATCAAGGGAGCACAGTGTGATGATGATTACTAAAATAGTTGTGGGTTAGGGGCAGTGATTTCCAAACCCTGCTTGGCAGGGCCAGGAAGACACACAAGGGTTCCCAAGTCACACGACGTCATCAGGAACATAGGTGATTGAAAGAGAGTCGTAAGCAAAGGAAAGAATGCGGGTAATCCTTTGCACGCACCACCCTTGCATGGTCCCTCCCCCCGCGGAGCACGGGAACCAAAGAAATAAGAAGACTCATTTTGTCCTTTGCACTCTGTATAAGACTTCATGCTTCACATTCTTAGACTACTTGACTGAGATGTGTTCTGAGATTACATTCATGTACACTAATTGATGTTTTCTGGTATGTAGCAAAAGACAGCTTGTATATAAAAGTTTATAGGTAGACTCCATACTGGCACAATACCTTTTTTTTTGTTTGTACACACAGGTAAGCAAGAGAGATTTTCACAGCCATTTGTATGTGAGAGACAACTAGCTAACTGTGTCACATTCCTCAAAACTTTTAGTTTATTACTCTGGCTGATAGTCTAGTCACGGTGGTGATTACATTAGATGCTGTGGCATTAGACTTTCCAGTTCTTAACTTAGTTGGACATCTATTGCACTCTTTTCTCACTCTGTTGTATGCTGTCTTGTTCACTTGCAAGACTCCTATGCATCTGTTTGTTTGTCCTTGCTGGAACGTGTCTTGATCACAAAAAAAAGGGCACTGAATTTTCATAGTTTGTTGTTTGGAAAGATCTTTATTGTCTTTCTTGATAGAGAAAATGTTTACACTTTTGTATCTGTTGAAATGCTAAACTTAAGCTTCAGTTATGCTAATATTTTCCCATTGCTATACAAAACTCAAAAGAATAATTTACTATCATTTTTAGTAAGTATTAATTAACGCTAAGAGTCAATATTATTTGGAAATGATAAAGCGTTTAGCATATAAAATCATGCAAAGATAAAATTTCTAATATTCTTTGCAATATTTCAGGCAGCTGCAATAGTAGCTGACACAGACGAAGAATTAGCCCAAGCTGCAACAAAGATCCAGGCTGGCTTCAGGGGCTACAAAGCCAGGAAAGATCTGAAAGATAAGAACGCCACAGTCCAAGAGAATTCAGTTTTGGAAGAGATCAATCTGAACGACCCAGAGCTCCATGCAGCTGCGACATCCATCCAAGCATCTTTCCGAGGTCACCAGGCGAGAAAGAGTCTCCAGTTGCATCAGGCAGTGAAAGCAGAAAGCAGTAATCAAGCAGAACCTGGGGAGATAGTGGTGCAAGACATCAATTTGAATGACCCCGAGGTTCAAAAAGCAGCAGTGGTAATCCAGTCTTCATTCCAGCAGCACCAGTCCCAGAAGGATGCTGAGCCCGAGCCAACACCACTTAACCTGAAAGAAACCGGTGGCGCCGATATTGACTTAGAAGATCCTGAAGTGGAAAAAGCAGCGATTGCGATACAGTCATCTTTTAGAGGGTTCAAGACAAGACAGAACCTGAAAGCCTCACCAACCCCTGAAATCGACATCAGCCTCCAAGATCATGCCCTACACAATGCAGCGACCTTAATCCAGTCTTCGTTCCGGGGCTATCAGTGTCGGAAGGGTCTGAAAGAACCTCATTCACCAGGCAAAGAAGAAGTGGACATAGATCTCAATGATCCAGAGGTCCAGAAAGCAGCCATGACAATTCAGTCATCCTACCGGAATTTCAAAGCAGCCAAGGACATTGACACTTCTGAGCCTGATGACATCAACATAGACTTGGGGGACCCTGATGTAGAGAAGGCTGCCATTAAGATACAGTCATCATTTCGTGGGTTTCAGACTCGCAAGATCTTGAAAGAAAATACTGAGGAAGGAGACGAAAAGGAAGATGAGGTAGATTTAAGTGATACTGAAATTCAGAAAGCAGCGACAATCATCCAGGCTGGCTTCCGAGGCTTTAAAGTACGGCGTGATCTGAAAGCTTCCCAGCCGACTGAAAATGTTGTGCAGGAGCATGACTTCGAAGATACTGAGCTCCAAAAGGCAGCCACTAAAATTCAATCCTCTCCTGTTGGAGAAATGGAAGAAGTTAACTTGGATTTAGATGATCCTGAACTGGAGAAAGCTGCATCTATCATTCAGTCTCACTATCGTTCATTCAGAACTAAGCAGTTGCAGCCATCTGTTAATGGAGAAGATGATTCATGCCTAGGTTTCAATGATGAAGAGTTAGAAAAAGCTGCTACCATTATACAGTCAGCGTTCAGGGGTTTTAAGACTCGCCATCACTTAGAGAACAGCAACAACCATCTCGGATAGAAATGGATGCACAAGATTCAGAGCTGAACAGAGCAGCTACAAAAATACAATCTAATTTCCGTGGCTATAGGACGAGAAAAGAAATGAGGTTAATAAATTGTTCTCCAGAGGCTCCTGAAAACAATGATGGCATGAGTCACTTAGATCTGAGTAATCAAGATCTCCATGAAGCAGCTAGATTAATCCAAAATTCTTTTAGAAGTTACCAGCTGAGGAAAGAAGGTAAGACATCGCAGCTTCTAGACAGTGACTTGGAAAACATCGATCTGTCAGATCCTGAGTTACAAAAAGCAGCAGCTATTATCCAATCATCCTTCAGAGGATTTCAGACAAAGAAATCCCTCAGAGCTATAAAAACTCCTGACAATGATAATGGTCGTAAACTAGACCTGAACGACCCAGAGCTAAATGAAACTGCAAGAGTCACCCAAAAGTCTTTTCGAGATTCCCAGTTCACAAAAGAAGGCACTGCTTCCCAGCTTCCAGATAATGACTTGGAAAACATTGATTTAACAGATCCTGATCTGCAAAGAGCAGCAGCTATTATCCAATCATCTTTCAGAGGATTTAAGACCAGGAAAAACATCAGGGGTTCAAAATCTCCTGACAAAGACAATGGTCAGGATACAGATGAAATAGAAAACATCGATCTAACAGATCCGGAACTGGAGAAAGCAGCAACTACTATTCAGTCCAATTTCAGAGGATTTAAGACCAGGAAAAACATCAGATCTTCAAAATCTCCTGACAAAGACAATGGTCAGGATACAGATGAAATAGAAAACATCGATCTAACAGATCCGGAACTGGAGAAAGCTGCAACTACTATTCAGTCCAACTTCAGAGGATTTCAGACCAGGAAAAGTATCAGATCTTCAAAATCTCCTGATAAAGACGATGGTCAGGATACAGATGAAATAGAAAACATCGATCTAACAGATCCGGAACTGGAGAAAGCTGCTACTACATTGCAGATCCAAACTCAGAGGATTTCAGACCAGGACTGCAGATCTTCAAATCTCCTGACAAAATGACATGGTCAGGAATACAGACGAAATAGAAAACATCGATCTAACAGATCCTGAACTGGAGAAAGCTGCTATATTCTATTAGTCCCAATTTCAGAGGATTTCAGACCAGGAAAAAACATCGTTTCAATCTCGCGCAATGGTCAGGATACAGATAAATAGAAATATCAGATCTAACAGATCCTGACTGGAAAGCTGCTCTACTCTTCAGTTCCAATTTCAGAGATTCGCAGGAAAAACATCAGATCTTCAAAATCTCCGGCCAGACAATGGTCAGGATACAGATGAAAATAGCTCGATCTACACAGATCCCGGAAAACTGGAGAAAGCTGCCAACTACTATTCAGTCCAATTTCAAGGATTTCAGACCAAGGAAAAACATCAGACGGTGCTTCAAAATCTTCCTGACAAAAGACAATGGTAGGATACAGATAATCGACATGATCTACGTTCGGCTGGAGAAGCAGCACTACTAATTCAGTCATTTCAGGGATTTTCCAGACCAGGACTCAGATCTTTCAAAAATCTCCGGACAAAGACAATGGTCAGGATACGATGAAATAAGAAAACATCCGATCTAACAGTCCGGACTGGAAGCAAGCTGCTACTACTATTCCAGTCCAATTTCAGAGTTTCAAGACCAGGAAAAACATCAGATCTTCAAAATCTCCTGAACAAATGACACTGGTCCCGGATACAGATGAAAATGAAAAAATCGATCTTAACAGATCCGGAATTTGAGAAGAGCAGCACTACTATTCAGGTCCAATTTCAGAGGATTCAGACCAAGGACAAAAACATCAAGATCTTCCAAAATCTCCTTGAACAAAGACAATGTGTGTGGACTACAGACCGAAAATAGAAAACCAATTCGAATCTAACAGGATCCGGAACTGGAGAAAGCTGGCAACTACTATTCAGTCCAATTTCAGAGGAAATTTCCAGACCAGGAAAAACATCAGATCTTCAAAAATCTCTGAACAAAGACAATGGTCCAGGATAACAGATGGAAATAGAAAACAAATCGACTAAACAGATCCGGAACCCTGGAGAAAGCAGCAACCAAACTATTCAGTCCAATTTTCAGAGGATTTCAGACCAGGAAAAACCATCAGATCTTCAAAATCTCCGGACAAAGACATGGTCAGGCTAGATGAATTAGAACAAAATCGATCTAACAGATCCGGAACCTGGAGAAAGCAAAGCAACTACCTATTAGGTCCAATTTCAGAGGATTTCAGACCAGGAAAAACATGCAGATCTTCAAATCTCCTGACAAAGAAACATGGTCAGTGATACAGATGAAAATAGAAAACATCGTCTAACCAAGGCCGGAACTGGAGAGCGGGCAAACTAACTATTCAGTCGCATTTCCAAGAGGAATTTCAGACCAGGAAAACATTCAGATCTTCAAAATCTTCCGACAAAGACCAATGGTCAGGAATTACAGGAATGAAATAGGACTTTCGACTGTCCGGAACCTGGAGGAAAGCCAACATACTATTCAAAAAGTCCAATTCAGAGGCTTTCAACCAGGAAAAGGATTCAGAAAATCTTCAAAATCCCATGACAAAAAGACAATGGTCAGGATACAGATGGAAATAGAAAACACGATATGAACTGATGGAAAACTGAGAAAAGCTTGCAACTACTATTCAGTTCAACTTCAGAGGATTCCTTCCAAGACCAGGAAAAACATCAATCTTCAAAATCTCCTGACAAAGACAAATGGTCCAGTGATACAGATGAAATAGAAAAATATTGATCTGAACTGATCCTTGAACTGAGAAAGCTGTACTACCTATTAAGTCCCCTTCAGAAGGATTTCAGACCAGGAAAAACATCAGATCTTCAATCTCCTGACAAAGACAATGGATCAGGATAACAGATGAAATATAGAAATATTGAATCCTGACTGATCCAGAACTGGAGAAAGGTCTGCAACGATAATTCAGTCCAACTTCAGAGGATTTCAGACCAGGAAAAAACATCAAGATCTTCAAAAATCCTCCTTGGGACAAAGACAATGGTCAGGATACAGATGAAATAGAAAATATTGATCTGACTGATCCTGAACTGGAGAAAGCTGCAACTACTATTCAGTCCAACTTCAGAGGATTTCAGACCAGGAAAAACATCAGATCTTCAAAATCTCCGGACAAAGACAATGGTCAGGATACAGATGAAATAGAAAATATTGATCTGACTGATCCTGAACTGGAGAAAGCTGCTACTACTATTCAGTCCAACTTCAGAGGATTTCAGACCAGGAAAAACATCAAAGCTTCAAAATCTCCTGACAAAGACATGATCAGGAGGACAGATGAATAGAAAATATTGGATCTGACTGATCCGAAACTGGAGAAAGCTGCTACTACTATTCAGTCCAACTTCAGAGGATTTCAGACCAGGAAAAACATCAAAGCTTCAAAATCTCCTGACAAAGACAATGGTCAGGATACAGATGAAATAGAAAATATTGATCTGACTGATCCGGAACTGGAAGAGCTGATATACTATTCAGATCCAATTTCAGAGGATTTCAGAACAAGGAAAAACATCAGATCTTCAAAATTCTACTGACAAAGGACTCAGGATTACAGATGAAATAGAAAAAACATCGAATTTCACAGGATCCTGATGGAGGGAAAGCAATGGCTACTACTATTCAGTTCCAACTTCAAGAGGAATTTCAGACCAGGAAAAACAGAAAATCTTCCCCATCTCCGGACAAAGACAATCGGTCAGGATACAGATGAAATAGAAAACAAAATTTGACTGACTGATCCGGAAATGGAGAAAGCAGCCAACTACTATTCAGTCCCAACTTCAGAGGATTTCAGACCAGGGAAAAACATCAAGATCTTCATCTGACAAAGACAATGGTCAGGGATACAGATGAAATAGAAAATATTGATCTGATGGATTCCCTGCTGGGAGAAAGCTTTGCAACTACATTCAGTCCAAATTTCAAGAGGATTTCAGACCAGGATCATCAGATCTTCAAAATCTGACAAAGACAATGGTCAGGTCAGGATACAGATTGAAACTAGAAAATAAAATTGATCTGACTGATCCTTTTGACTGGAGCCAAAGCTGCAATACTATTCAGTCCAACTTCAGAGGATTTCAGACCAGGAAAACATCAGATCTTCCAAAATCTCCTGACAAAGGACACAATGGTCAGGATACAGAAATTGGATTTGAACATGAATATTTGAAAAAAATGATAAAGAAAAATATGACTGACTGATCCTGAACTGGAGAAAGCTGCAACTACTATTCAGTCCAACTTCAGAGGATTTCAGACCAGGAAAAACATCAGATCTTCAAAATCTGGATACAAAGACATGGTCAAAGAGTACAGGATGACCAGAAAAAACATGTCTGACAAAGATCCTGACTGAAAAATATTGAGCTGCAACTACTAATTCATTAGTCCAACTTCAGAGGATTTCAGACCAGGAAAAACATCAGATCTTCAAAATCTCCTGACAAAGACAATGGTCAGGATACAGATGAAATAGAAAACATCGATCTAACAGATCTGGACTGGAGGAAAGCTGAATACTATTCAGTCCAATTCAGAGGATTTCAGACCAGGAAAAACATCAGTCTTCAAAATCTCCTGACAAAGGACAATGGTCAGGATCAGATGAAATAGAAAAACATCGATCTAACAGATCGGGAACGGAGAAAGTGTACTAATTCAGTCAACTCAGAGGATTTCAGACCAGAAAAACACCAAAGATCTTCAAAATCTCCAGACAAAGACAATGGTCAGGATACAGATGAAATAGAAAACATCGATCTAACAGATCCTGAACTGGAGAAAGCAGCAACTACTATTCAGTCCAATTTCAGAGGATTTCAGACCAGGAAAAACATCAGATCTTCAAAATCTCCTGATAAAGACAATGGTCAGGATACAGATGAAATAGAAAACATTGATCTAACAGATCCTGAACTTGAGAAAGCAGCTACTACTATTCAGTCCAATTTCAGAGGATTTCAGACTAGGAAATCTTTAAGAGATTCAAAATCACCTGAAATAGAAAATTATGTGGACGTTGATTTAGATGATCCTGAAGTGCAGATGGCTGCTGTTAAGATACAGTCATCTTTCAGAGGTCACAAAGTACGTAAGGATCTAGAAAATTCTAGTAAAAGGTTGGACAAAGTGAATGAAAGATCATCTGTGCCAGATATAGACTTACAGAATCTAGATGTACAAAATGCAGCAGCAAAGATTCAGGCCGGAATACGAGGATACCTGACGCGTAAAAAACTGAAGGCAGGAGGTGTCAAGTCTAAGAACCCTGTCAATGTTAGCGATGATTTAGAAGAGGCAGCCACTAGGATACAAGCATCTTACAGAGGGTTCCAAGCTAGAAAGCTCATGAAGAATCCAAAGTCCTCTTCAGGTCGGGTTTCCGGTAAGGGAAAAAAGACTGTTGTTCCCATTAAGATAAAAATGAATAATCTGACTAAGGAATCGGAGAACGACAGTTACGAAGATGTTTTGGGACTTGAGGATGCTGCGATCAGAATTCAGTCTTTATTCAGGGGTTTTAAAACCAGGAAATCCATGAAGGAAAGACAAAAGAACAGAGCCAGTGTTTTAATTGAACCGTCAATAGTCATAACAGATGTGGATGATAATCCTGGTGTTCCTTTCACCAACGGTATGCCGACAGGTTTGCATGAAAGCTCAGATAATCTAGACATTGCATACCAGGGCGATAGTGATTGGTCCAATATTTCCAGCAGAAATGTCAGTCCATCTCCAGATATTTTATCAGCTGACATCAAGGAAGAGGAACTAACCAGGGCAGCTACCAAGATACAGAGTGCTTTCCGAGGCTATCAGTGCCGAAAACAAATCATAGGTGGCAGTGGCGATGATGTAAGGCATGCAAAAGGAAAATCTACACATACATCAAAGCCAGATGAGGAGGCCAAAGCTGCAACCAAAATCCAGGCTGCGTTTAGGGGTTATAAAGCTAGAAAAGGCCTCAAGGATCCTTCTGGGAAACCCTCGTATACAAGCTTGCCACGAGGACTGCAGAACAGACGTGACAGCATGGAAGCTGCTCAGAGTGAAGCCAGGCGGGGAAGTCTTGCCAGAGATGCTCTCATAGCTAGTGTTCTTGAGGAGAGAATGAGCAAGGTTGACGGCATTCCTGAAGATCCTGATGTCATAAAAGCTGTCATCACTCTACAAGCTGGTATCCGTGGGTTTATTGCTAGGAGACAGGTAGCTGCCAAAAAATGTGGCGGCCTCCCTAAGATAAAAACTACGAAAAACTTAACGCCAGAGGAAGCAGCTACTAAGATCCAAGCTGGTTTCCGTGGCTTCAAAACACGCAGGGCATTAAGGGAACACGCTCAAGCGAGTCTTGATTTGAGTGACCCTGCTATCATACAGGCTGCAGTGAGGATCCAGGCAGCACTTCGGGGGCACCTGGCCCGAAAAGAACTTCGTGGGGCATCGTAACATGACAGTGATATCACCACAGCGGGTGCCAGTTTTACAATAACTCTTCGTTTCTGTGATTGTACTATTAAGATAAGATGTTGATTATATATTTATTCATTAGCACATTCGTTTATTTATTGTGAGTGAGATACGCAGATGTTACGTAAAGGTGATAATTTTCAAAAGCCATAAGCTGATGGAAATAATGATGCTGTCAGTGTGCCACTGGAGTATATTTTGCAACTGTTGCTGTTGTTATATAGACTGTTCGTAACTGGTGTGAATATTGTCAGCATCATCGGCTTTAATAAGGACAAAATACATTGCCGCACCTTTCATGTCCAATATCTGAATAACATATGACCTCATGAAAAACGTTATTATACAGGATTTTAAGCAGATCTTATTAGATTATATTTACTGTTCTCTCCAAGCTACTATTTTCCATAGGAATTTAAACACACAGGATAGTTACATTTGTACCCCAGGACTGCCTTAGTCATATGTCCATAATAACCGCACTTCTCCGCAGCACAAGACTGTCGAGATAGGGTGACATCACTTCGTTGCCCTAAGTAATAGATTTCAAAATGTGATAGATATAACTTTTGTAACGTATGATATTAGACTTCCACGGCTTCATTAAACCTTCTCAAACTTGCATTGTACATAAAGTGTACACTGCTCTGGTATGATGCTGTTACTTCACAACCAGAGTTTGTACGATAAGACGCAGAGAGCGAATTTTGCCGGCCTAAGTTCATGATGTGTCATTTCGTCCCTTCGACTCCAAGGGAGACTCATTCTTGCTTTTGCATCCCAGTATTTTCTCAATCGCTCCATCACCTGAGTAGAATCTAAGTGAATCAAGCTGAAAACATCAGCTTTAACGATATCTCAAGTGTATTCGAAGACTATTGTGCTGAGCAGAAAGCGAGCCATTGTTATGCGCTTAATTAAGGCATATGTATATTATATGTATGCAATTATATATATATATATATATTTATATAAACTTATTTTCAAAATGCTTCAATAAAATTGCTTCTGACTTTTCTCTTTTGTTGATGCCTCTGTATTCCAAGTTGCTGATGGAACATCTTTTGTGGTGTGGTGTGTTTTTGGTGCATTGGCTTCTTAGTGAATATCAGATCCTTTTATACCCTGTATAGTTTTACAGTGTGCATTTGTATGTGCATGAATATTCATGGTATGTGCAAAAGCACACATTTACTTATGTATGGATGAGTGGGCACTTGTGTGCTGGAATGCATACCCAAGGTCACATGCTTAATGTTTCATGGTATGAGAAACTCTGGGTATGGCTATGCATACCAAACTGGTACCATAACAATGTCATAGGCCTACGAATACGAAAGTTGTGGTGCTATAGAATATTAGAATGAGAAGGGTGACTCATTTTAGGCCTAGGATGATATACTTCAAAGACCTGCGACCATGAGGGCCAGGGGCCTTCTCAAGACTTGTCCAGAAGGCTCCTTATGACGCTCTTCACCAAGGAACGAGTTTTAGAAAAAGCACAGGATTAGAATCGCGACGCAAAACTCAAGCACCGACTTCACTATCTCTCATTTTGCTAATGTGATAACGAGTACTGGATCTAGTGAGTGGGGGTCATGTGGGGAGAGTGGGAGGGTTAGTGAAGGGAAGTATAAGAAAATATAAGGATTTATCAAGTCAACACATGACATTGGCCGTTTTGATGACAACAATTTCCTAATTAGTCTAAGCTATTCTTTTTATTGTTTTCAAACATAAATACTTTCCTTGGGTGGACCAAAAGATTTGGACGTGTAATCCTTTTATGTCAAGGGATTTCCTGCGCTGAGTAAGCCCTGCATTAAGAAGAAATCCCCTACATAAGGAGTACATTCCTACATTAGGAAGAAATGTCTACATTAGGAAGAAACCCTTACATCATGACGAAATCCCTACATCAGGAGGAAATCCCTGAAATCAGGAAGAAATACGTACATTAAAGAAATACCCAACACTGGGAGGTAATCTCTGAAGTTTGGAAGAAATACGTACATTAAAGAAATCCCCAACCCACAGAGGCAATCCCAACATTAGGAAGGATCTTGAGAAATATCCTTCACGAGGCCTATAACATCTGCTATCTGTTACAGAAAACACTGTTAGACTGAATGAAAAGATATACTTTAAAAAGGCAAATATCAATTTACTCACTAATATTCTGTAGATTTGAGGCTCTTTAAGGAAAACAAAATCTTTTAAACGCTTGGTTAATGTAACTTGGTGTCAAAACAAATACCTACGCTAACTGTTAAGAGAATTTTTTTCCACAGCTTGTTATGGGAAATTTTATGAAAATCAGCATCATTATTATATTTTTAAATATGATTAAGCCTACTGTGAGGTGTATGCTTTTATCTTTGCCGTTTATCAAGAAACTCTCACCAAGCAATAGAATACAGATTAATCTCAGCAGTGTCTCTCTAATATGACACCTTTTTAAATCGCTTATTCCCATTGCATTAGTAAATAGCATTCATTGGTATGCAATATAATATCATATAACAAAATTTAATGTGTTTTTGTATGTGTGCGCGCACGAGCTTGCGTACTGATCTAACAGTAGCGTCTCTTAGCAACAGAACCAACAGCAATCTCGATTCTCGAAAAATCTTGTTCCTTTATCTTGTTTTTCGACAAAATGTTCCCCTTGACTCCTTTGAAAAACAAATCCAGTCCGACGACCCACTTCAGCAAGCGATTATAGTTAGTTTTCCCATGACGTCACAGCAGACGAGCACCTAATGAGCCGCTGCCATATTTTAGGTCATAGGAAATATAAAATTTCGTTGTTGCTGTTCTTAGGAATTTGAACCATATCTATATATACTATAGGTGCAAGAAAAAACTGAAAGTTGTAAATAACAAAGATCCGCACAAGTTGACACCTGAACGATGGAGTTCTGATGCCTGCAGTTACGTATCCAGATATCGTGAACTATTTGGTTAATGATGTAAGCCACTACATATTGAGCCAGGTCAAGGCCTAAAAGTCTCTTGAGGCTTACAACTATTTCGTATCTGGCTGGGTGAAGGACCTTGAACAGATTGCTGAAAACAGATTCTGCATTGTCACTGCTCTGGTTCTACATTCATAGAGGTCGTCTGCACCACCACTGCAGTCTTGCCAGAACTGAAGACCAAAAAGTAGCGCAGTTAAGCTCTAAAAGTAGCGGATTGTATTTGTAGCCTAAACTTAAAAGGATTTGTATCTCGCCAATACACATGTTATTTTAGCAACTATACGAGTTTACATACACGTACATAATCAAATAACTTTCTACCAATATAAAACAGAACGTTAATGAACACACTTAAGTTTTCCTTAATAATAATATCACAATATAATATAAAAAATAAATACGTACTTATGAACAAGCGATAATAAGCTTCCGTTTTCTTATAGTATTATTTTTCCTCTTGATAATTTTTTAAATTTAAACATTGTAAACAGAATAATTTAATAACTTAAAGGCAAGAGAAGCAAGATTTTTACAATTTTAAAACTGAATAGCAGATAAAACTTTGGCAGTCTCATCATCTTCCTTTTCGGCTGTTTCTTTAATATAGATTGATGACTCAAATCTCAGCATTCTGGCTGATGGAGTGAAATTATAGCAACAAATATTCCATTTTGATTCGGATTGTTGATGAAAGAAGTTCTAGTCCCATTCTGTTTCTTTTTGTTGCTGTTACTCTTGAAAATACTTTTTCGACTGTGGCATTGCTAATGGGCAAACTATACATAGTCAATGTAAATGCAGACAATTCTTTCATAACGCAATCACCAGCAGAATTTTTAAGAGGAATTGCTTTGCACCAGAAATCTGCTTCATCTGTCACCATTCCATCAGGAAAAACATTTTCCCATTTAATTGTCAACTGTGAACGCCACTGATTTTCGATCTCGCCAATCTGAGATCGATCATATAATTCTAATGGAAGTGCAGAAAACGGTGGACATGTATGAGACAGACAAATCTTAGACGAAAAGTTATGAATCTTTATGTCGCGAATTATTCGCTTCTGACTTACTTAGGTTCTAGCCTGATGGTCTGGGCGATAACAAGGTCTGAAGGACTATATACGTATATAGTCTACAACTCGGTGGGGGGATTGAGGAAGCAAGGTTTACAGTTTTACACTTTTATTAAAAAAATAAACTATAATTACACTCAAAACATTGCCCCGCATATAATGTCTAAGTTAATTCCACGTGAAAAGGTCTCAGGAAACATTTAATACAAAAAGTCAATAAATTCAAGTAGCACGTGACCATTGCAATTCTATGTCCATGAGGCAGAACAAGTGATAGAAAATCAAGAAATCTGACACAAAAATCCACATAATCGGATTGTTTACTTTACATTTGGCAATACAAACTCGAATTAGGCTTCATTATTCACAGGATGCGTGGGATACCCCGCGATAAACTTTCACTATATCATGTTAATTGAATCAAAGTAACGACTCTGGCTGTGTGGGGAGGAGAACACGATCCGCCTTACCTTTTATCTTTTCTCTTCGGTACCTGGGAAGCGAATGCACGCTGTGTGTGATGTTGCCCTCGAGCACAACTTTTGTGACGTCATGGCGTAACAATTCTTGATGCTATACACTATTGCGTCTCATCTTTATGCGTTAACTACAAGATATAGTAATTCATATTAAGGTGGATGATGAACTCTAGTTTTACATGATGTGTTGTAACTTAACCCTTAAACGCTGAAGTGGTATTTTAAAAATAGTCTCCTGTATGCTGGCTGGGTTCGGGAGTGAGCGCCGAAGCGGAAAAAAAAAAAAATCACAGCACGCTTAGTTTTCAAGATTAAGAGTTTATTTTTGGCTCCTTTTTTTGTCATTGCCTGAAGTTTAGTATGCAGCCATCAGAAATGAAAATAATATCATTATCATATATAAACATTGGGATATATGACAGCACAAAAAAAATTCATATATAATTGTATACAAATCGCTGTGAGCAAAACGGTTGAAGCTAACAAGTTAATTTTTTTTCGTTGTATTGAACACTAAATTGCAATCATTTTGGTATATAACACATTGTAAAACGATCAAAGCAACACAGAGAAAATATTATCACAAAATGATGCATGAATTCGTAACACGTAAACGTAAAAAAATGTTTTTTTAAAAATTCACCATAAACCTAAATATTGTTCTAGAAACTTCCAATTTGTTTCAAAATGAAGATAATTGATTGAATATTACTATACTGTAAGAGTTTTAGCTTACAATTGCAGGTTTTGACGATTTAGGACGAGTTAAAGTTGACCAAATGTTGAATTTTTTTTATATATTTTCTTTATATGCAAATATTTCAAAAATGAGAAAAGCTACAACCTTTAATTATTTTTGGTTGTATTCTACATGAAATTGCGCACATTTTCATATATAAAACTCTATGAAACGGAGCAAATATTACGAGAATGCAAAGTAAGCATTTCGGAGATTTGCGGCGGAAAATCCGCGCACGGAGGGAAGGAAAAAGTATTTTTTAAAAATTCACCATAAATCTAAATATTGTGCTAGAGACTTCAAATCTGTTTCAAAATTAAGATAACTGACTGAAAATTACTGGAATGTAAGATTTTTAGCTTACAATAGTGTTTTTCGACCATTTCGGTAGAGTCAAAGTTGATCAAACGTCGATTTTTTTCTATTTATCGTGATTTATATGCAAATATTTCAAAAATGAGAAAAGCTACGACCTTCAATTATTTTTTTGTATTCTACATGGAATGGCGCACATTTTCATATATAAAACTCTATGAAACGGCTAATATGAAATGGAGCAAATATTACGAGAATGCGAAGTAAGCATTTCGGAGATTTGCGGGGGAGAATCCGCGGCGGAGGGAAGGAAAAAGTTTTTTTTCAAAAATTCACCATAAATCGAAATATAGAGACTTCAAATTTTTTTCAAAATGAAGATAAATGATTGAATATTACTAGACTGTAAGAGTTTTAGCTTACAATTGCGTTTTTCGACCATTTCGGAAGAGTCAAAGTTGACCGAACGTCGATTTTTTTCTATTTATCGTGATTTATATGCACATATTTAAAACATAAGAAAAGCTACGACCTTCAATTATTTTTTTTTGTATTCTACATGTAATTGCACACATTTTCATATATACAACTTTATGAAACGGCTAATATGAAATGGAGCAAATATTACGAGAATGTGACGTAAGCATTTTGGAGATTTGCGGCGGAGAATCCGAGCGCGGTAGGGAACGGAAAAAGTTTTTGTTTTTTTCAAAAATCTCACCATAACAATACTAAATATTATGCTAGAGACGTTCTAATTTATTTCAAAATGAAGATAAAATGATTGAATAGTTACCTAGACTGTAAGAAACGTTTTAGCTTACAATAGACGTTTTTTTGATCATTTCGGTAGAGTCAAAGTTGACCAAACGTCAATTTTTTTCTATTTATCGTGATTTATATGCAAATATTTTAAAAGTAAGAAAAGCTACGGCCTTCAATTATATTTTGTTGTATTTTGCATGAAATTGCACACATTTTCATATATAAAACTCTATATAACGGCTAATATGAAATGGAGCAAATATTACGAGAATGTGATGTAAGTATTGTGCTAGAGACTTCGAATTTGTTTCAAAATGAACATAAATGATTGAATATTACTAGAATGTTAGATTTTTTTGGCTTTTAAAACCCAAAAAAATACCATTCTATAATATATTATTATATATATATATATAATATATATATATATACATATAAATATTACCCTTAATATATATTATATATATATATATAATATATATAAAAAATATCCTATATATGATATATATAATATATTATTATAATATTATATATAATATATATATATATTTCCATACATATATATATATATATATATATATATATATATATATATATATATATATATATATATATATATATATATTTCTATACATATATATATCATATATATATATATATATATATATATATATATATATATATATATATATTACATTTTTCTAGTCTGGTACGAATACATAACTAAAAGGAATGCAGGTGAAACTTTTCTTTTTGTATAAAATGAAATAACATATAAAATACATCAATAGATACATATATATAAAAACTTGTAATAAATATAAAACTAAATATAAAATAAATGCAGAATACTCACTCGTAATTGTGACTCCTCGTACTATTCTTGTTTTCTCCCTCATCCATTGAAGAGTCTTGCATTTTTTTCTTCTCGACATGATGAGGTACAGGTGGAGGAGGGAAATGCGCGCCCTTATTGCTGATGGACTGCCGCCCTTCGGTGGCCCACGGCACTCTCCGCTGTCGGTACGTCAGGCGCACTCCAATATATGACCGCATTGTGGTACTTGCGGTCACACTCCCCGAAGAACCGGGTGTCTCTCCTTCTGCCATTCATATGGCACACCCGGCAACGCTTCTGCCTGTGCCCTTGTAGGAGCTCCAGTGTGTGATCCCCTGGCAGCAGCCAACACACAGGGTCTGCTATCTGATGAAAAGTCATCTGAGCGGGGACGGGATCATCAAGGGCGGCAGGAGCAGGGGCGGTGGTAGCAGGGACGGCGGCAGCAGGGGCATTGGCAGCAGGGGCATTGGCAGCAGGGGCGGCGGCAGCAGGGGCGTCTGCAGCAGGGGCGGCGGCGGTGGCAGCAGCAGCAGGTAGGAGCAGGACGACCGAAGTTGGCCCTCCTAACATCTGCCCTTTCCTCTAGAGGCAGATCTGCAGCTCGGGGCAGGGGGGCAGTGATGGAAGGCCACACATCGGGATTAAAGTTGATGAGGGCATTCCCGGCTACCTCGAGAAACTGGATGTGTGACAACCTCTGGAGATCTGGATTGTAGTACCCACAGTAGAGGATGTAGGCATTCTGGAGGGCCAACTGAAGAATGTATTTGAGGAGCTACTGTGTCCACCTCTTGGTTCTCCTGGCGAAGGGATAATATTGGATGAGTTGATAAAATGATCAACTCCTGCCATGTGCCTATTGTAGTGCCCAACGAGGTAGGCCGCTCGACATGAAACTCTTCATACATAACTCGTCCCTGCCGACGTGTCTTCTTCCGCTGCACGATCTCCTCTTGGATGGGTTCATGACTCGTCGTGATCATGGGGACGAGTCGGACCTCCTTCCAACAGATGACGAAGACAGCTCCCTTCCGCTGCCACTCTGTCTCTCCTCTTGCCAGATATTGCGGATGGCTAGCGAACCTCTTGAGGACATTGGGGCCCCACACACCAACCGAAGGGTACCACTGACGTGCACACCTGCTTCATACAGTTCCTGGGCAAGGGATGCCGAGTTATAATAATTATCCATAAACAGGTGGTATCCCTGGTTACAGAAACGATCCACAAGACTGAACACAGTGTCACGCAGCATGGAGAAGACCCCGGAATACACCGAGAAGTCCATGACGTATCCAGTGTTGGACTTCGTAATAAAAAAAGTTTCACTCCATATTTCTTTGGCTTCTTGAGGTTATACACTTTAATGCTAAGACGTCCTTTGTAAGGCATCATCCCCTCATCCAAAGAAAGGTTCTTGCCAGGAGCCATGAGAATTTTGCACCATTCACGAATGTACTCCAACACTGGGCGGACTAAGATGAGGCGATCGGGGTTATTCCGGGATATGGCCCTTCGGTTGAAGGCGTTGAAATACCTGTCCAACGCCAGGAGACTATCACGGGGCATAACTCCGTGCACATTGGGCGTACTTAAAAAAAAATTCCGCCTCCAATATTACCTGACGTCGGCAGCAGGCATCATACCAAAAAAAAAGTGTGGAGCCCCAAAAAATGTGCCATGTCGATGAGGTTGCAGCCCCGCCAGAGATACGACAATGTTGTCCGTAGTTCGTCATGGCAGTACCGAGCGTAGTCCGCCTTCTCTGCTCCCAGGTATTCCAGCAATTCCCGCATAAGGAACAGCTGAATGAACCCCAGAGCTGTGAGAGTAACAGGTACGGTGAGCCCAGGTGCTGCCGTGAATGGGTGCATGTTAGGTGGGGTGGGGTCCTCCGACCACCCCTCGTCGCTCTCGGACAACCGACCTTCACCTTGGCTGGTGCAGCGCTCTGACCTACGTGCCCGTGCGCGCACATGCACACGTGCTCAGGCACGGTTCTGCACTCGAAACCCCTCCACTGGCCCATCTCCCTCACTTAGGCCCTCGTTTTCTGTGTTGTCATCGGCGACAAAACTAGATGACGTTATCTCCTCCTCCTCCTCCTCAGATTCTCCCTCATACGCACTAAAACCACTAAATTCGAGCTCACTTTCGGGATGTGACCCTCGAACGGACATTGGGGGCAAATATTCATCATCACTAACATCGGGAGTGATGTCTTCGTCACTAGATGACCAACCGCCCTCAAAATGAGGACTTGCGACATGCTGCCGATCGAGTTCTAATAAGTATTCGTCAATGTCCTTTGGTTCAAGGCCTCCCAAATGCCTACGAATGCCCCTAAGGACACCCTGATGCTTCCTAGGGGTTACTAAAGGCACATGAGACACACATTGTGGTTCTTGAACACTTTTGTCCACACAAGGCCACATGGAACAGCGTTGAGGCACGAGGTCATCTTGGGTACTTGGTCCCCCGCCAGCATCCAAGTCCAAAATACGCCTCACACGATCCCTCCCGAGGGGTAAAACACGCCTTTCGCATACGTTGTTGAGACATCTCTACGTACATCTTGTACCACCACAAATACTCAAACTCTCGCAAAAGTTTGGCAAAACACGATTGCGGCAAAAGATCGCTCTCGGACGACGCGTCGCTGATGCTGGCTGATGCAAGAAGGAGGCATTTCGCACATGCGCACCTGTGTCACGCTGGTAAACAAAACAACAGCTTGATCCGTGAACTCCCAGCATCCCCCAAGGCGCGTGATTCAAAAGTTTTTGCCTAGTAGGCCTATAACTATTTTTCCACGAATTTAAAAAAAAACTTTTCTCTATTGACGTACCATACGTCCAATCGGCATACGACAGACAATTTTAATCTATGTTTAATACGTCCAATCGGCGTTAAAGGGTTAAGTAAACTCGAGGGATTCCCCTGTAGACGAGGGTTTTTGCTAGGCGTGCTTCCTTTGTTTTTATCTTATATACATGGATAATTTTGTTTCAGAGTTTAATAAGATATATAAAGTTTATAGCAGTTTATTTCACTTTCCTTCCACACACACTTTCATAATGATTAATTACGTTTTTTGCATACATGTAATCGGTTGCACTCATCATTGATTATTCTTCTTACTCAAGTTAACCTGACATTTGTGGCAGGTTTGTCGCAAAAAGGGGGATCCGTCCCTTTTTGCGACACTTCAGAATAATCTTCATATTGCTGGGAATGCGCTTGCATAGTTCCTTACATGCTCTTCTTAGAAATTGATAACAACGTTGTACACAACGCCTTTGCTCTGCTGTTATCTTTCCTGAAGCCAAGTTTTTCGCTAATAAATTAGAAAATTCATGGCCTATGTCGCGAAAAGGGACGGATCCCCCTTTTTGCGACAAATCTGCCGCAGACATCAGGCTAACTTGAGTAAGAAGAAGAATCAATGATGAGTGCAAGCGACTACGTGACTTATGTCACGCGTATGTGAAAAATGCAACTAATCATTATGAAACTAAGTGGTGAAGGAAAGCAAAAAAACCTGGTATATTTTATATATCTTAAAAACTCTGAAACAAAAGTAACCATTTATATAAGATAAAAACTAAGGAAGCACGCCTAGCAAAAACCTTTGTCTACGGGGGAGTCCTTTGAGTTTACTTAAGTTACAACACATCATGTAAAACTAGAGTTCATCATTCACCTTAATACGAATTACCATATCTTGTAGTTAACGCATAAAGATGAGACGCAATAGAGTAAAGCGTCAAGCGTCAAGAACTGTTACGCCATGACGTCACAAAAATTGTGCTCAAAGGCAACGCCATGCACAGCGTGCATTTGCTTCCCAGGTACCGAAGAGTAAAGATAAAAGGTAAGGCGGATCGTCTTCTCCTCCCAACACAGCCAGAGTTATTACTTTGATTCAATTAACATGATATAGTGTAAGTTTATCGTGGGGTATCCCACACATCCTTTGATTAATGAAGCCTAATTCGAGTTTGTATTGCCAAACATAAAGTGAACAATTTGATTATATGGATTTTTGTGTCAGATTTCTTGATTTTCTTATCACTTGGGTTGCCTCATGTACATAGAATTGCAATGGCCACATGCTACTTTAATTCATTGAGTTTTCGTATTAAATGTTTCCTGAGACCTTTTCATGTGGAATTAACTTGTACATAATATGTGGGGCAATGTTTTGAGTGTGATTACAGCTTATTTGTTAAGATAAAAGTGTAAAACTCTAAACCATGCATCCTCAATCCCTCCACTGATTTGTAGTCTAGTCCTTCAGGACGTTGAGTAGGCAATGGTGTTTAAGGTAGCCCTGATAGGACACTCCCAGTTACCACCGAATCTGCCACAATGTAGTGACACAGATATAGAAATTCACCATGAACCAAGGGGTCTTATTGCCCAATTTAACGATGAAAGTTATGCAATTCTGGCGGAATCGGTACGACTTGGTGGTGATCTATCTGGATGGTAACGACCTGGCTGAACAGGCTCCTAAGCCGTCTGAGACAACCTGAAAGCGCTCATCGAGCAATTGAGGAGCTGGACCAAAGTAATCGCAATCTGTGATGCAAAATTAAGAGAATATTTGAGCGGAAATCGTTTCCATATAACCCGGAAGACTAGAAAGTGAAAGTACGAAATTTTAATGCCCATCTAAGAAAGTACTGTTTGAAACGACATAAGTACGGCATTAGACATCTTTCCATGAACACGGAGGCTTACAAGTCAGGCAAGAAATCTGACGGTGTTCATTTTACAAATCCAATAAAGGCAGTATTCCTCAACCGCTTGATGAGGCTGATAAGAGGAGAGCGCGACCGTCAAGCCGGGTAGGAGTCCGTAGTTGCCACAATCTTGTATTAACCCTCCCCCAGCTGTTAAATGAAGCAAGGGAGAAGTGAGTGAATATGCTTCATATAGAGAATTGGTTAAAGCTTGTCCGTTTTATAACAACAGCCATTCAGCACACGAGTGCAACAGACCGCTAGATATAGCCGCGATATGTTGTCAGTTGTTCCGCATGAGAAAGTGTTTCAATTGTGTAAATGTAGGGCACAGATGCAAACAGTGCCAAAGTAAGAATTCATGTAAGTTGTGCGGTGCTAAAGCACCATAGTTTGATTTGTGATAAATCATCAGTACCCGGTTCTGTTTCATTGAGACCTTATACTATGATACAGAAATCACATCTTTCGATATATGTATTAATTTTTTTTTTTTTTGGGTTTTTTTTTTTTTTTTGGGGGGGGGGGGGTTTTCTTACGTTAGAATGTTCAGGAATGGAGAGCCTACAGCCAGTGCGGAAACTTAATTAATCCCCGATGAGAGCCGATTCTGACCCGCAGTAACCTCCTAGTGGATTCAACATATTTCCCAGAGTTACACTTAGAGCAAATATACTTATATACCACGTTGGAGGTCAAAAGAGGGTCTAATCGACTCTCATCAGGGATTAAGTTTCCGTACTGGCTGTAGGCTCTCCAATCCCGGACATTCTAACATAAGAAACCACTAAAAAAAAGGATTGTAAAACATTGAAAGAAGTGATTTCTGTATCATAGGCCAAACAAGCAATACATATGAACTGTCCATCCTTGAATCATTATTTATTAAACAACTGGTTCCCCAGTTAAATAACCAGAACTCCTCCACGCAACTGTACATCCATCACTTAATTCAATCCTACAGATAAGAAAAGACCCATACCCGTTTCGTGACGAATCCATTATGCCACTATTGATTTAAATAGTGAATTAAGTACCGTCATGTTAGTCTGCCAGGGTAGCTGGCATCTTTGGATAAAATCAACATTGAATTACTAGACTCACGCAAAGCCATTGCTGAGAACCAGAATATTAACATCCTCTGGTTTCAATCCTCCATAGGTATATAGAATATATCAGAAGGCGTTGAAGAAGACTGCATTAAATTTATGTCACTTTATTCTCATTGCGACGTTTCAAGACCAATGTCTCATCATCCAGGCTAAAATAAAAGATAAAAAACTGATATACAATACAGCATTAAATTATTGTTGTTGACATAAAAAAAACACATTGAATAAAGTAATACAAGGAAAGTCACAGCATTGAAATACAAGTTACTCTAAAAAATGAAATAAAATAAAACGAAATATATAGAAATAAATAAAAAGGCATTATTAAATTAGGAATAGTTAAAAAAGACACCTTGTCTCAACGACGTTTGGTTGCTGTATGGGAAACGCATCGAAAGTAAACAAGAAGGGCCTGGTTTAAGCTATGTACAAGGGAACAGATGAAGAGTGGTTGTTCAAGGTTGGAACTAGTTTCTTTATATCTAGAGATTCTAAAATTGGAAGGTGATTGTTAGTATGGACTTGATAACAATATCTTGAAGTCCTTATAGTTTATACTATTTTTTACAAAATTTCCCATGATTTCTAATGTTAGATAGTTCTAGGTTGGACAATTTACACCCTGTACGGAAACTAATGCCCATATGTGCATTAAGGGAGGTAATCTCTCTTTATGACGCAACATATTACCAATAGTTCTAGGGTTCATTAAGATAAACTTAACATCAACAGCTGGAAAATGATTAATTAAAATTTTCCTTAAGTGTGGTAAAAAAGAAGTGTCATGCATATAAGGAAATCGTATATAAAACTTGAGTTTCTGGGCCAAATGTATTGCTGCTGGAGGATGAAATGAAATTTCCAGAGTTTTCCTGACATATTTCATAAAGATATTAGGAGGGTAACAATTTGTTTTAAAATAATAGTAAAGGATTCCGATTTCTTTGTGGAAAAGACTCCAATCAGAAGTTAATGTCATGGCTCTGTGGAGGAGGTTAGACAACGAATTTAATTTAAAATTGAAAAAACAAAAACTATAAAAGTTAACACCAAGTCCTGTGAACGTTGCCTTTCGAAATATACCTGTGTGAAAACGGTCCTCGTCACGGATAACAATCTTATCTAAGAAAGGCACTTGGTTATTGTTTTCCAATTCATACGCAAATTTAATGTTGGGATGTAAAGAATTGGCAAGTTGCAAGAACGAGTCACAGTGCAAATCGTCCTTAAAAAGAACAAAAGTGTCATCCACATATCGGCGATAAAATAAGGGTTTAAAAGGAGAGGGACAACTGTCCAGCAGTTCTCTCTCAAATTTGTGCATAAAAATGTTAGCAAATGTGCAACTCACTGGGTTACCCATGCCCACACCTTCAACTTGCACGTATACCTCATCATTAAAAACAAAGGCAGTGTCCCGCACTGCCAACTCTAACAACTTCTTAAAATCAGGACGGTTAAAACCATAGTGAACACTTTCATCATCAGTAAAAATAGGATCTAAAATATACTCAATTGTTTCCTCCACGGGTATATTAGTAAATGATTCTATGTCAAAACTAGCCATGATTAAATCTGAATCCTGACACAAAATACTAATTTTAAATTCTAAGGAATTAGAAAGACTAAGCTCATTATCAAAAAAGCTTTCCAAATAGAGGGATGAGATATTTGGCAATTTTGTAGCTAGGAGTTGTATAAGACGAAAGGATTGGCCTCATAGGAATATTTTCCTTATACATTTTCGGAAGCCCATACATGACACCTCTTTTTTTTTTTTTTTACTTCACTTAAGGAGAATTTTGATTAATCATTTTCCAGCTGTTGATGTTAAGTTTATCTTAATGAAACCCTAGACCTATCGGTAAATATGTTTGCGTCATAAAGAGAGATTACCTCCCTTAATGCAATCCGGCGTTGTCTACATTTATACTTGCTGCCGATGCAATAGGCAGACTTACATTGGGAACACGCACCGCTTGCTTAAGGTGAGATGTGATGCACATATGGACATTAGTTTCCGTACAGGGTGTAAACTGTCCAACCCAGAAAAAATCTAACATTAGAAAATCACGGGAAAGTTTGTAAAATAGTAAACTATAAGGACTTCAAGATATTGTTATCAAGTCCATACGAACATCCCCTTCCAATTTTAGAATCTCTAGATATAAAGAAACTAGTTCCAACCTTGAACAACCACTCTTCATCTGTTCCCTTGTACATAGCTTAAACAGGCCCTTCTTGTTTACTTTCGATGCTTTTCCATGCAGCAACCGAACGTCGTTGAGACAAGGTGTCTTTTTTAACTATTCATAATTTAATAATGCCTTTTTATTTATTTCTATATATTTTCGTTTTTTTATTTTTTTATTTTTTAGAGTAACTCGTATTTCAATGTTGTGACTTTCCTTGTTTTATTACTTTATTCAATGTGTTTTTTTTTTATGTCACAACAATAATTTAATGCTGTGTATATATCAGTTTTTCATCTTTTATTTTAGCCTGGATGATGAGACATTGTCTCAACGAAACGCCGCAATGAGAATAAAGTGACATAAATTTAATGCAGTCTTCTTCAACGCCTTCTGATTTGTACTGGCGAGGAATAGCCTAACCATCATGTTGACTTATATAGTATATATATATATATATATATATATATATATATATATATATATACTATATATATTAGTATATATATGTGTATATATATATATTAAAATGGATATATACATATATATTATATATATATTATATATATATATATATATATATTCTATATATATCTATTTTGTACTGGCGAGGAATAGCCTAACCATCATGTTGACTTATATAGTATATATAATATTATATATATATATATATATATATATACATATTATATATATATAGTATATATGTGTATATATTAATTAATTTATGTATAGATATCCTATCTTGAATATATATATATATATATATATATCTATATATATATATATAATATATATATTTGTCTGGCGAGAATAGCCCTAACCACATGTTGACTTATATTAATATATATATTATATATATATATATATATGATATATATATATATATATATATATATAAGTATACATATGTGTATATTATATAGTATATATATGTATATATATATGTATATATATATATATATATATATAATATATATATATATATATAATATATATATCTATATAAATATATAAATATATATAAAATAAATATATATAAATACATAAATATATATAATTTATATAATATATATAAATATATATATATATATATATATATATATATATATATATATATATATATATATATATTTATATATATATATATATATATATATATATATCACAAATTGTTCTAAGTTATGAACATCCATGTCAAAATAACATAACATTAATTCTTCCACTACCACAATGAAATATCTCTTTGACTCACAGTTTTCTCATCAACAAACACTGCCACTGGCCATTTTTTCTGCAGATTGTTCCCAAACATCTGAGAATTAAGCGAGCGGATTAAGCCACCCATGAACAATTCGAATGTCACTTCTGAGACATCTGCCATCTAATGGATAGATTGAAAAATGATAAAAGGGCTTGCTGCAGCAGAAATGGCTTTAGATGGTCAGCTCCCATCCTAGAGAACAGTCAAGTCACCTGAGCCAAGTGCTCACCCTCTCCCCTCCCCCTCCCCCATATCTCCTTGACTGCTCCACTTGTTGATTGACTCTCTCCACGGTGTTCCCCCTATCAACACCACCATAGTAGAGGGATACATCCAAGCTATCAGGTACAGTGCAAAGTTAATGGTTTAAGGCAGTCTCTCCTTACATTTTCTGATTATTTTATGTTTCATTGCTACAAGCAACTTATGGTCCTTAGACACTCCCCAAGCATCACGCCCAGCCATTGTACTGTGTAACCTGCTACCCCCTACGAGTGTGGTGATGCTGCAAGTGTTCCCCCATGGTGTTTATGAATCATTAAGTGTCCTGTAGTGATTAGTTTTGCTATAGTGCTGCGACACAACATTCATCTTGTATAAGCCATTGTCTTACAACCACATGATTAATCAGTGACAACTCTCGCAAAAAGGACCATTTTTAGTCATCAACACATTTTCTGATCCCCTCCATGTGTTTGAAGCAAGTGTATTGATGTCGTCATAACATCTGTTTTCAGATGCCCTACCATATCCCTCATTGTGGGAAGTGGATTTTTGAAAACATGATTCAGGAAGTCATCATATCTCCGCTGTTTTATTTCCACTGGGACCGAGTATTCCAGTCCTCTATTCTAGACTACAGCAGCGAACCGATCTCACCACCTTTAGATTCCTAGTAATGAAATATATGTAAGCATTTTAAACCTCTGAGTTTACCTAACTTCCTTCATTCTGAAACCGGCCCTAACCATAATCTTTGAATTTTTTCCATTTGTGTTATGGTTCCTTAATTCATTCTTGGCCTTAAATTACCACAACTCAGATCCCTTGCTCTTGAAAGGAACCACAAACATAACGGTTGGTGACCTTCCAATGAATTGTATGAGAGTTGTGTGAAATTCTTTGCAATAACGATTATCAGACAGTAGCATTGTTAGTAAGTGATATCATGAGAGATAAAAGAACCAAAATCCAGAGCACGGATAAAGTCTGGAAAGAGTACACAACAATATCCAACTTCCTCAACAGGTAAGAGTTCATTGTGTATATTAGGTATTTGTTGTTAGGGGCAAAAAAAAAAAAAAAAAAACAAAAAAAAAAAAAAAAAAAAAAACTTACTGCCATTAAAGTAGTGATAGGGAAAAATTAGATGTGTGCATGCGTGCTGAGAAATCAAAGTTTTGAAACACTAACCTTAGCTTTTTTGGTGCTATGCATGAAAGCACGGGGTAGCTAGGAAGTGTTATAATTTACGGGAAATAGTGCCAGGTTTCCTTTGCAAAAAAAGAAATCACCAGAATCTCGTGTCGAAAGAGATTGTGTTGGTTAGGCGTAAAAACTACTCTGTGTTGTTTTGTGCTATGCATGAAAGCATGAGGTAGCTAGGAAGCGTTATAATTTACCAGGAAACAGTGCCAAGTTTCCTTTGCAAAAAAAAAGAAATTGCCAAAATCTCATGTTGAAAGAGATTGTGTATTAGTTAGGTGTAAAGACTGCTCTGTGAGCCGTTTGAGTGGCTTTAATTTAGCAAGTACATCCTCTCTCTCTCTCTCTCTCTCTCATAGAGTACTGATTGCGCGTGATAGGCAAGGAGAGTGTAGGAAACAGAAGGAAACCCGTGCATCACTCCAGTGCTTTATTACACGTCCAATCCATACAGAGGTGTGACTGCAAGTGAGTTACAGACATGCGGGCAACATTGGTGTCAATCATGCTGCACTCTTGGCAACAGACATTACACATTCAACCATTCTACATCCCCCCCCTAAGATTATGGCATGGCAGAAGGGCATAATATTAAATGGAAATAATCAGTGATGGCAATAAGTAAATATGTATTAAATACATTTATACACAAAAAGGAAATATGCAAGAAAAAATCCCCATATTGAAAAAAAGTAATGGTTAATGCACAGGTATCACAACATAAAGGGACATGCAAGGCAAAAACATAAACATGCATATAAATATGTCTGCAAAAATTAATTGTAACCAGTTTAGCTTATCAAAAACAGAAGACAAGACAAGCATGTGGGACAATATAAGTTATAATCTTACGGTGGCACAAGCATGAGCATGGTTTAACACTCATCTTCACCCAGGACATACTCGCTCCATCTATAAGGGTTGTGTCCGCCTTTTTGGACGAGGTGGAGCAGGGTCTGGGCGTGGGGAAGTGGCTGATGATGTTGGAGCTGCCATTTTAGCACCTTCAGGTGCTTCCTGTTTCTGAGTGACACTCGACTGCCTCCATCCAGCCAAATGAGATACTGTCGGTGGCCCTTGGACTCCATTGCCAACCAAGATCGGTCCCAGGTTTTGGTTACAGGATCCTGCACTCTTACCCTGCAGCCTACAACAAGGGGTAGAGCTCCCTGGTCCCAGCAAGTGGTTGGGTCTCCTCTTGGGACTCTGCCATTTGTAGTTCCCTCTTCTGGATTACCTCATCCCAGTGTCTCTCCACCTTGTAATGCTGTCTGGGCGTTGGCACTCCATCTCTGAGCTGCCTACCGATGGCGAGCTGTGCTGGGAACTTGTTGAACCCCTTAGGAGGGGTGTTGAGGTACTGAAGAATTGCCAGAGATGACTTGTTGTAATTGAGGCTACCTCCTTTGCCTATATTAGACCTGATGATATTCTTGGCGGTCTTGAATGCTGCTTCAGCCCTTCCATTGGACTGGGGTTAATGGGCTGACGAAAGGTGTACAGTGACCCCCCATTTTCTGAAGAATGATGTGGTCTCTTCTCTTCGCTAATGAGGTTTGTGCCCCATCTGTCGAGATTAGCTCTGGTGCTCCCCATCTTGTGAAGTACGTCCTCAACACTGATATAATTCTTGATGACGTTGTACCATGTGGAAAGTGTGTGACTTCTAGCCACCCGGTGAGCTTGTCTGCATAGGCCATGAACATTTGGCCCTCCAACTGTAGCATGTCCACCACCGTCGACTGGAATGGGTATTCTGGGGGTGTTGTGAGTACTAATGGTTCAGCAGGTTGTGATATTGCATGTATATCACAAGAGGCACATCCTGTCCCTGTAGCTCTGCTGGTCACCTTCCATGCCTGGTCAGTAAACTGATTGCCTAGCCCTGCAGAGCATGGAGTCCACCCCCTGATGTCCTGCATGAAGGCCTGTAATGACTTGAAGACAAAGTTCCTTTGGGATGAGCAGATGTGGGCATTCTTGCTCGTAAGTGTAGACTATCACGTCTTCTTCCATAGATAACCTGTCCCTAACTGAGTAGAAGTGACGTAGGCAGACCAACTCCTGTGCCTTCTGTGGGTGCCAGTTATTTGCTGCCACTTCAGCTACCAACAACTGGGACAGGAGAGCAGGGAAGCATGATAAAAAGTCAGCAGCACAATTCCTCTTCCCTGGTAGGTACGTATCTCACCTGGAACCTGTGCTGCAGGGTTTTCTCCTTGAGACGGAAGAGTCTTGGGTTCAGTATATCGTTCAGCTCTCTGTCACCCAGGAGCTTGACCAGCGGGCGGTGGTCAATCACGATAAGTAAGTTGGGGCAGCCCAACAGGGGTAGCCTGGCCTTCTTGAGACCATGTGACTGCTAAGGCCTCTCCCTCAACAGCAGCATACCCAGCTTCAGCTTGCGACAAGTGACGGCTCCCACATAGGGCAATACGCCACCCACCCTTGCAGCAGAATGGGACATCAGCTGAGGTACAAGCACAGTACTGCTGCAGGATAACAATCCTGATCCCATCTCTGCTCCAATCTGTTAGGGCTGCTATAGGTCTGGTCTTGTCATAATATACCAGCCCATCTTGGCCAGCTTGCATATGACCTCCTGTGATTGGTGGAATCTCTCTTGTAGGTTGTTATCCCAGCAGACATTCTTGCTTGCAGACTTCTTTAGGAGGTCTCTGAAGGGTTCCATCAGTGGCGAAGCAGTGGCGAGGAAGGGTGCCAACTGATTGACAAAGCCAAACCATGACCTGATGTTAGTGACAGAGGGGTTGTTGGGCATAGGGAATCTCCGTATGACAGCTAGACTCTCCTCTATGGGCCTATAGGAACCCCATTCCAGCTGGAATCCGACAAAGCTCTCTTCTCTTCGGCAGAAGCTGAATTTCTCTGGCTTGAGGGTTATTCCCTTTTTGGAACATGTGTCCAAGAAGTTATATGTGTAACAGAAGGCCTTTTTGATGCTGTTGTCATACAGAAGAGTATCATCCACACGCTTGTGTTTTCGGGGAATGTCCTTGATGGCATCATCAAACCTCTTGGTGTGGGCATCTGAAGCTGAACAGTGTCCCATGGGCATTCTTCTGTACTGATAATGCCCCAAGGGAGTGATAAAGGTTATGAGTCTGCGGCTTTCTTCACCTTATTCCACCTGGTGGAAGACCCAATGCGCATCTGCCACTGTCTTAAAGGAATGTAAAGGTTCCCCTGAGATCATGTCGAAAGGAGCAGGGGTGTGATGCGTCTCTCTCCTGCAGGAGACATTGGGGCGTTGAAAGTCCACAGTGTGGTAGGGCTAACCCGACTTCTTGGCAATAATGACAATCATTGCACACCATTCTGTTGCTTCACAAGTTGGTACCTCCTCAATGATGCCTTTCTTGATGTCCCGGTCCAACTGCATCTTCACTTCTGATTCCCAATACCTTGGCACTGATGCTGGGGTGTGGCATGCATAGGGGGTTGCCCCTGGCAGTAGATGAATATGGTGCACCTTGCCCTCCATGACAGGGAGGGGCTCCCTTTCTGCATTGAATGCTGATGACGAAAAATGGTGCAAGAGCCACTGCTCCAACTTTGGGACGTTCTCCTCCACTGGTGGGAAGGGCATGGATGAGGGCTTAGGCAGGGACTGCCCAATGGGCGTGGGTACGTTGGTACTCTGCCTCCAGTGCGAGGCTTGTTAACACCGGTAAAGTGGTGGGGAGATTGACTGGTGGGGGCAAGAGGCAAGGTCCTTACAAGTAGTCCAATGAAAGAGAGAATGAACTTGCAGACTTGATGATGTACACTTCTTGGATGGTTGTCCTATCACCGTATTGAATGCAAAGGGGGGTAATCCCCATACACTCCAATCTAATGTTGGCAACATCACGTAGGGCCCCGCAGCGTCGTGAAAGGGCAGGCCTTTCAATGAGGGTCGATAGCAGGGTGGGGCCTGCAACACACTTGGGGCCCAGTGTCTACCACAGCCTGTACAGGGCTGTAACCCTTAGGACTAGGGCTACGCACTGATGAGGACACTACCACTTGTACAGTAGGCTGCATACTCGGTTGTACGCCAGCAGGGACTGGCCCCAGTGTTACTGATGAAGCAGGGACATCATTCACCATCTTCTTCTTGCTCCAACAAAACCGTTTCAAGTGGCCATTTTTTTGGCAGCCATGACAAATACGATTTCTCGCTGGGCACAACACCTTTTGGGCTCTTGCTGCACTCTGCAGTTCCCACACTCAGGAGCATTGATTGGAACAGAGGCCCTCTCATTACTCTTCTTTGCTGTATACTCGAGGATCTGGGGTCTGTCTCCACATCGGCCACACGGGGCTCTTGATGCCATGTGTCATGCTGGGCATGGATGCATCTTTGCGGGCTGCCTCGTATGTTGCACACACACTGCCCTTAGGGCATCTACACTACAAACAGAATCACTTGACCTAGAGAGGTCTCTTTTCAATATCTCCTCGCTTACACCTACCATAAGCTTTTTAATAAGCATATATTCAGACAAATCACAATGACAGCTAGGACACTAGAAGCCACAGTCCATGGCCTTTTGAGAGCACTTTGCAAAATATTCACTAATGGACTACTCACGCCCTTGCATATACACAAAAACTCAGCCCAATGCACAGCCTGGTTTGATGCATGCAGAACCATGGCCCTTATAGCATCCAAAGCCCCTTCTGGAGACAAGTTAGCCCACTGTAAATCACTATACCTGGCATCAAGTGTACGTTGCAACTCTGGGGTGCAATGAACCCTAATATGTTGAACTGCATCTGCTGGTTGAAGCTTATGTAGCCTAAGCCAATGTGTCATGGACCGTTTCCAAGTCCTGTAGGAGCCTGATGACATTTTCAAAGCACACTTCTCTGGTAGTGGTGGTGCCGGGGCCCTGGGGCCGCTCTGTAGATGCAAACCACTCGTCATTGTAGCCAAACGGTCGTTAAGTTGCTGCATGCATCTCGACCTTCGGCAACTACATGTTGAAGAGCTGGTGATCTTGACACCACTCTGACGGGAGTACTGTGGGCACCCCTGGAGGATCATCGTGTCCTCCTTGCTGTGAAAGACGGTCTCCCTGGTGTAGACATGATTATTCTTTATGTATCCTACTCACTGTGCCATGTAGGAAACAGAAGGAAACCTGTGTATCACTCCAGTGCTTTATTACATGTCCAGTCCATACAGAGGTGTGACTGCAAGTGAGTTGCAGACACGCGGGCAACATTGGCGCCAATCGTGCTACCCTCTTGGCAACAGACATTACACATATTCAACCATCCTACAGAGAGGAAAAACAATATCCTTTATGTGAGGATTTTTTCTAAGTGAAACTTCAGCCAGGTGGCATAGAAAATATTCTTGATACTCTCCCTTTCAGTGTAACTCAGATAAAGTAACCTTAAAATAATTTTGTTAAAGGTATCTTCATGAACACAAAAGTGAAAGATAGGAGGATAATGTATCCATTTCTGTTCGAGGAAATCATAAGTAATCCCAAAACTTTATGAGAGACGTAAGTTACAATCATGTGAGTGAAAGAGAAAGGCACCCTCAACCCTTCCTCCATCTACAATCTGCATGTTAAACCTTCTCACGGGCTCGAAGTGTCAAGTGCCAGTGGCCAAATTTTCCCATATAGTAACATGTAAAAGGAGGGCTCAGTAATCGCTGTAGGTGTGAGACTTTTTTGTATTTATTAGTGTAATAGTGTATGAACACTTGACGGTTGAGTAAAATTTTATTTTGTAATTTTCCCATGTATTATTACTGTGTATGAATACCCCGCAAGCCTATCACTTTTTAACCATTTAAGCCTAAAATCTGTGGGCTTATGTGCGAATGGGAAATATGTTAACCCTTAAACGCCGAAGCGGTAAAAATAGAAAACTCCCCCGAATGCCGGAGCCGGTTTTGAGTGAGCGCGGAAGCGGAAAAAATAATTTTTTCAAAAAATCACAGCGCTTAGTTTTAAAGATTAAGAGTTCATTTTTGGCTCCTTTTTTGTTTTTTTTGTCATTGCCTGAAGTTTAGTATGCAATCATCAGAACATGAAAAAATAATATCATTATCATATGTAAATAATGCGATATATGGTAGCAAAAAAAAAAAATTCATACATAATTGTATTAAAATCCCGCTGTGCAAAAAACGGTGAAAGCTAACGAGTTTATTTTTTTTCGTTGTATTGTACACTAAATTGCAATCTTTTTGATATTATACATTGTAAAACAATAAAAGCAACACCGGAAAATATTATCACAAAAATGATGAACGAATTCGTAACTCGCGGACGTAAAAAATATTTTTTTCAAAAATTCACCGGAAATTTAAATATTGTTCTAGAGACTTCCAATTTGTTTCAAAATGAATAAAAATGATTGAATATCACTGTAAGAGTTTTAGATTAGAATTGCAAATTTTGACCATTTCGGACGAGTTAAAGTTGACTGAATGTCGAAATTTTTAAATATATATATTTTTTTTATATGCAACATATTTGAGATGAGAAAGATACAGCATTCAATTATTTTTATTGTATTCTTCATAAATTTGCGCACATTGTGATATATAAAACTTTATAAAACGGCTAATATGGTAAAGGAGCAAATATTAGGATAACGCGATGTACACATTTCTGAGTTTTTTTTCGGACCGCGAGCGGCGCGCAGAAGAAAAATGGGAAGAAAAAATATTTTTTTTCAAATATTCACCATAATCACAATATTATTCTAGAGACTTCAAATATGTTTCATAATGAAGATAAATGACTGGATATTACGAGGTCGTAAGAGTTTTAGCTTACAACTTAAACGTTTTTTTGATCCATTTCGGTTGCGTCAAAGTTGACCCGGTCACAGAGTTTTTTTTCCCAATCATCGTGGATTTATTTATATGCCCGATATTTCAGAAATGAGAAAAGCTACCACATTCAATTATTTTTTATTGTATTTTTCATGAATTTGCGCACATTTTGATATATGAAACTCTATAAAACGGCTAATTATGGACAAAGGAGCAAATATTAGGATAACGCGATGTACACATTTCGGAGATTTTTTGGCCGCGAAGCGGCGCGCGGAGGGAAGAAAAACATATTCATTCCATAAATCACAATATTATTCTAGAGACTTTTCAAATTTGTTTCATAATGAAAGATAAATGACTGGATATTACGAGGTCGTAAGAGTGTGGCTTACAATTACGTTTTTCGATCATTTCGGTTGCGTCAAAGTTGACCATATGTAGTTTTTTTCCCAATCATCGTGATTTATATACCCATATTTCAGAAATAAAGAAAAGCTACAACATTCAATTATTTTTTTATTGTATTTTAAATGAATTTGCGCACATTTTGATATATCTAACTCTATAAACGGCTAATATGGAAAGGAGCAAATATTAGGATAACGCGATGTACACCATTTTTCAGAGTTTTTTTTCGGCCGCGAAACGGCGCGCGGAGGGAAGAAAAATTTTTTTTAAAATTCACCATAAATCACAATATTGTTCTAGAGACTTCAATTTGTTTCAACAATGAAGATAAATAACTGAAAATTACTAGGCCGTAAGAGTTTTAGCTACATTACATTTTTTTACCAGTTCGGTTGCGTCAAAGTTGACTGTACGTAGTTTTTTCCCCACAATCATCGGGATTTATATGCCCATATTTCAGAAATGAGAAAAGCTACAACATTCAATTATTTTGTATTGTATTTTTCATAAATTTGCGCACATTTTGAATATATATCTAACTCTAAAATAAAACGGCTAATATTGGAAAGGAGCAAATATTAGGTATTTAGGATAACGCGATGTACACATTATTTTCGGAGTTTTTCGGCCGCGAAGCGCGCGAGGGAGAAAGCAAAAAAATATTTTTTTCATAAATTCACCATAAATCACAATATTGTTCTAAAGACTTCAAATTTGTTTCAAAATGAAGATATAGGACTAAGATTACTAGACCGTAAGAGTTGTAGCTTACAATTACGTTTTTTGACCATTTCGGTTGCGTCAAAGTGACCGTATGTAGTTTTTTTTCCCAATCATCGTGATTTATATGCCCATATTTCAGAAATGAGAAAAGCTACAACATTCAATTATTTTGTATTGTATTTTTCATGAATTGCGCACATTTTGATATATCTAACTCTATAAAACGGCTAATATGGAAAGGAGCAAAATATTAGGATAACGCGATTGTACATTTCGGAGTTATTTCGGCCGCGAAGCGGCGCGCGGAGGGAAGAAAAATATTTTTTTCAAAAATTCACCATAAATCACAATATTATTATAGAGACTTCGAATTTGTTTCAAAATGAAGATAAATGACTGAAGATTACTAGACAGTAAGAGTTTTAGCTTACAATTACGTTTTTCGACCATTTCGTTGCGTCAAAGTTGACCATACGTAGTTTTTTCCCAATTATCTGATTTATATGCCCATATTTCAGAAATGAGAAAAAGCTACAACATTCAATTATTTTTTATTATATTTTTCATAAAGTTGCGCACATGGTTTTGATATATGAAACTCTATAAAACGGCTAAATATGGAAAGGAGCAAATATTAGGATAACGCGATGTACACATTTCGGAGTTTTTTCGGCCGCGAAGCGGCGCGCTGGAGGGAAGAAAAATATTTTTTTCAAAAATTCACCATAAATCACAATATTTGTTTCTTGAGACTTCGGATTTGTTTCAAAAATGAAGATAAATGACTGAAGATTACTAGACTGTTATGTATTTTGCTTACCCAAAAATACCAACATAAAAAAAAAATAAGGAAATAAAAAATATATAAAGATTATTATTTATATATTATAAATAATATATATATATATATATATATATTATTATAATCTTATTATTATCTATTAATCTATATTATATATATTATATATATATATATATATATATATATATATATAATATATATATATAGATATATATATATATATCATATATATATATATATATATATATAATATATATATCTATATATAACTCTATATCTATATCTTATATATTTATATATATATAATATATATATATTTATATATAATATTATATATATATTATATAGATATATATAGATAGAGATTATAATATATATATATATATAATATATATATATATATATATATATATATATATATATATATCAATATATATATATAGTATATAATTTAATTTATCTATATCTATATCATATATATAGATATATTATATATACTAATATATTATATATATATATATATATTCTATATATATATAATATATATATATATAAATATATAATGTGCGTGTTTCTTTATTTATTACCATTTTCCGATTCTGGTACGAATACATAAATAAAAGGAATGCAGGTGACACTTTTCTTTTTGCATACATGAAATATGTATTCATGCATAGATATGGAGATATAACAACTGAAAAAATAATATGAAAAAATAAATATAAAACAAATGCAGAATACTCACTCCTAATCCTGACTCTTCGTTCTATTTCTTGTTTTCTCCCTCCTCCATTGAAGAGTCTTGCATTTTTTTTCCTCTCGACATGACGATGTACAGGTGGAGGAGGGAGACGGGCGCCCTTACGGCTGCTGGGATAGGGCGCGGGTCCCCCGTGAGCCCTCTGACTGCCGCTGAGTCGCACTCCATAGAAGACCGCACTGTGGTATTTGCATAGAGCTATCTTGCAGGTTCGACAGAAGAACCGGGTGAACCGGGTGTCTCTCCTTCTGCATTCATATGGCACACCCGGCTCCGTTTCTGCCTGCGCCCTTCAAGGAGATCCAGTGTGTGATCCCCTGGCATCAGCCGACACGGAGGGTCCACTACCCACGAGAATAATGGGTGGTGCGGGTGGGGGTGGCAGCAGGGGCGGCGGCAGCAGGGCGTCAGCAGCAGGGGCGTCGGCAGCTGGGGCGTCGGCAGTAGGGGCGTCGGCAGCAGGGGCGTCGGCAGCAGGGCGTCGGCAGCAGTGGCGGCGGCAGCAGGGGCGTTGGCACCTCTATGACACCGAAGTAATGGCACCCCGTTTGGTCTGCACCCTTTCCTGTTTACGGGGAGATATAACAGCTTCTTGGGGCAGTGGGGGGCAGGGATGGAAGGCCACTCCTCGGGATTAAAGTTGATGAGGGCATTCCCGGCTACCTCTAGGAACTGTATGTGGGACAACCTCGGAAGATTGTTACCGTGGTACCCACAGTACAGTATGTAGGCATTTTGGAGGGCCAACTGAAGGATGTATTTGAGGAGCTTTTGTGTCCACCTCCTGGTTCTCCTGGCAAAGGGATAATATTGGATGAGCTGATCAAAGAGATCAACTCCTCCCATGTGCCTGTTGTAGTGCCCAATGACGGTAGGGCGGTCTAAACGAAACTCCTCATACACAACTCGGCCCTGTCGACGTGTCTTCTTCCGCTGCACGATCTCCTCTTGGACAGGTTCATGGCTCGTCGAAATCAATGGGGACGAGTCGGACACCTTTCCAACAGATGACTAAGACAGCTCTCCCTTCCGCCGCCACTGTGTATCTCCTCTTGCCAGATGTTGCGGATGGCGAGCGAACCGCTTGAGGGAATTCAGGGGGCCCCACGCACCAACTGAAGGGTACCACTGACGTGAATACCTGCTTCATACAGTTCCTGGGCCAGGGATACCGAGTTATAATAATTATCCATAAACAGGTGGTATCCCTGGTTAAGGAACGATCCACAAGCCCGAAAACAGTGTCACGCAACGTGAGAAGACCCCGGAATACACCGAAAAGTCCACGACGTAGCCAGTGTTTGGCCTCGTAATAAAAAAAAATTTCACGTCATATTTCTTCGGCTTCTTGGGGTTATACACTTTGATGCTTAGAACGTCCTTTGTAAGGCATCATCCCCTCATCCAATGAAAGGTTCTTTCCAGGAATCACGAGAGTTACACAGCGTTCACGGATATAATCCAACACTGGGTGCACTAAAATGAGGCGATCAGAGTTATTCCTGGTATGGCCCTTCGGTTGAAGGCGTTGAAATATCTGTCCAACGCCAGGAAAGTATCACGGGGCATAACGCCGGGCACATTGGGCGTACCCAAGAAAAATTACGCCTCCAATATATCCTGACATCGGAAGCAGGCAACAAAATCCCAAAAAAAACGTGGAGCCCCAAAAAATGCGCCATGTCAGGGAGGTTGCAACCCTGCCAATAATACGACAATGTCGTGCGCAATTCATCACGGCAGTACCTGGCGTAGTCCGCCGTCTCTGCTATCCAGGTACTCCAGCAATTCCCGCGTAAGGAAAAGCTGAACGAAACCCAGAGGAGTCAGGGGAAACAGGTACGGTGAGGCCAGGATTTGCCGCGAATGGATGCATGGTAGGTGTGGGGTCCTCGTCCACCCATCCTTGCTTTCGGACGACCGAGATTCACCTTGGCTGCTCGCTCGACTATCCGACCTTCTGCGTGCCCATGCGCGCGCACACGCACGAGCGCGGGTACGACTACACGAACACGAGACCCCTCACTGGCCCATCTCCCTCACTCAAGCCTTTCGCTTTCTGTATCATCCTCATCGGCGCGAAACTTGAACTAAACTCTTCATCATCCCCCTCCTCAGATTCCCCTCATACGCACTGAAGGGCTTACTTTTGAACTCTTAAGTTCACTTTATTTCGGATGTTGACCCTCGAAACCGGGACATTGGCGGGGCAAATTATTCGTCGGTCATCACTTTCATCGGAAGGATTGTAACCTCTTCATCACTGACGACACTCCGCCATTTCATGATGAGGACGGGGGGATATTGTCTCACATGACGACATCCGCCATCAAAAGAGGACTTGCCACATACTCTCACGAGCTCTGATAAATATTCATCAATGTCCCCTTTGTTGGAGCCCTCCCAAATTCCTACGAATGCCCCTAAGGATGGCCCGATGCTTCCTTGGGGTTACTAACGGCAAATGAGACACTTGAGAAGCACTTTCATCGACACGTGGTCGCACAGAACAGCGTTGAGGAGCAAGGTCAGGTTGGGTGCTTGTTCCTTCCCCAGCATCCAGGTCCAAAACTCTCCTAACATGTTCCCTTCTGACGGGTAAAACGTGCCTTTCGCGTTTCGTACGATGTCCAGACATCTCTATGAACGTCCTGTATCAACACAAATGTTCAAAGTCTCGCACAAGCTCAGAAAAACGCGGTTCCGATAAAAGATCGCTCTCGAACGGTGCGTCGCTGATACTGGCTGGGGCGAGAAGAAGGCATTTCGCGCCTGCGCACTTGGGTCACGCATCAAAACAAAACAACACCTTGATCCGTGAACTCCCAGCATCCCCCAAGGCGCGTGATTCAAAAGTTTTTGGCTGGTAGGCCTATAAGTATTTTTCCGCGAATTTTTAAAAAAACTTTTTTGAGACGACGTATGGTACGTCCATTCGGCAATCGGGGGAGATTTTGACTTGACGTTTAATACGTCCATTCGGCGTTAAAGGGTTAACTTCACTATTTGTATTAATTTTTATTCCATACTATTTTGTGCACATGCAATCCCATACCGGGACTGTTATTTTCTTATCTTTTTCTTGTGCCTCAGCAATTCCGTCGAATAATTCACATTGCTCGAAGCCCAAACACCAGTATTTGACTGCTATTTCCCTTCGGGAATCCCACTATTATTTTTCTGTGTATACGACTGTGCATGTGCCCACAACGTCCATTCCGCCTTTTCACTGCATTTAATTCAGAATTTCTGAGGTAAATTCAAGTCGTCTGGACATCCGAATTGCCATCTCGGAAATCCACATATTTTCCAATATATGCCCGTGTTTGGCAATGGTTTATTCCGCCTCTCTGCTGCCATAACTATTAGGTGAAAAAACTCCTAGCTAGATAATCTTGCTAATACATACAATGAATCCCTGGCAAAGCACTTCCTAGTTCTAACTAGTAATTTCTGGCATCTAACAAACAATTAGTCGTCTCCTACATCAAGCTACAATCTGCTACAACACAGAAAATTTGCGGGCATTGATTGTGCACTGCTAAACTAAAACATTTGGCACTCTCGCCGTTACGCACTAATATCTATATTATATATATATATATATATATATATATATATATATATATATATGTATATATATATATATATATATATATATATAGTATATATCTCATAACTCGGGCAAATTCGTTGCACAGACATTCATCTTAACAGCAATAGGGTAGTGGCTGAGGCCCCCCCCCCAAAATTTTGGACCACCCCATTCGGAGGTGCAATTACCATTTAATATTCGTATAAATTTTGTTCGTCTTGATGTCTACTTTCAAAATTGTATGGTGTGGTGAGATAACTGGTGCACCCATGTTTAATTAACCCCTTCATTTTGTTTTGGAGAACAAAAATGTTGGTTTCGTTTTTTATGTTTTTTGATGATATGAAAACAAAATAAATAAATAAAAAACATTCTTAATCAAATGGACTTATTATTATATATATATATATATATATATATATATATTTATATATATTATATATATATATATAATATATATATAACATATAAAACTGTTGCTTTTTGGAGGGGGGGGGAGGGGGAAAACAAAAATGCTGGTTTCGTTTTATGGTTTTGGTGATATAAACAACATAAACATAAAACATTCTTGATCAAATGAACTTATTTTGTTAGTTGAGACACGTTACTACACATTTGAGCGGATTTTGGCAAATTTCGTTGTATTGGGTTCATGGGGGCCAAATTTTGACTTTTCCAAAAATTGTACCTATCTATTCGTCTTACACTATGACTATTTGGTATAGCTATTTATAAGTGGTCTCATTTGAAAGGTGTGAATGTCCACTTTACGGAAATGTATAGTTTGTTACGGTTAAAGCTGCAACTCATGTTTGTTTGTTAGTGTCCACATTAAATAATCAACTAACAGAAATGTTTTATCGCATAACAGAAAGCTTTGTCCTTTGACACGAAAAAGGTTGTTCGGTTAAGGAGAAATAGTTTCAGCTGTGACTTAATTCCTGCTTAAATATAATGTAAACAATCTCTCTCCACATCCAATTAAGCTTCATCATCCTGGCATTCATTGTTCTTATTTTCAGCAATACATCCGAGCCTAGCAAAGTCACAGGGGCAGCGTCATCCGTTAGTGCAGTTGTCATCTTTGCAGTAGAGGTGTGTCAAATCTCAAATCTCGTCTGGGGCAGACACCTGTGTGTACATTTTCACAAGCTGACCAACCTCGTCTGATTGGTGAACCACCTCTCTGGGTTCGCTATGTGGCTTTCACACCAAAGCTTGCATTGATATTTTGCTCTTAGACATGTTTTTTTAAAGGCATCCTCTGTTGGTGTCAATACCTTTTCATTTCTTTACATGCTTCAGCAGTGTGAATTTTCTTGCCAACTTCAGACACATGTTATCTTCTTCCTCATGAAACTGCTTTAGGCCCAATAGACTGTCCAAATTCTTGAGAAGAGTTGAGTGAGTAGTCTTCTTACCAATTCTATTCAAGGAACAAGTCGTGTTGTAGCCTGTTAATGCATGGACGGCAGGAAGACACTCATAAATGTCTGATCCGAGCTTCTTCACAATCTCATGTGCTGGAATCTATTGTTCTGTCAAAAAACGTCCTTTATACATGTATACTTGATGAGCAAGTAACCCTTAGCTATAATTGTATTCCATTATCACCAAGACATCTGTGTTATCACAGCGAATGATGAGCCTTGTATGATCGCTGGACTGACTGACAACATGAAGGACAATCTGAGTATGAGCCTCCTTCTGGTTGCTGTGTAGCACATCACAGTCTGACACACTGGACTCTCTAACAACCGTGACAAGTTTCCCAATGCTGAATCCTCCTGCTAGGACAACTGATTTACCTTCTTGTAATTGCTTCTGTGCATCGTTCAGCACATACTGAGAAACAAAATCTGTAAGACTGGCTTTGTTTCCACCAGCTTTTAAAAATTTCCAGTAATTAGGAACTAGCCTGTTCCCCTGAACGTTATGAGTTTGTGCCAAACTTGTTCCACCTTGTCGCTCTCATTCTAATCCTTTGATTGAAGTTTTCACATCATATCAGTCAATGACAACAGCAACAATGCCTATATCCAAGTTCAGGTCCTTCAAGAGACGGATCAGTTTTTGGTTTTTTTCAGGACAACTCTTGCCAAGTCCTTAATGTTCTGAAATTGTTTTCGTTAAGTCCTTGTAGCGTTGCCATTCCATCTATGATGTAAGCTGATGATGGTATCAGATCAGGGGGGTTGTGTTAGCTCCATCAAGACTTCTTAGTAGATCTCCTCTAGTTTAGCTGATATATGAGACTTTGCTGTTTACCTCACGGATCCATCATCATGAAAGATTGATGGTAACACTGCAGCCAGTTCATAAGTCAGTAGCATTTTTAGATCTGTGCTTCTGCTCTGGGAAACTGCCAAAAGACATGGGAACAATACCTCAGTGTCCATGACAACCTTCCGCTGTTTGTCCATAGGTGAGTATTTTCTTCATATCAGAAACATCAGTAAACACTTTTCTTCAATGGCTCCCCAAACTCTGATGCCTCATCTCCTAGTTTGTCTCGGATAAAGTTATTTCAGATGGATTGTCCTTTCTCTGATATCCATATGAGTAACTTCTCCACTTTTCTGGATGTTATTTGGCCAGTAGTAAAGTTCACCAATGACTGTGACACACTGTCGAGATCAAACATGTTCTGACACTGGTTGGAAATGTACTCTTTGGTGTGGTTTCACCCACTTCTGTCCTGTTTGTCATCGGGAATTCCCCAACTCATTGTGAGGCTTATCACTTGACTAACCTGGTACATTTCTTTGAATGCTTCCAAATATTCAGTGCTTCACCACATTGACTGTGCTTGAGCAAACAAGGCCTGTCCTCTCCCTTTTGTGATATAAACAGCACATGATCACCTAATCACATTTCAAAGTTTTTGTTTCAATTTTCATGATGGATATGTGTCAAACATTTGTGTTATTTGACTGATATCTTCCAACTGCTCAGAAGGTAGAAAGCACTGTGCTTCGGACCTCGTTGCTCAAATGAATCACAGCCTTGTCATAAATGTTTGCAGTGTTTTGCTGCTTTCTAGCTGTGTTGATATTTATGTGATGTATTGTGTGTAACAAACCTTGTGAGATTTTGCACCATATGCAAATAAGTCTGGGAATGCCAACAGTGCAGTTGAATGACCTCATCACATCTTTCCGATACTGCTGCTAGGAGACAATCACGAGTCGTGGATCCATCACCAACTAAAAAGTTTGTTTTCCTTGCCTTGCGTTTATTTGACTTACCACAAATGAAGCAACCAGTCCACACATTTAAATCAGAAGTTTTTGATGCCCAACTTGAAAGATTTACCCATGTTATTATAGTACAAAGTAGTCCCGCTCTAGTGACGAGTTTGGGACTCATTTGCGCATGTGATCTTGTGAAGTCACGCAAACTGGTTGGAGCGACAATTTTACTGATGAAAAACATAGGGATAATTGCCTTTATTACTTTGTAATGCGATTTAATAAATATACCTCCATAGATTTAAGCTGTGAAGTACGATTATGGATGTATGAAATATTGTAGTTCATGTGAATATCAATACCGAAGAAATTGAATAGGCGTAATGTTGCACAATTGAGGTTTTTTGTGTAATTTTAAGAGATTGGTGGGATCCTGGAGAATGAGGTCACAGGATTTTTTCCACAGTTTTTTTAAAACTTCTGTCTTGGCCTTGTATTCATTTGGACCTCGTTGTAAATTGTTTTCAAATTGATTTCTTTTCGTAAGTTGTCCTTTGGCACGAGTCTGCCTTTCAGTTCATGAGATGTCTTTAATGCAAACGTCCTTTAGTCAAATGTCCCTTTCGATAAAATGTCCCTGGCAGATGTATCCCCAGACGTGCAATGACATGAATAAAATTTTCCAGAAGGAAAGCCAGTGAATAAAAATGTAGCGTATACTGCAATATTAGTGATGAATATAAGTAAATACATAGACTATTAAAAAGAAATTATTTTTAGAGAGAGGTCATTTTGTGGAAAAGTTG
>NC_087214.1:60403130-60407623 GCF_015104395.2 Macrobrachium nipponense | reverse complement strand
GAAACGAAAGTAACCATTTATATAAGATAAAAACTAAGGAAGCACGCCTAGCAAAAACCTTCGTCTACGGGGGAATCCTTTGAGTTTACTTAAGTTACAACACATCATGTAAAACTAGAGTTCATCATTCACCTTAATACGAATTACCATATCTTGTAGTTAACGCATAAAGAGGAGACGCAATAGAGTAAAGCGCCAAGCGTCAAGAACTGTTACGCCATGACGTCACAAAAATTGTGCTCAAAGGCAACGCCATGCACAGCGTGCATTTGCTTCCCAGGTACCGAAGAGTAAAGATAAAAGGTAAGGCGGATCGTCTTCTCCTCCCCACACAGCCAGAGTTATTACTTTGATTCAATTAACATGATATAGTGTAAGTTTATCGTGGGGTATCCCACACATCCTTTGAGTAATGAAGCCTAATTCGAGTTTGTATTGCCAAACATAAAGTGAACAATTTGATTATATGGATTTTTGTGTCAGATTTCTTGATTTTCTTATCACTTGGGTTGCCTCATGTACATAGAATTGCAATGGCCACATGCTACTTTAATTCATTGAGTTTTTGTATTAAATGTTTCCTGAGACCTTTTCATGTGGAATTAACTTGTACATAATATGTGGGGCAATGTTTTGAGTGTGATTACAGCTTATTTTTTAAAATAAGTGTAAAACTCTAAATCATGCATCCTCAATCCCTCCACTGATTTGTAGTCTAGTCCTTCAGGACGTTGAGTAGGCAATGGTGTTAAAGGTAGCCCTGATAGGACACTCCCAGTTACCACCGAATCTGCCACAATGTAGTGACACAGATAAAGAAATTCATCATGAACCAGGGGGTCTTATTGCCCAATTTAACGATGAAAGTTTGCAATTCTGGCGGAATCGGTACGACTTGGTGGTGATCTATCTGGATGGTAATGACCTGGCTGAACAGGCTCCTAAAGCCATCTGGGACAACCTGAAAGCGCTCATCGAGCAATTGAGGAGCTGGACCAAAGTATTTGCAATCTGTGATGCAGAATTAGGAGAATACTTGAGCGGAAATCGTTTCCATATAACCCGGAACACTAGAAAGCGAGAGTACGAAATTTTAATGCCCATCTAAGAAAGTACTGTTTGAAACGACATGAGTACGGCATTAGACATCTTTCCATGAACACGGAGGCTTACAAGTCGGGCAAGAAATCCAACAGTGTTCATTTTACAAATCCAGTAAAGGCAGTATTCCTCAACCGCTTGTGAGGCTGATAAGAGGAGAGCGCGACCGTCAAGCCGAGTAGGAGTCCGTAGTTGCCACAATCTTGTATTAATCCTCCCCCAGCTGTTAAATGAAGCAACAAAAGCAGTTTCGTTATTACTGCACCGGATTGATGCGCTAAGCGTTCCCAGTAAAAGTGTCACTTTGCCAAAGCTGAAACCATTGCCCCTCCCTACTTTCAAGGGAGAAGTGAGCGAATACGCTTCATATAGAGAATTGGTTGAAATTCATGTTAATCGCAGAAGTGACTTGGACGATGTGACCAAGTTCTCATACTTGCTCGGTACCTTGGGAAGAGATCCGCTCAGAGTTGTCAAATCTCTGAGTGTAACCGCGACTAACAATCGAATTACACTAGATCTGCTAGATAAACAGTATGGGAATGAACATCAAACACTTGTCATACTGCATCGGCGATTAGCCAATATCTTTGTACCTTCATTAACCTCTGGAACTTGAGAAATTCCATTTTGAATTGGCCATTTTGATCGAACAGATTAAAAGTTTGAGCAAGAATGATATCGGTCACGGTATGATCTTGAGTCTAATAAATCAAAATTTTTCTGAGGGTAAGTTATACCGTAAAGTCATAGAGCACTTGGGCAAGTGCGACTATAATCTTGATGAGTTCTTCAACGCCATTGATTTTATCATTCGTATGCTCAAAAGGGTGAGTCCCTAAAACCCGATGTGAAACCTGAAATAAACGCAAACCTGAAACCTAAAGTTAAAGCTTGTCCGTTTTGTAACAACAGCCATTCAGCACACGAGTGCAACAGACCGCTAGATATAGCCGCGATATGTTGTCAGTTGTTCCGCATGAGAAGGTGTTTCAATTGTGTAAATGTAGGGCACAGATGCAAGCAGTGCCAAAGTAAGAATTCATTTAAGTTGTGCGGTACTAAGCACCATAGTTTGATTTGTGATAAATCATCAGTACCCAGTTCTGTTTCATTGAGACCTTACACTATGATGCAGAAATCACATCTTTCGATATATGTTTTAATTTTTTTTTTAGGGGGTGGGGGGGCGGTTTCTTACGTTAGAATGTTCAGGATTGGAGAGCCTACAGCCAGTGCGGAAACTTAATTAATCCCCAATGAGAGCCGATTCTGACCCGCAGTAACCTCCTAGTGGATCCAACATATTTCCCAGATTATATACCACGTTGGAGGTCAAAAGAGGGTCTAATCGACTCTCATCAGGGATTAAGTTTCCGTACTGGCTGTAGGCTCTCCAATCCCGGACATAATAACATAAGAAACTTCTAAAAAAAAAGGATTGTAAAACATTGAAAGAAGTGATTTCTGTATCATAGGCCAAACAAGCAATACATATGAACTGTCCATCCTTGAATCATTATTTACTAAACAACTGGTTCCCCAGTTAAATAACCAGACCTCCTCCACGCAACTGTACATCCATCACTTAATTCAATCCTACAGATAAGAAAAGACCCATACCCGTTTCGTGACGAATCCATTATGCCACTCTTGATTTAAACTGAATTAAGTACCGTCAAGTTAGTCTGCCAGGGTAGCTGGCATCTTTGGATAAAAACAACATTGAATTACTAGACTCACGCAAAGCCATTGCTGAGAACCAGAATATTAACATCCTCTGGTTTCAACCCTCCATAGGTATATAGAATATATCAGAAGGCGTTGAAGAAGACTGCATTAAATTTATGTCACTTTATTCTCATTGCGACGTTTCGAGACCAATGTCTCATCATCCAGGCTAAAATAAAAGATGAAAAACTGATATACAATACAGCATTAAATTATTGTTGTTGACATAAAAAAAAACATTGAATAAAGTAATACAAGGAAAGTCACAACATTGAAATACAAGTTACTCTAAAAAATGAAATAAAATAAAACGAAATATATAAAAATAAATAAAAAGGCATTATTAAAATTAGGAATAGTTAAAAAAGACACCTTGTCTCAACGACTTTCGGTTGCTGCATGGGAAACGCATCGAAAGTAAACAAGAAGAAGGGCCTGGTTTAAGCTATGTACAAGGGAACAGATGAAGAGTGGTTGTTCAAGGTTGGAACTAGTTTCTTTATATCTAAAGATTCTAAAATTGGAAGGTGATGTTCGTATGGACTTGATAACAATATCTTGAAGTCCTTATAGTTTATACTATTTTTTACAAAATTTCCCATGATTTCTAATGTTAGATAGTTCTGGGTTGGACAGTTTACACCCTGTACGGAAACTAATGCCCATATGTGCATCACACCTCACCTTAAGCAAGCGGCGCGTGTTTCCAACGTAAGTCTGCCTATTGCATCGGCAGAATGTATAAATGTAGACAACGCCGGATTGCATTAGGTGGGTAATCTCTCTTTATGACGCAGCATATTACCGATAGTTCTAGGGTTCATTAAGATAAACTTAACATCAACAGCTGGAAAATGGTTAATTAAAATCTCCTTAAGTGAGGTAAAAAAGAGGTGTCATGCATATAAGGAAATCGTATATAAAACTTGAGTTTCTGGGCCAAATGTATTGCTGCTGGAGGATGAAATTAAATTTCCAGAGTTTTCCTGACATATTTCATAAAGAGATTAGGAGGGTAACAAGTTGATTTAAAATAACCATAAAGGATTCCGATTTCTTTGTGGAAAAGACTCCAATCAAAAGTTAATGTCATGGCTCTGTGGAGGAGGGTAGACAACGAATTTAATTTAAAATTGAAAAAACAAAAACTATAAAAGTTAACACCAAGGCCTGTGAACGTTGCCTTTCGAAATATACCTTTGTGAAAACGGTCGTCGTCACGGATAACAATCGTATCCAAGAAAGGCACTTTGTTATTGTTTTCCAATTCATACGTAAATTTAATGTTGGGATGTAAAGAATTGGCATGTTGTAAGAACGAGTCACAGTGCAAATCGTCCTTAAAAAGAACAAAAGTGTCATCCACATATCAGCGATAAAATATGGGTTTAAAAGGAGAGGGACAACTGTCCGCAGCAGTTCTCTCTCAAAGAAAATTGTGCATAAAAAATGTTAGCTAAAATGTGCAACTCCACGTGGGTTACCGCCGTGCCACACCTTCAACTTGCACGTTATACCTCATCATTAAAAACAAAGGCAGTGTCCCGCACTGCCAACTCTAACAACTTCTAAAATCAGGTTACGGTTAAAACCATAGTGAACACTTTCATCATCAGCAAAAATAGGATCTAAAATATACTCAATTGTTTCCTCCATGGGTA
>NC_087214.1:60380630-60400630 GCF_015104395.2 Macrobrachium nipponense | reverse complement strand
CTTGGCCTTAACTCAGATCCCTTGCTCTTGAAAGGAACCACAAACATAACAGTTGGCGACCTTCCAATGAATTGTATGAGAGTTGTGTGAAATTCTTTGCAATAACGATTATCAGACAGTAGCATTGTTAGTAAGTGATATCATGAGAGATAAAAGAACCAAAATCCAGAGCACGGATAAAATCTGGAAAGGGTACACAACAATATCCAACTTCCTCAACAGGTAAGAGTTCATTGTGATATATTAGGTATTTGTTGTTAGGGGCAAAAAAAAACAAAAACAAAAAAAACTTACTGCCATTAAAGTAGTGATAGGGAAAAATTAGATGTGTGCATGCGTGCTGAGAAATCAAAGTTTTGAAACACTAACCTTAGTTTTTTGGTGCTATGCATGAAAGCACGGGGTAACTAGGAAGTGTTATAATTTACAGGAAATAGCGCCAGGTTTCCTTTGCAAAAAAGAAATCACCAGAATCTCGTGTCGAAAGAGATTGTGTTGGTTAAGCGTAAAAACTACTCTGTGTTGTTTTGTGCTATGCATGAAAGCATGAGGTAGCTAGGAAGCGTTATAATTTACCAAAGTTTCCTTTGCAAAAAATAGAAATTGCCAAAATCTCATGTTGAAAGAGATTGTGTATTAGTTAGGTGTAAAGACTGCTCTGTGAGCCGTTTGAGTGGCTTTATTTTAGAAAGTACATCCTCTCTCTCTCTCTCTCTCTCATAGAGCACTGATTGCGCGTGATAGGCAAGGAGAGTGTAGGAAACAGAAGGAAACCCGTGCATCACTCCAGTGCTTTATTACACGTCCAATCCATACAGAGGTGTGACTGCAAGTGAGTTACAGACATGTGGGCAACATTGGTGTCAATCATGCTGCACTCTTGGCAACAGACATTACACATTCAACCATTCCACACCCCCCCCCTAAGATTATGGCATGGCAGCAGGGCATAATATTAAATGGAAATAATCAGTGATGGCAATAAGCAAATATTTATTAAATACATTTATACACAAAAAGGAAATATGCAAGAAAAAAATCCCCATAGTGAAAAAAGTAATGGTTAATGCACAAGTATCACAACATAAAGGGACATGCATGACAACAACATAAACATGCATATGAATATGTCTGCAAAAATTAATTGTAACCAGTTCAGCTTATCAAAAACAGAAGACAAGACAAGCATGTGGGACAATATAAGATATAATTTTACGGTGGCACAAGCATGAGCATGGGTTAACACTCATCTTCACCCAGGACATACTTGCCCATCTATAAGGGTTGCACTGTCCGCCTTTTTGGACGAGGTGGAGCAGGGTCTGGGCGTGGGGAAGTGGCTGATGATGTTGGGGGCTGCCATTTTAGCACTTTCAGGTGCTTCCTGTTTCTGAGTGACACTCGACCGCCTCCATCCAGCCAAATGAGATACTGTCGGTGGCCCTTGGACTCCATTGCCAACCAAGATCGGTCCCAGGTTTTGGTTACAGGATCCTGCACTCTTACCCTGCAGTCTACAACAAGTGGTAGAGCTCCCTGGTCCCAGCAAGTGGTTGGGTCTCCTCTTGGGACTCTGCCATTTGTAGTTCCCTCTTCTGGATTACCTCATCCCAGTGTCTCTCCCATCTCTGAGCTGCCTACCGATGGCGAGCTGTGCTGGGAACTTGTCGAACCCCTTAGGAGGGGTGTTGAGGTACTGAAGAATTGCCAGAGATGACTTGTTGCAATTGAGGCTACCTCCTTTGCCTATATTAGACCTGATGATATTCTTGGTGGTCTTGAATGCTGCTTCAGCCCTTCCATTGGACTGGGGGTAATGGGCTGACAAAAGGTGTACAGTGACTCCCCATTTTCTGAAGAATGATGTGGTCTCTTCTCTTCACTAATGAGGTTTGTGCCCCATCTGTCGAGATTAGCTCTGGTGCTCCCCATCTTGTGAAGTATGTCCTCAACACTGATATAATTCTTGATGACGTTGTACCATGTGGAAAGTGTGTGACTTCTAGCCACCCGTTGAGCCTGTCTGCATGGGCCATGAACATTTGGCCCTCCAACTGTAGCATGTCCACCACCGTCGACTGGAATGGGTATATCTGTTGTGAGTACTAATGGTTCAGCAGGTTGTGATATTGCATGTATATCAAAGTTCCTTTGAGATGAGCAGATGTGGGCATCCTTGCTCGTAAGTGTAGACTATCACGTCCTCTACCATAGATAACCTGTCCCTAACTGAGTAGAAGTGACGTAGGCAGACCAACTCCTGTGCCTTCTGTGGGTGCCAGTTATTTGCTGCCACTTCAGCTACCAACAACTGGTACAGGAGAGCAGGGAAGCATGATAAAAAGTCAGCATCGCAATTCCTCTTCCCTGGTAGGTACGTATCTTACCTGGAACCTGTGTTGCAGGGTTTTCTCCTTGAGACGGAAGAGTCTTGGGTTCAGTATATCGTTCAGCTCTCTATCACCCAGGAGCTTGACCAGCGGGCGGTGGTCAATCACGATAAGTAAGTTGGGGCAGCCCAACAGGAGTAGCCTGGCCTTCTTGAGACCACGTGACTGCTAAGGCCTCTCCCTCAACACAGCATACCCAGCTTCAGCTGCGACAAGTGACGGCTCCCACATAGGGCAATACGCCACCCACCCTTGCAGCAGAATGGGACATCAGCTGAGGTACAAGCACAGTATTGCTGCAGGATAACAATCCTGATCCCATCTCTGCTCCAATCTGTTAGGGCTGCTATAGGTCTGGTCTTGTCATAATATACCAGCCCATCTTGGCCAGCTTGCATATGACCTCCTGTGCTTGGTGGAATCTCTCTTGTAGGTTGTTATCCCAGCAGACATTCATGCTTGCAGACTTCTTTTGGAGGTCTCTGAAGGGTTCCATCAGCGGGGCAGTGGCGAGGAAGGGTGCCAACTGATTGACAAAGCCAAACCATGACCTGATGTTAGTGACAGAGAGGTTGTCGGGCCTAGGGAATCTCCGTATGGCAGCTGGAATCCGACAAAGCTCACTTCTCTTCAGCAGAAGCTGAATTTCTCTGGCTTGAGGGTTATTCCCTTTTTGGAACATGTGTCCATGAAGTTATATGTGTACCAGAAGGCCTCTTCGATGCTGTTGTCATACAGAAGAGTATCATCCACATGCTTGTGTTTTCGGGGAATGTCCTTGATGGCATCATCAAACCTCTTGGTGTGGGCATCTGAAAGCTTGAACAGTGTCCCCAGGCACTTCTTCTGTACCGAAATATCCCCCAGGGAGTGATAAAGGTTATGAGTCTGCGGCTTTCTTCACCTTACTCCACCTGGTGGAAGCCCCAATGCGCATCTGCCACTGTCTTAAAGGAATGTAAAGGTTCCCCTGAGATCATGTCGAAAGGAGCAGGGGTGTGATGCGTCTCTCTCCTGCAGGAGACATTGGGGCGTTGAAAGTCCACAGTGTGGTAGGGGTAACCCGACTTCTTGGCAATAATGACCATCATCGCACACCATTCTGTTGCTTCACAAATTGGTACCTCCTCAATGATGCCTTTCTTGACGTCCCGGTCCAACTGCATCTTCACTTCTGATTCCCAATACTTTGGCACTGATACTGGGGTGTGGCATGCGTAGGGGGTTGCCCCTGGCAGTAGATGAATATGGTGCACCTTGCCCTCCATGACAGGGAGGGGCTCCCTTTCTGCATTGAATGTCGATGACGAAAAATGGTGCAAGAGCCACTGCTCCAACTTTGGGATGTTCTCCTCCACTGGTGGGAAGGGCACGGATGAGGGCTTAGGCAGGGTCTGCCCAATGGGCGTGGGTACCTCATGCTCCAGTGCGAGGCTTGTTAACACCGGTAAGTGGTGGGGAGATAACTGGGGCACGAGGCCAAGGTCCTTACAAGTAGCCAATGAAAGAGAGAATGAACTTGCAGACTTGATAATGTACACTTCTTGGATGGTTGTCCTATCACCATATTGAATGCAAAGGGGGGCAATCCCCATACACTCCAATCTAATGTTGGCAAAAAACTACGTAGGGGACCCGCAGCGTCGTGAAAGGGGCAGGCCTTTCAATGAGGGTCGATAGCAGGGTGGGGCCTGCAACACACTGGGGCCAGTGTCTACACAGCCTGTACAGGCTGTACCCTTACGGCCTAGGGCTACGCACTGATGAGGACACTACCACTTGTACAGTAGGCTGCATACTGGGTTGTACGCCAGCAGGGACTGGCCCCAGTGTTCCTGATGAAGCAGGGACATCATTCACCATCTTCTTCTTGCTCCAACAAAACCGTTTCAAGTGGCCATTTTTTTGGCAGCCATGACAAATACGATTTCTCGCTGGGCACAACACCTTTTGGGCTCTTGCTGCACTCTGCAGTTCCCACACTCAGGAGCATTGATTGGAACAGAGGCCCTCTCATTACTCTTCTTTGCTGCATACTCGAGGATCTGGGGTCTGTCTCCACATCGGCCACACGGGGCTCTTGATGCACGTGTTCATGGCTGGGCATGGATGCATCTTTGCGGGCTGCCTTGTATGTTTCACACACACGTCCCTTAGGGGCATCTACACTACAAACAGAATCACATGACCTAGAGAGGTCTCTTTTCAATATCTCCTCGCTTACACCTACCATAAGCTTTTTAATAAGCATATATTCAGACAAATCACAATGACAACTAGGGACACTGGAAGCCACAGTCCATGGCCTTTTGAGAGCACTTTGCAAAATACTCACTAATGGACTACTCCCCACGCCCTTGCATATACACAAAAACTCAGCTCAATGCACAGCCTGGTTTGATGCATGCAGAACCATGGCCCTTATAGCATCCAAAGCCCCTTCTGGAGACAAGTTAGCCCACTGTAAATCACTATACCTGGCATCAAGTGTACGTTGCAACTCTGGGGTGCAATGAAGCCTAATATGTTGAACTGCATCTGCTGGTTGAAGCTTATGTAGCCTAAGCCAATGTGACATGGACCGTTTCCAAGTCCTGTAGGAGGCTGATGACATTTTCAAAGCACACTTCTCTGGTAGTGGTGGTGCCGGGGCCCTGGGGCCGCTCTGTAGATGCAAACCACTCGTCATTGTAGCCAAACGGTCGTTAAGGGCTTGCAATGCATCTCAACCTTCGGCAACTACATGTTGAAGAGCTGGTGATCTTGACACAACTCTGACGGGAGTACTGTGGGCACCCCTGGAGGATCATCGTGTCCTCTTTGCTGTGAAAGACGGTCTCCCTGGTGTAGACATGATTATTCTTTATGTATCCTACTCACTGTGCCATGTAGGAAACAGAAGGAAACCTGTGTATCACTCCAGTGCTTTATTACATGTCCAGTCCATACAGAGGTGTGACTGCAAGTGAGTTGCAGACACGCGGGCAACATTGGCGCCAATCGCGCTACCCTCTTGGCAACAGACATTACACATATTCAACCATCCTACAGAGAGGAAAAACAATATCCTTTATGTGAGGATTTTTTCTAAGTGAAACTTCAGCCAGGTGGCATAGAAAATATTCTTGATACTCTCCCTTTCAGTGTAACTCAGATAAAGTAACCTTAAAATAATTTTGTTAAAGGTATCTTCATGAACACAAAGGGGTGAAAGATAGGAGGATAATGTATTCCATTTCCTTTTGTTCGAGGAAAATCATAAGTAATCCCAAAACTTTATGAGAGAAACAAGATAAGTTACAATCATGTGAGTGAAAGAGAAAGGCACCCTCAACCCTTCCTCCATCTACAATCTGCATGTTAAACCTTCTCACGGGCTCGAAGTGTCAAGTGCCAGTGGCCAAATTTTCCCATATAGTAACATGTAAAAGGAGGGCTCAGTAATCGCTGTAGGTGTGAGACTTTTTTGTATTTATTAGTGTATTAGTGTATGAACACTTGACGGTTGAGTAAAATTTTATTTTGTAATTTTCCCATGTATTATTACTGTGTATGAATACCCCGCAAGCCTATCACTTTTTAACCATTTAAGCCTAAAATCTGTGGGCTTATGTGCGAATGGGAAATATATTAACTTCACTATTTGTATTAATTTTTATTCCATACTATTTTGTGCACATGCAATCCCATACCGGACTGTTATTTTCTTATCTTTTTCTTGTGCCTCAGCAATTCCGTCGAATAATTCACATTGCTTGAAGCCCAAACACCAGTATTTGATTGCTATTTCCATTCGGGAATCCCCATTCCGCCTTTTCACTGCATTTAATTCAGAATTTCTGAGATAAATTCAAGTCGTCTGGACATCCGAATTGCCATCTCGGGAATCCACATATTTTCCAATATATGCCCGTGTTTGGCAATGGTTTATTCCGCCTCTCTGCTGCCATAACTATTAGGTGAAAAAAACTCCTTGCTAGCTAATCTTGCTAATACATACAATGAATCCCTGGCAAAGCACTTCCAAGTTCTAACTAGTAAATTTCTGGCATCTAACAAACAATTAGTCGTCTCCTGCATCAAGCTACAATCTGCTACAACACAGAAAATTTGCGGGCATTGATTGTGCACTGCTAAACTAAAACATTTGGCACTCTCGCCGTTACGCACTAATATCTTTATATATATATATATATATCTATATATATATATATATATATATATATATATATATATATATATATATATATATATATATATATCTCATAACTCGGGCAAATTCGTTGCACAGACATTCATCTTAATAGCAATAGGGTAGTGGGGCTGAGGCCCCCAAAAGTTTGGACCACCCCATTGGAGGTGCAACCATTTAATATTCGTTATAAATTTGTTCGTCTTGATGTCTACTTTCAAAATAAAAATTGTATGGTGTGGTGAGATAACTGGTGCACCCATGTTTAATTAACCCCTTCATTTTGGAGAACAAAAATGTTGGTTTCTTTTTTATGTTTTTGATGATATGAACAAAATGAATATAAAACATTCTTAATCAAATGGACTTTTATTATATATATATATATATATATATATATATATCTATAATATATATATATATATATATATATACATATAAAACTGTTGCTTTTGGAAAAACAAAAGTACTGGTTTCGTTTTATGGTTTTGGTGATATAAAACAAACATAAAACATTTTAAAACATCTTAATCATGACTATTTGTAATAGCTATTTATAAGTGGTCTCATTTGAAAGGTGTGACTGTCCACTTTACGGAAATGTATAGTTTGTTACGGTTAAAGCTGCAACTCATGTTTGTTTGTTAGTGTCCACATTAAATAATCAACTAACAGAAATGTTTTATCGCATAACAGAAAGCTTTGTCCTTTGACGCGAAAAGGGTTGTTCGGTTAAGGAGAAATAGTTTCAGCTGTGACTTAATCCCTGCTTAAATATAATGTAAACAATCTCTCTCCACATCCAATTAAGTTTCATCATCCTGGCATTCATTGTTCTTATTTTCAGCAATACATCCGAGCCTAGCAAAGTCACAGGGGCAGCGTCATCCGTTAGTGCAGTAGTCATCTTTGCAGTAGGGGTGTGTCAAATCTCAAATCTCGTCTGGGGCAGACACCTGTGTGTACATTTTCACAAGCTGACCAACCTCGTCTGATTGGTGAAACCACCTCTGGGTTCGCTATGTGGCTTTCACACCAAAGCTTGCATTGATATTTTGCTCTTAGAACATGTTGTTTAAAGGCATCCTCTGTTGGTGTCAATGCCTTTTCATTTCTTTACATGCTTCAGCAGTGTGAATTTTCTTGCCAACTTCAGACACATGTTATCTTCTTCCTCATGAAACTGCTTTAGGCCCAATAGACTGTCCAAATTCTTGAGAAGAGTTGAGTGAGCAGTCTTCTTACCAATTCTATTCTAGGAACAAGTCGTGTTGTAGCCTGTTAATGCATGGGTGGCAGGAAGACACTCATAAATGTCTGATCCGAGCTTCTTCACAATCTCATGTGCTGGAATCTATTGTTCTGTCAAAAAACGTCCTTTATACATGTATACTTGATGAGCAAGTAACCCTTAGCTATAATTGTATTCCATTATCACCAAGACATCTGTGTTATCACAGCGAATGATGAGCCTTGTATGATCGCTGGACTGACTGACAGCATGAAGGACAATCTGAGTATGAGCCTCCTTCTGGTTGCTGTGTAGCACATCACAGTCTGACACACTGGACTCTCTAACAACCGTGACAAGTTTCCCAATGCTGAATCCTCCTGCTAGGACAACTGATTTACCTTCTTGTAATTGCTTCTGTGCATCGTTCAGCACATACTGAGAAACAAAATCTGCAAGACTGGCTTTGTTTCCACCAGCTTTTAAAAATTTCCAGTAATTAGGAACTAGCCTGTTCCCCTGAACGTTATGAGTTTGTGCCAAACTTGTTCCACCTTGTCGCTCTCATTCTAATCCTTTGATTGAAGTTTTCACATCATATCAGTCAATGACAACAGCAACAATGCCTATATCCAAGTTCAGGTCCTTCAAGAGACGGATCAGTTTTTTCAGGACAACTCTTGCCAAGTCCTTAATGTTCTGAAATTGTTTTCGTTAAGTCCTTGTAGCATTGCCATTCCATCTATGATGTAAGCTGATGATGGTATCAGATCAGGGGGGTTGTGTTAGCTCCATCAAGACTTCTTGGTAGATCTCTAGTTTAGCTGATATATCAGACTTTGCTGTTTACCTCATGGATCCATCATCATGAAAGATTGATGGTAACACTGCAGCCAGTTCATAAGTCAGTAGCATTTTTAGATCTGTGCCTCTGCTCTGGGAAACTGCCAAAAGACATCGGAACAATACCTCAGTGTCCATGACAACCTTCCGCTGTTTGTCATAGGTGAGTATTTTCTTCATATCAGAAAACATCAGTATAACACTTTTCTTCAATGGCTCCCCAAAACTCTGATGCCTCATCTCCTAGTTTGTCTCGGATAAAGTTGTTTCAGATGGATTGTCCTTTCTCTGATATCCATATGAGTAACTTCTCCACTTTTCTGGATGTTATTTGGCCAGTAGTAAAGTTCACCAATGACTGTGACACACTGTCGAGATCAAACATGTTCTGACACTGGTTGGAAATGTACTCTTCGGTGTGGTTTACACCACTTCTGTCCCGTTGTAATCGGGAATTCCCCAACTCATTGTGAGGCTTATCACTTGACTAACCCTGGTACATTTCTTTGAATGCTTCCAAATATTCAGTGCTTCACCAACAGTGACTGTGCTTGAGCAAACAAGGCCTGTCCTCCCCTTTTGTGATATAAACAGCACATGATCACTAATCACATTTCAAAGTTTTTGTTTCAATTTTCATGATGGATATGTGTCAAACATTTGTGTTATTTGACTGATATCTTCCAACTGCTCAGCAGGTAGAAAGCACTGTGCTTCGGACCTCGTTGCTCAAATGAATCACAGCCTTGTCATAAATGTTTGCAGTGTTTTGCTGCTTTCTAGCTGTGTTGATATTTATGTGAGAAATGTATGTGCTGTAACAAACCTTGTGAGATTTTGCACCATATGCAAATAAGTCTGGGAATGCCAACATGTGCAGTTGAATGACCTCATCACATCTTTCCGATACTGCTGCTAGGAGACAACACGAGTCGTGGATCCATCACCAACTAAAAAGTTGGTTTTCCTTGCCTTGCGTTTATTTGACTTACCACAAATGAAGCAACCAGTCCGCACATTAAAATCAGAAGTTTTTGAGTGCCCAACTTGAAAGATTTACCCATGATATTATAGTGACAAAGTAGTCCCGCTCTAGCGACGACTTTGGGACTCATTTGCGCATGTGATCTTGTGAAGTCACGCAAACTGGTTGGAGCGACAATTTACTGATGAAAACATAGGGATAATTGCCTTTGTTACACTTTGTAATGCGATTTAATAAATATACCTCCATAGATTTAAGCTGTGAATACGATTATGGATGTATGAAATATTGTAGTTCATGTGAATATCAATACCGAAGAAATTGAATAGGCGTAATGTTGCACAATTGAGGTTTTTTGTGTAATTTTAAGAGATTGGTGGGATCCTGGAGAATGAGGTCACAGGATTTTTTCCACAGTTTTTTAAAACTTCTGTCTTGGCCTTGTATTCATTTGGGACCTCGTTGTAAATTGTTTTCAAATTGATTTCTTTTCGTAAGTTGTCCTTTGGCACGAGTCTGCCTTTCAGTTCATGTATTTTGTTAAATTTACATAGTTTAATTTTGTGATAAAATTGGGGTTCACAATCTTATCTCAAAATTAAACTGTGTAAATATAACAAAATGCATAAACTGAAAGGAAGACTTGTGCCAATGGATAACTTACAAAAGGAAATCAACTTGAAAACAATTCACAACTGTATGATATGTTTCTGCAATATACTGTCGACTGATAACCTGCAACATGTTTGCAAGTCAGTCGGCTCTCTAGTCTCTTACAATAAACTACTGCCACCAGGATGTTGTCTCATTGCAAACCCAACATGGCACAGTGAGTTTTCGGGCCAAGTCATGTCCCTGATATGTCGACCACCCCAGGCCACGCCGAGACATGCCTCTCTTGCTATGACAAGGGTCTTGTCATAGGCTGTGATGCAAGCACAGATAATAATTGCAGACCAGCAATGCGTCATCCATTTCCTTCAGCTGCCCTTCCCGGCTCTGGATCACGTGATGGTAAAGTCCCTGTCTCTGCTGCCCCTGAGAAATGTGATGCTGTGATGTCCTCAGCAGCGTTCAGATGCTGGAGGCATTCGATAATGTGTTGGATTCACCATAACAAGTTTCCGCAGTAGCATGTTGTCCTTCATATTAGACTCAACTGTGTTCTGGCTCTGCAATGTGCACTGGATGCTCAGTACTCAGATGCCAAATGGAATGCTCTTACTTTGAATGCAGCTCTAGATGCCATTGGGAACATTTTGTTATGGTTGTCAAATCAAGCAGTGCAGTGGTAAGAATTTTTTTGCCCTTGCTCAAAAGTGCGAGGAGTCAGTGAGTGATTATTTCTCAAGGTCAGCTCAAAAAGCCACCAATTGTGATTTTCAATGTCCTAAATGCAGGGAGTGCTTAGCTGAATATATGCTATTACGGAAAATAATGGTAGGTCTCAGTGATCCTGTGTTAAAAAGGTATGTATTTCAAGCATGTGATACATTTAAAAGTGGAGATGCCCTTAAGGCTTTGTGTTGCACTTTTGAAGCTGCATGCCAAAACATTGAAAACATCTCACGCTTCGCTGTCAGGTGCGAGGGAGTCAGCTGGCACCCCGAGTGATGACATCACAGGTAGTGATGCCGTAGAGCCAGATGTTGTGGTGTTGTGTGGCAACTCTAATGCAAAGCATTGCGGGAAGTGCAGGGGATGTCATTCGCCTGGTCAAGCATCATGCCCAGTAAAAGGTATGATGTGCCATGGGTGCCAAAAGGTAGGGCACTTCCAGAAATGCTGCAGGAGCCCAAAGAAGGCACTGCTCACCTTGAGTTTGGTGATTGTTGCAGACACACACTTCTCCCCCCTACCCTACAATCAAGGGTTGTGTTTCCCATGGGATGGGGAGGTTGGTGCCCATACTTGCTGCTTCAGACATGAGCACAGTTCTGTGTTGCCGGACTCTCAATTCTTTCAAGCCTGCACATAAAACCCCTGGAATTGCAGCCTCAAACAGGTATAAGGGATGTAGCTAATCTTCAAGTGAGATGCCTTGGATTAACGGCATGCACCATTGAAATAGGTGGGCTATGCACAAAGCAGGAGGTTTACTTCGTGCCAACGGCCAAGAACTTTTTATATCGCTGCATGTCTGTAAGGAGTTGGGAATAGTACCTCCTGGTTTCCCTCACCATTTCCCTTGACCTTCAACACAACCAGGGAACCTTTACCTGTGATGACGGGCAAGCAACATCACATACATTTATTGCCTGATGCTGTACCTTATGCCTGTCACACCCCGGCTTGACGAAGACGTTCGGAAGGGCGTAATAGAACCAGTCCTGGCAGGGGATGCAATGGAGTGGTGTGCAAGGATGGTCGTGGTAGCCAAGAAGATGGGCCAACCTCGCCACACAGTAGACTTCCAGTGCCTTAGTGTCCACTGCATTTGTGAGACTCATCAAAACTGGCACCCTTCAACATGATTTCGAGCATCCCCATACACAAGTATAAAACCATGGCTGATGCCCATTGGGGATTCCACCAAGTGGACTTGAACAAGGATAGCTACCTGCTCACGACCTTCATCACCCCATGGGGGCAGTATGATTATCGTAGAACACCCATGAGTCATTCTTTGGCTTCCGACGCCTACACGAAAAGGTTTGACGATGCCCTGCAAGACATCACTAGAAAGTGTTGATGACACCTTGCTATATGATCACAGCATTGAAGAGGCATTTTGGCAAGTATATGAATTCCTGTCAATGTGTGCCTCTGCAGGGATTACACTAAAGCCCGAGAAGTTCAAATTTTGCAAGAGAGAGGTTACCTTCATTGGGTACCACTTGGGATGGGAGTCATACAAGCTTGCAGACGAACATCTGGACACCATTCGTAACTTCATGCCCTATGTGGCAGTTGACACCTCACCCCCTCTGAAGGAGGGTATGCCCCCATAGAAGGCGAAGCCCTTGCAGTCACCTGGTGCTTGCGGAATGCCAGGTTGTTCCTACTTGGGTGCCCTAATCTCACCATCGTCGCGGACCACCGTCTGCCTGTCTAATTGCTGGGTGATACGGCCCTTAAGGACGTCACCAACCCAAGTTTGTTCAACCTGAAGAAGACAATTCAGTTCAATTTTCACTTTAAACACCTGCCCGGCAAAAGAAACACTGTAGTGGATTTCCTCTCATGGTACCCAACCATGAGATCACCCCATGAAGCTTCTGATGTGGATTTGGAGGACGACATTCAAGTAGCACTAACATGTGCAACCGTGGCCCTCTTGGAACTGGACAACATCGTGTTGGATGAAGACTGTGTCAGGAGTGCCGTATCTAATGACCTAGTGTATCAGCTCTTGCTAGCTAGGGTTGCAGTGGGTGATTGGCCCCTGCAGAAGTCACAAGAAGTCTCCTGCTTTTGTCCCCTCTTCAGTGTTTGGGATCGACTAGCCATCAACCAGGACATGGTGACATATTCAGTGGATTAAGGATGAATACCGTTGGTTATCCCCGAAGATTTATGTCGTCAGGTAGCCGCTAACCTACACACAGGACGCCAAGGCCTTGACTCTATGCTTAGAAGAGCCAAGCAGTTAGTGCACGCTGGGAATAGAAGGAGACCTTCGGCATTGCTGTGCTTAATGCACTTCATGTAATGAACAGGGGCCTCCCAAAGAAATGATGCACATACCCCCAGCAGAATACCCCTTCCAGCAAGTCATCTCTGATATGTTACAGATAGAAGGCAATGTACATATACATGGTATATGCAGACAGATTAACTGGGTGGTTAGAAGTAGTTCACTTCCATAGAGATGCCATTTCCAGCAAAATAAGCAATCGCCTTTGATCCTCTTTTTCACGATGGGGAGCCCCAGAACAAATATCGACTGTCAGAGGTAGGAACTTGGCCAGTGAGGGATATTTAGTAAATCACATTTCAAAGTGTAACAAAGGCAATTATCCCTATGTTTACATCAGTAAATTGTCGTTTCGACAAGTTTGCGTGACATCACAGATTAAGGTCGGTTACATAAAAATACACAGAACCTGTGCATTGGACTACCCATAGATACAGAGGAGAGAGATTGGAGAGACAAGTGAAGTTCGCGTGCATGTAAGGCGCCATTGTTATGCGATTGTTCTGAGAGATGGCAGGGGCAGCAACTGCAGAGACCATCAACAAATCCACTTCTGGCACCCAGTGCTGGGCCATCAACTGTGTTCCATATAGAAACAGGATCACACAGGGAATCATATTTCACAAGATAGTGCTATTTTTTGCTCATGAAATTCTTTATAAGTGTTGAAATAACCTCAAGTAAACGGGTGTTAAATCACAGCCAACTTGCAGTAAACTACACGCTGCTTTTTGAGCTAGAAAATAATGAATGTTGTAATAAGGTTTTTATTAAAGTCTATTTGACATTAAATTCATGTAACCTAATAGATTAGCATGTAGGGTTACTGACAGTCTATATTTTAAGTGTTAATGAAGTGTTATACTGTTATTTACAATGTTATCAATAAGTTCTTAAACCTCCTCATATGCAGAGGATTCCACTGATATTGATCTGCCAGAGCACTTTCAGGTAGCAGGCTATTCTACAATTTTACCATTATCATCTTTGGCCTATACTTCAAAATTTATAGTACATTATAGCCTACAAGTAAACTTGTAGGCTATAATGTACTATGTCCCCTTCCAAAGACTATGAAATACAGCTCAAGTCTTTGCTAGTTATGAAAGCTTAAATTATTCTTACAGGCTACCCTGTAAATATGTAAATATGTTAAATTACAGGTTAGTATGATTGTGACATGTTACATAGCATTATACATGGTCACTGTTTATTTTGAAATTCAAAACTTACAACTGTTATATATTATCTATGTAATGTGTGTGTGTGTGATTTTTTAAACTTTGTATTTCCAAAATTTCAGTCCAACATTCAATACAGAGACATAAGTTTCAATTTTCGGTTAAGAATTACGATTGTCTAGAAAAAGATAATGTATTGAAAATCCAGATTTTTTCTAAATTTCAAGTATATTTTTCTTGATTACGAGAAATGTAATTATTTCTTGAGCAAAAAACTAAACAGTACTGTGCATAAAAGTATTTGTTCCAACAAAGATAAATAAAAATCAATAATTCTGAAAAGGCTTCTATTATGAATAGAGGGGCTCCATTAAAAGATTTACTAACTGAAAAATAAAACGCACGTTAATACAGAATCTACTATAAAGGCACAAGAATAATGATAGAGAAATAACATGGCAAAATATTTACCAATAATTACTATGTGCTGCAGTCTGCATATATATATATATATATATATATATATATATATATATATATATATATATATATATATATATATATATATATGACGAAGTGCCAAGTGTCTGGTATCTACAATTACCAATAATTAACTTTTACCTCACCACCTGACCTTCATCGCAAGTAAAATACGACTGAATACTCTAAAGGCAACCGTGATCCCTTAAACAACTTATCAGGATTGCAGAAAATCAGACCAAGTTTATTAAAACAGGTGTGAGGCAATCTTATATGTAATTAAATTAATTAAAGGGCATCACTCCATCAACAACTTTAAAAATGTAAGTATTTCCCAGATTTGAAAAGTCTAAGTACTTCCCTGGTTCTAACTCACTTCAATCAAATTGAAGTAAAAGATCTCAATTACCAATCTATGTTTCTACTTAAACAAAATTGAATATACTGGTGAAAAAGAAAACACTTACAAAAATCTTAAATACAGAAATTTATTATCAAATTCAAAATTTATAAGTGAAACCCACAATCTCAGGGAAATTTACTGTTACTTGAAAACAACGCAAAGTTTAATAAATTCTTGAATTAATTAAGTAAAATTAAATCAAAATGAATTTATTACAAAAATGAAGTATATTAATTCAATCAAAATTCAAAAGTGTTAGGCAATAACTAAAATTTGGAAATTAATTCACAAGTGCTAAACAACACTAAAACTTGAATAAAATTCTAAGTAAATGCAAATTAATTCACAAGTGTTAAATTCAATCAAATATGCAACGACTAATTAATGAAAACAATTAAGTTAGTCAAATTGTGAATGTAAATGAAAACACAGAAAAACGTGGAAAATACCAAAATTGCAAAAAGAAAGCATTAATCACAGAATAAAAAAAAAGAAACACACTTTAATAAGAAAAATGGATAAATGCACAAAAAATCACTTCCAAAGAATCAAACAAAGAACATACAAATTTGCAATTTGTAAAAAATGAAATAGTTTCACCAAACCTTGAAAGTTTCACCAAACCTTTAAATATTTTTTAAAGTTGCCCCTTTAACATTATAATAACACATTACCTTGGTACCAATTATGTTTTGCTGCTGCAGCTAGCTCCAAAATTTCACCATTCACAATATTTCAAAAAAAGAAAAGGTGCTGTTACACACTTGTACAATGTTTGTTTAGATTCCACAATAAGCACTAAGAATTACCAAATAACTCTAAGAAATACAAAATCTAAAATTTATGAGTGATCAATCACTAAGTATAAAATCTTTACGTTAATGTAAAATAAAAAATGGTGCGGGTGATAATGAGGGAGGGAGATGATCTCTTTACGCAGATGGTCTCTTTACACCCCGAGTTCAAAGTTCGTAATGAGCTCTCTCTCTCTCTCTCTCTCTCTCTCTCTCTCTTGTATGGGTGAGACATATAGGCCCGATGGGCTCAAATTGTTTTGGACCCGAAGTTCAGCTAGTATCATAAAAATTCTCTATCAAAACAATAAGTAGAATGAAAGTGAGATTACAATCATAACTAACATTTATTTTTACATGATTTATGACAATAAAAGTCTTTTAAAGTTAAAGATATGATTATAGAATCTTCTCGAATGAAGTTAAGTTTCGTCATTTCCTTGAGTGACGTCACAAACTTTCCATTTCAAGATTTAAACTACTTACGAGTCTACATATTCTCTTTTGACATTCGAGAGATATAAGAGTTAATTTACTAGCAATATTAGGTAGTTTTCAATACGAAAACATTTCTAATTCCTTATATGAAATGAAAGGCATCAGACGTATGTGAAATGTTTTATGCTTGCAAAAGATGTTGCAATCTTTCCACATGATTACTCGGCAAAGACAAGTCTGAAACAAAGTCACGAGTATCGCAAGATTGTTTAAAAAGAAAAAAAAAAAATTGGAACTACGCGGCCCCAAGCGGTGCTTCGAACAGACAATGTTAATTCTTTTTCTTCTCACATTCTACGTCATCCTAACTTTTAAATTATGTTCTGCGAAATCCAAACATACATTATTAGAACATACTAACTCTAAACTAAAAAAGGAATCTGAAAATATTGCAAATAATTTTACAACACTTCATACAGTTAAGAGAGGATGATATGCATTACGAAAGTAACAACATCTATAATAGATATATATATATATATATATATATATATATATATATATATATATATATATATATGTGTGAATTTTTTATAACATCTGGGTTACACTGATGCAGCTTTCAAAATATTCATTAATTAGTGTCACAAATGGAGACCAAGTATTTTCTGTATGATATCATTAATTATCGTAAGATGATGGGCAAAGTTATTTAGTATTTCAAGAATAAATGACTAAGAAAAAAAAACAAGATCAGCTACTTCTATTTTGCTATATGACACTAAATTTGCCACTGTAACTCAATGAAAGTTATATTCTTTGATATTCTTATCATCAGGGGCGTCATTTGGGGGGGGGGGGGGTGTGAGTCGAGGAGGGCGCTCGCCCTCCTCCAAGCTTTCTAGAATGCCTCCAAAGCCAGCAATAGGAAAAATCTATATGTGTATATATTTATTTTGTCATTATTATAAGGTTGAAGCGTATAGAGGGATTCATTTAAATTCGTTATTTTTAACATGTTCGGAACAATGTAAATAATACATAACATGTAATAGTTACCAATAACTACAATAGTTACACGTTCATAACTAACAATAATACAAGGTACCTACTTTTCATAGAGGCACAGCAAGCAGAAGACCTGCAAGTTTTGACAAAAAGACCTGCTATAACAAGATGGTCTTACTATTATCGGTAAGTTTGTTAGCAGTGCTTCACAAATTTGAAGAGAATTCTGATTCAGAAGCTGCAGCTGTAGCAAGTGGACTCTACAAGCAGTTGCTGTCTTTCAAGTTTGTAGTGAGCCTTCATGTTGCAGAACAAGTCTTGAAAGTTACCAACAGCTTGTCAGACCAGATACAAGCAAAGGAATTATTGCTATCTGATCTTGCTCTCTCGTACAGTCAACTATTAAAGTACTACAGGTCATGAGAACAGATGAAGGTTTCTCTAATATCTTTGACAAGGCTAGTTTTTTTTTGCTGCATATGAGATTGATACAATACAAGTCTTGCTCCTGAGATATAATTCAAAAGAATCTATTTTGACTTATTAGACAGATTTCTCTCTGAGATGGATAATAGATTCACTCATAATATGCCACTGATAGCAGCGATGAATGCAGTTGACTGTAATTCTAACGACTTTTCAAGTGATAAGAAACTGTCCACCATAGTGCAGTTTTATAAGGATATACCAGAGTTGAAATTCATCTAAATGCCCAAATATTTGTAGCAAAGAGTCACTTTCTAACTAAGAATGAAAAGCATAAGAATTTGTTTGAATTGTATGATGAACTCATAGCATTAAAATGTGCCTACTCAGAAATTCTTGAAATCGTTAAAATTCTCATCAACCTTCCAGTAACTACTGCCAGCAATGAACGACTGTTTTCAGTGCTTAGTTTAGTGAAAACGTATCTACGAACTACTATAAAAAGTGAGCACTTGCTTCTCATGGCCTCAGAAGAGGAGTTTGTTAGAAATCTTAACTATGACGTACTGGTTAATAATTTTGCAAAATTAAGATCAAGGAAGTATCCATTAATGCAGTAAATAATATTTGAAATGCATGAAGCATATGTTTATTTTCAAATTTTCTTAGATGAACCTTGTTAAAATTACGTAATATTTTATCTCTACACATTTCCGAAGCTTAAGATCTTCCTGTTCACATCAACTTTTCTTGTTTTCCTGAATGACCCTTCTGTAGGTAGTGAGCTACATTTAATACATGTTAAATTGCAGATATTCTAGGACCAATACTATAGTTCATAACTTGGTTTGTGTAGAAATTTCCACTATTTTTTTTATCTTCATTTATTATCTTAAAATTTGATGTATAGCATTTTTTAAGGAATAAAAATTCTTCAAACTTCCTTTACAAGTGTCTTCAAATTGCTCCTATTTTGTTGATATTTCTACAAATTTTCTCGGGGGCCCTTTACAGCGGCCCCCGGGAGGGACTCCCCAGCTGGTTAGGCTGCTTCACTCGTCACGGGCCCCCTTTCAATAGGGGGGTCCCTCAAATAAACCTTTGGCTCCCCCCCCCAAAGGAAAAATGAAAAGACCGCCCTGCTTATCATCAAATGCCAGTAAAAATTAATGCTGTTGTTTTATTATCCCTATTATTAACATTTGATCTTTTAATCCGTGTAAAACATTTACTTCGAATGAAAATGTATCTAAAGATAATTGTATTTACCGGGAAAACCCTCGATTATTTTCTAATTGTTCCGAAATCCTGGGATCCAAAATCAGGCTCAAACTGGAAACCCGAATTGTAACCTTACCAAAGATGAGTTTTTTCACTTCTCATCCCAGACTAGTGAATATTGGCTGTTAGGTATCGGGCTATTGAACCTAGTTTTGATAATATTATTATGCTTATGGATGAAAGAAAGGCACATAACATCGACGAATTGGTCAACTATATTGCTCAAGTGTATAAAAACTACAGCAGACAAACTTAGAATTTTTATTTCTACATAGAGTACACATCACAAACTGATTTGGCTAATATTCGCTGTCCAGTCTCGCCTCTCTATATCTATGGGACTACCTGTTGTTTCTGTATCGTAGATTTACCCTTCATTAATTTTACTAGCTTCAGTCACAATGGGAGACACAACAGCACTGGCCTTTCCTTTTACAAACATCAGGTTACCAATACTTGTGTAGGAAGCTTTGCAGTTGCGATGGTATCGAATTATCGATTCCTGATGAGAACATCACTTTTAATTTTAGCAAGTCTTTCATTTACTCTGCCCTGGCGCTTCTCTGCAGTCTCAAAAATAACTCATTCAGACAAGTATTGGGGCTTAAACTATTGCATAGAAAAAAGAACATTTAAACTCGCCATGGGTTGCAACTTTAACTATAACAAACTATATATTTCCTTAAAGAAAACAGTCACACCTTTCAAATG
>NC_087214.1:60365630-60375630 GCF_015104395.2 Macrobrachium nipponense | reverse complement strand
ACTTCCTTTTCTCTCCTCTCACGCATCCCAAGCGTCTTTTGTTCTGTCTCTCGCTGTTCCCTTCCGAATTTTGCAGTTTCACCAGGATGTTGGCGTCCGAAGACCCTCTAGTTAATCCGGGTCAGTTAATAAAACGAGTCGACGAGAGGGATCTCTCCCACTCCGACCCCAGCGGCTCCTGAGTTCAGAGCCCTAAAGCCTTTTGAGCTTTCCTTTCCCCCCCCCACCTAATTTTGACTCACGGGTCTGTGTGCTCCACCTGGCAGCTCCTGGCCTACTAATGCCTTGAAGAAGTCGCCTCCCTCGTCTACGCTCCTACGCTCCTTTTACCAGTGGCTTGTGCGATCCTCCTTAGTGTTCGTTAATCCCCCAACTGTGCTCCCTTAAAAAGAATCTCTGATTTAAGAGCTGTGGCCCTTGAATGTGGTTTGTGTTCATAATTTCTCCCCTTTCGGTACAGTAACGTTTTGAGCTGTAATTAAGTCCTTGTTTGCTCTCTGAGGAATCTTACGATTTACGTTTAAACTCATATACCTTCCCCCAATTTGTCTCGAACGTGTTTATACGGTGTTTGTATTGCAGGTCTACTGCAAATTTCTGCTGTGAAGGTGGACTTTCCTGTCATTCTGCTCTGGGCCCAGCAGAAATTGCACGCTACGAAACATCACACGTATCCTGGATACGTGTTCATTGCTCCCATCAATTATTCCAGTATTTGGCTTTATGGGAGGGTCATTAGCGTCCTTATTGATGCCTTGAAATCAGTAGAGTAACGTTAAGGTATAAATACATTCCCTGTAAATTCAGCTCTTGGAGTTTCCTTACGATTTTTCCCTTAACTTGTATTTGGTCTTCAGCCGACAACCTTTTTTTTTTTCCTTTTTTTTTTTTTTTTTATTTTTTTTGTTTTTTTGTGTCCGATTAGGTTGATCGGTCTCCACGTTAATCGTGGTCGGAAAATAAGCATCCGTTGCAGATCAATATAAATAGAGGTTTAATATTACATCATGATCTCCCCAAGGCGAGAATAACCAACCTCCCCTTCTCACGTCCGAACTGTGTCGGATGGGAACGGCTCAAGTAAGACCAAAAAATCACTCATGGTGTCAAAATATGCTAATCCTGGCAAGGGACATCGAATAATATCTCCCTTACTAAAAGACAGCGAGTAGCTCCTCTGGCAGTCAAACTGAACCGCAGGCAAAGATGGATGGAAGATAAATCCTTCAAGTATCAGGAGAGGGCTTAATTAGTAGGTCTTGCTGCACTCAAAATAATAGCAGGGTGCAAAGGCAGCAATTGTGCAATAATAGCAGCAGCTCATCCAACAGCCTCAGAACCCTGTTCAGAAGCGGATCCATCGCCACTCTTTCAACCGGACAAGAGAAGGAGGAGCTTATGGTGACGTCACTCTGCAAAAAAGAATAACAAAAAAAAAAAGCTGTCATTGCTCGTTAAACATCAAAGGGGCGCCGGTGAGGAGGATGAACAATCGTCCTAAGAACTCATGACCAAATTGCTTATTACTAATATGTACAGAAAAAATACAAAAGTATTATACTAATGTGCTAAAATTAATAGAAAGATAACATACTAACAATGTATATATATTATATACATATATATATATATAGTATATATATATATATAATATATATATATATATATATTATTAATATATATATATATATATATATATATATATATATATATGCTTTTGGGACAAAGTTTTCCTTGTAAGCAGATTTCGTTTAATCCTATGGCTCTTTGGTTTGTTGATCAACTTCCGATTGCTTTGAACAAAATTTTCTAAATCTTCTGCGTTCTTCCCAATTCAGTAACGGACAAAACAACGAAGATAAAAACTCTCTGTTCCATTGACTGACAAAGACAACACCATAACTCGTCACTCGTCATGACCTCTTCGAAGTGTAAAATCTGGACATGTTGATGAAGATTAAGCTGGCTTTATGCCAGCACGGGCTCTTGCTCAAGAGCAGCCCGTAGAATCTGGACACAGCGTCCTGTTGTTTTGATACATTCTGCGGACTGATATGTAGCGTCAAACAATAATATACTACAATAATATAATAATAATGCAATAAATCATTACAATAACATTAAGTAAAAATGAAAAGTTCTAATTTGTTTACAGTTATATAAGCTACAATATAATAAAAAAGTCATAGTAGAACATAATTTAATTTGTGAAACATAATGAAAACAAACACCGTATGTTCTGGTGGTAAATTATGTTAAACTAAAAGAAGTTGATCAACAACAAAAAGGCCAAAGATCAAACCGGTTAATTGATTCATTAATTGTTGGAAATTTTGGATTGAAAGTTTAGTGCCAGTTATATGGCTTACAGCTCTATGACTGTCGATTTGGGCCTTAAGTAACCAAAGTGTCGATCCAATATAGTAGGTTCCTCGATTATATGGTGGACAAGTCAACTTGTAAATAACACATGAGGTCATCCATGGATCTAAACGGTCTTTGAAGTTGAAAAGGCTACCGATATTCGGTGGGTTTGTGGGAATAATTTTGATTTTCACGGCAGGGAGATGACCAGATATTAAAGCTTGGAGTTCCTTATAAAAGGTTGTATCGTGAATAAAAGGAAGGCGGGACTAGAAAGGTAATTTAGGAACGTGAGGAGTAGGATGACGTGGAACGAAATGAAAAACGGAAGATCTCAGGCAGTTCTCGTTTTTCATTTGCCTCGTGGCATTACCTTTATTTATACATACATAACATCACGTCTTATTTCGTGATCAAGTTATTCGTACACACACACACACACACACACACACACACACACACACACACACACACACACACACACACACACATATATATATATATTATATATATATATATATATATATATATATATATATATAATATATAATAAAAGGAGCCATAAAAACGCCAAAATATAAAGAAAAGTACTATATTTCAGAGACTGCTGTCTCCCTCTTCAGCTATATATATATATATATATATATATATATATATATATATATATATATATACATATATATATATGTATATATATATATATATATATATTATATATATATATATATATATATGTATTGTATATATATATATTATATATATAGAATAATTATCACATCGAACCGTGATCCATTTATATATCAATTCAAGCTACAAATGTCCTTTAATATCTAAATTCACTTTACCTCCCAAATGATATATTTTATATATGTACCGAAGGGGAATTTTTTAATTGATAATAATTTCGTCCCCCATGGGATCGAACCACCGTCCAAGTGGACGGGGACGAAATCAGAAAACAGTCAGTGACGCTATCCCAATCAGCAGGTAAAGTGAATTTAGATATTAAAGGACATTTGTAGCTTGAATTGATATATATATATATATATATATATATATATATATATATATATATATATATATATATATAAGCCTGATCACATCACCATGATTCATAAATACGCATTAAGCTACAAATGTCCTTTAATATCTAGTTCGCTCTACCTCAGAATTAATATATGTATATATAATCTTCCTTGGTAGTTCAGTATGTAGTTCATACTGTAATTGAATTGTGGAACTATTGCTTTCTTGGATTTGTTGAGATTTATAGATTTGCCTTGTGTTATAATTTAGTGACTTTTCTTTACGGTCGGGCAATTCATCCTGTTTTACAGAATCTGTTTTTCTTTATATATTATTGTTTTCCTTCTGATTACTGTTGTCCATCTAACCAAAATGTATTTAATTTCACTACTTTGATTCCATTTCCTCTGTTTTTTCTTAAGTTTTTATCGATTTCTTTAATGTATTGTTTTATCTGACGTATTACATTGATTTCGTTTTTATAAATACCTATTTATGTAAAAGATATATTTTGGGTTTTTGTTTTTCGTTCTTTGCTTTGATAAATGGTTCTCATATCATTGTGCTCATGGTAGTCCATGCAGTCTTCCTAGCATTTTAGGAAACGTTACCCCAAAAGTTATTGACAAAAGGTATTGAAAGGTATTGATTTAGTTAAAGGTTAAGCAAATACTGCAAGAAGATTGTTCACCCGAATTAAGAACCCAGCCTTACTCCTTCACGTAGACTTTTCCACAAGAATTGTGATGGCGAAGAATGATAATTTTTTACTATTCTCTCACTTCAAGACATAAATTATTTTTTGCCTTTTCTTTTAAAGCATGCTTTGATCATGGAACTCGTAACACCTCCAAATGTGATGCCCATGGCTGGTTTTGATACATGAAGTATAGGTAGTAGTCACTTAAAACACATCTTTAACAATTCATAAATACAAACGAGCACATCCCTTCCTACTTGCAATTCTGGGAGAAAAACCTATGATATCCTGCCATAAGAGATAACTTTCCTACTGGTTTTATTTCAAAGATCCAACCCTTTACCTTTTCCTTTTCTTTATATATATAATATAATATAATATATATATATTATATAATATATATATAATATTATATATATATATATAATATATTATATGCCTAATTCAGGTGTTTCATCCCTCCTTCATAAAAACAATCTATTTATATTCCGTTTCTTCTCGACAGGTAATAAACGGTGCTCTTTCAGTTAAAGAGAGATAATCCTTACAGCTTACCTCTCTACTTAATGAGAGCTCTTATATTTCCTCCACGTCTGGTTTCGCTTGTGAGCTAAATAGTCAATTTTATTCGCATAATACGAATACCCACATGCGTTTCCATTTCTCTTAGAACTTATTCCAATATTAATTTCTCCTCTGTACTTTTCTTTTGACTTTGACCATCGCTAACCTTTGACCTCACATTCGCCTTTTCCCTCCAAGTGGAACCTTCTAAATCAACTTCCTTCCTGAGAGACATTTCCAGGGCAGTGAATCTTGAGAGCGAAAAGATGTCGTCCTTCCATTGACAGGTCATGATTGTCTGGATGTCACCCCCACCCCCCCCCCACTCCTCTTATTTTTTTTTTTACTATGAATTTATCCTATTTTTGTTATTCTCTGTTTCTGCCAGGTTCATTTTCAATGTTTTTATATGTACTAGAGAAGGCTACTTCAAATTGCTACAAACAAATACACACACTAACGATTGAATTCCCCATCACATTAATATTAATACGAAGTCTGCAGTTTTAGCAAAAGTAAATGAGGAGAAGAAGAGGGATGTGGGGAGGGGAGTGCCTGTGCAAGCATTGCAAGCCTTTAATAATTAATTAAATTTGCTTCCAATACTGCTTATGACAGCTGTGTGACCAGAGTAGTGTAGAAATCGTTTAATCATAAATCATTCAACAGAATCCAAGAGCTTTCAATGAATTAATGAAGGCGAATGGGGAGGGGTTAGGAAGGGCAATCCAATCAGCAAATATGAATGTGAATGAATGTGTTTCATTATTCATGTGACATGGAGGACGGCCTGGTGTCTGAATGGGGAGCTCAAGACGAAGAAAATGAAAAATGCAAAACAGGAGGTATGATTCAATAAACAGCGGAAGAAATATACGAAAAGACTATTTCTGAATAGTATAGCAAATCAAATGAAAGGTGTAAAAAGGATAGCAGAAGTTTTCTACCTTCGGTCATCTTTAATGTTGCACCTCGAACAGGGATTCCGTCATTCCTGAAGAAGGTAAAGTAAACATGACCTTCTTACAAATCTTTGTCGCTAACCTATATCCGCGAGAATCAGTTTCCTTTTTCAAGAGACCACCAAGAATTTTGAATACTGCCATTTCTAAATACAGCCATCCTAACATGATAACCATATTGTCATACTGAAAAGGCCATTCCCATTAGATCTGCTTGGTGACTGCAAACAGTGTCTGATCAGCTGCTAGAACTGGAGTTTAACTATGACTGAGAAACTTGTGGTTGCTCTTACAATATCCATGGCATGTTGATTATTGCAACTGAATTAACCGTTTCTTGAAAAAGAAGCAAGATTCATTGCAAGCTTTTTTTTAAAGGGCGCCTTTTAATTCTGAGAAGCACGATTGCTGCACAAAATAAGGCCACAGTATTTTCTCTCATTCCAACAGACTAACTTTCTCAACTTGTTGTGTCTTACACTTCCAGGGGATGAAGTTAGGGGATGTTCATACTGCAGTCAAATACTGGCAATCATGAAAAGATGCAAAAATGATGCAATATAACTAAAAATTAATAAACTTTGTTTTCTGTTAAATACTCTTCTCTACAACGCTTTTTAAATACTAACAATTATTTCATGCCAGTATTGTAATAGAAAATAGTTTCTGCTGAGGAATAAAACTAAGCACGAGATTTTTATATTTACTTTCTATTTCATCTCTCTCTCTCTCTCTCTCTCTCTCTCCTCTCTCTCTCTCTCTCTCTCTCTCTCTCTCTGTGGCGAAAATGTATTATCAAACGTGAACCACGAAGGAAACCAGTGGTATTGTTTATAAATCTTAGTAGTGGAGACAAATCAAAAGCCTGTTGTGTTGATAATAAATTCGGCAAATAAGGATGCTCTGCTGAGAAGATAAGAAAAAATTTAAAAAAGAAAACTGACCATAAATTAATGGTGAGGCGGCCACGCGGAAAGTAGGAAAGCGACGGAAACTCTTTAAAAGACATTCTTAGACTAAGAAAAACTTATAACAGGTCTAAAGTGGAAGACGTTAAGGATGCCTGGTAGGGAAGATAACTGGAATTGAGAGAAATTTAGCAACTTTATGATGAAATCAATGTTTTTGTTGGAATGTATAGATAACAGAGTAACTTGTGATATAACTGTCAATAACTATGCACCTCATTGAATGGACTCGCCCTAGGGTATACTGTTAATAGATTAGCATTGCTATTCTTAACCATAAATATGCTTTCCGTCATATCCGAAGCCTGAATAGATAGGGAAGGTTGGAGTCAGTCAGGGTATCCGTCCGTCCGAAGGATATCTGGCAACAAATTATAGAATGAGCATTTCAGTAGCTTAGAAACACCTGGAAAAAGCTCTTTCTGAAATAGCGACCCTACTAAGGGTTAAGTTGAAAGGAGGAGAATAACCATACAAAAATAAAGATACACAGAACTTATTTGTATAATGATTTTTTTCAAACTCAAATGGCTTTCTAAGAAGAGATACTCATACTCTTCAAGGATCCTTCCGAAGAAGGAAACTTTTTGTCCGTTTTAGTACGTTGTGGGGAAATATCTCAAGAACGGATGCATATGGTTTGATGAATCTAATTATGCATATCGTATTCAAACAATGTTGCCCGTTATAATCTCAGAGTAGGTTAAATGGCCAAGTTTAATAATACTATTAAGCATGATACCTAGATTTCAATTACATATGTTTTGGCAAATAAATACTTTATTTCACAGGGATACTACATCATTAATTATCATTTGAATATATAATCATTGAAGCGTCTGACTTGTCTAGCACTTTTTAGTCATAGATTATAATGGAAAATTTCGCTGGTTGAATGAATCATGAAGGGTTATTAGGGATAAATGTGAAGATTATAGGATAGTTGAGCAAACTAGAGGCAATGGAGAATCCTTCCCTCCAACAGCTTCCTTTCAACAGCGGAACTCAATTATCATACTCTTATTTACTCTGAATTCTGAAATGGGGAACAAATACTAGAATTCGGCTTTTAATTGACCTGAAGCTTCGAAAATACATCAAGCGAAAATTTATTAGGTAAAATAACTACGTAACGCCAATGTGCCTATTTGCCTAGTTTATTAAAATGAACAACAGTTAAATTTTTTACCTTTAAATTGAACTGTGGCCTTGGGAAAACCGTCATGGCAAATTTTGGGCAGTGGTCATTTCTTGGGCACATATTAACAAAGACTCCTCAGAAAGAAATATTAAACCTTTAACACTACTTTTTTTGCCTTTGAATTGGTCAAGGTCTAAACCATTGTCTGTCATGCAGAAATTCCAAGTTTCTACGATTTAAGTAAACAAAAAGGTAAAAATGTCGGAATTCCAATTGACCTGGAATGTCATTTCCTTTTATACTGAAGCTTTTGTTTCCAAACCTGATTCTCAATCTTGCTGATATCCCAGCCTTTCGCAAAATCGTGTTGAGTTCAGACACTTAACTATTTATTCTAAATTTCTTACACGATTGGCACTTGATGTCTATTTGAACCAAGGAAATAAAACACAACAGATGCGTTTTTTCGCTTTCCTTCAGTCAAGAGATTCTTCATTTCCTTCTTCAGTTGAAAGGGGGCGTGGGAGCGACCTATGATTTTAATTACATTTGAAGTGTTCTTTCCATAGACATAAAGTAGAGATTGGCAGTCTATGATAGCCAAACCAGTTTGTGACGTGCGATGATTATTATGTAAACGATGACGCAACCCAAACAATCTAATGGGAAAGTCTGTACTCTTTAAAACGTGTTTTCTCTGCTGTCCGTCAAGACTGTCAAATGACTTATGCATCATTTACTAAATACAATATGTACTGTATGCAGAAATAAAAATATATAATTTTGCTGGTATATTTCTTCTACAGTTAAGCAATAAAGTTTTGCAGATATGGCGACCTTACAACATTATGATCATGCTGCATTAACAACCAATTTTCTCAACAGTCTTGAAAGATTGGTATATTATCTTTGCAGCATTTACCAAGGATAATGTGTACTATATGTAGAAATAAAAATATTTATTCTATCTGCTGTAGTTTTTATATACCTGAGGAATAAAGTTGACCAAATTGCCGACGTCAGGTGCCTTTCTTACCACCATGGATTTACAGTTTTATTCTCTAGAGGAGGAACTAATTATTATCGTTCTTTATTCGTGGGTCAAACTAACAGGGAGTAAAATTTGACAACAGCACCTATGCTGAAATAGTTGTCATCTCCAATGCTGCCATCCCATATAAGCTTGATCCACAGTCATAATAATATTATAATTTTATAGTTATAGCCAATATTTAGTAATGTGTATAATCATTTTATTGGATTTTAAAATTTACTGTATCTGATACTATTAATAGGGATGCAATTAATATTGTAGTTTCCAGGGCTGTATAAATCTTGCCATTGCCAGTTTAGATGTAGTATATGCCGGTTTGCCCTATCTGGTTACGTCTTATTAGACTAAATCTGCTTTGGTAACCACATTGTTGCCTCCTAACATATTCTGGACTTCAAACTGTGTTGCAGAAATTTAAGCTCATGTATACCAGGAGGTTTGAAAATGTTCTTTGGCAGAAAATACTTGCTACAATATGTGTGATCCATAGTTTGGCTTTTTATCCCGTTTGCAGTTTCTAACCCAAGTAAGGAAACCTTAAACACAAAATTGACAAAAATCAGTCCTGTATCTCACATATTATTAACAACAGGCTTCCTACACTGACCTGCAGTCGTTTTAAAGACATTTGAATCTACGAGGCTACTCACACATGTTATACGAGAAACTATCTAATTGATTACAGTATAGATGTAATTATAATCTGAATCAGTTCATATTCATACAGTTGTGATTCAGGGGAAAGTACACTGTACGTACTTTACAAAACCAGATCAAATTTGGCATTTGAACCAAGCCATAGAAGCTATTTGTACAGCTTCTAGTGCAATTATTATCATGAGATACAAATGTAAATCCATGTAATGTCACAATCATACAAACCTATAAGCGCCTCAGCGGCGTGGTTGGTATGGTATTAGCGTCCCACCTCGGTGGTCGCGGGTTCGATTCTCGGCCATTTCATTGAGGAGTGTGAGATGTGTATTCCTGGTGATAGAAGTTCACTCTCGACGTGGTTCGGAAGTCACGTAAAGCCGTTGGTCCCGTTGCTGAATAACCACTGGTTCCATGCAACGTAAAAGCACCATACAAACAAACAAACATATAATTCAACTTACTTATTTACATTTTACAGTCTAAGTTAGAATAGCCTGTAAGATTAACTTAGACTTTCATAGCTAGCCAAGACTTGAGCTGTCTTTCATAGACTGTGGAGAGGGA
>NC_087214.1:60330630-60360630 GCF_015104395.2 Macrobrachium nipponense | reverse complement strand
TCCTTTTGGATGCAAGTTGTTCCCGAGTTTAGGGAACTGATATTAAATGATACTGTGGATATAATTACACACACATACATGCACACACATATATATAGGTGTGCGTGTGTGTGTGTACACATTAGTTTGCGTGTCCACATCGCGCGCGCTCATGTACTGACACATATAAATATGAGAACATCCTTGTTTGTTAAAAACGGTACTTATGCCAAAAACAAAAGGTCTCTTTTCACAATATCGGCCAAATATAATTATAAACTTGGCCAAAGACAAGAATTTAGATAAAAGACCAAGGTTTTCAAACTCTGGAACATTAAAGCTTAAAACAAATATAAGATCATCGATGAATGAAAGAAAATCGTTTTTACAGAAAAGTTTGGTACAGCTTTAAAACGCTATTGATCCTAATGGTCAGCTCTGATGCATTGCCATATGGAAATGCAAATGACTGTAAACCTTCTCTTGACATAGGCATTACTAGAAACCATTTTGTAACTGTCATCATGTATGCTATAATATTCATGAAAGGATGAGAGGGATATTTGGTAATTGCTGATAATTTCACGAATAATATTGCCTATATTTTTGTTTTTTTGGAGGCACAATGCATCAGAATATGCGTAAAAATCACTGGGAATACAACGATATAAGAGGGAATATGAATTAAAACTATTATTATCTAATGAGCTAAGAGAAAAATAAAAACAAAGGAAACCAGACTGTTTAACCGGCGGAAAATATATTTAAACGAAGTCCGGGAAAAGAAACTCGAAAATACCTAAATAGCGACTTTGGTGGGAAGGAAATTGTAGAAAGAATTGTGTGGAAAAATGAGGAAAAGTGATGAGATGCTCACGGCATTCTCTACTGGTGGGAAGTTTGGACGTTTTACTCAGAAATTTATGCTAAAAAAAATCCGCTTCACCGGAATCCGCGCCGTTGAAGTTTTTCACGTAAACGAAGTCCGTTCATTACTAGAGACCCGGATGCATAAATGCAAATGGTATTTTCTTCTCTTTTGCATACACATACACGCCCACGCTCGCAAACATGCGGACGCATATTCATACACGCTAGCCGTTGTTAATATGTAATGTAACATTCATTTTCTCTCTCTCTCTCTCTCTCTCTCTCTCTCTCTGGAGATAGTTCAGTTTATATGATTTAAGTCACCCCAACTTTAAATTCCTAAAGCCTTGTATAATTTCTCCAACTTACTTTTATCTATTTAGTGGAATAACTTACCGAAACCTGGGTAAAAAACAAAATTAAGAACAGATTGCTGTGGCTATTTGAGATGGTGGGAACAGCAATTTCTAAAAATCTCATCAATAATTTGATTGTGATTATCACATCACTATGAAATTCAGTTTATATCATATATATATATATATATATATATATATATATATATATATATATATATGCGTGTGTATGTGTGCGTGTGTGTGCATGCGCGCGTGTGTGTGTATGGATTGCATACACCTTCAGGCTTCGTAGATATTAGTGGCCATCCTTTTGAACACGACCTCTCTCTCTCCTTTTCCTTTTCAACTGGTCACATTAAAAAGAATATTGAATTAAAGCTCAGATAGAAATATTGAAACCAAGACAAAAGCAGAGGTGACCCAAGAAAAGTTAAAATTATAGCACACATGTGCACAATGCAAAGTAAACAAGCGGTGTGTAGACTACAAAGAGGAATGTGCACCAAAGCTAGGTAGGCGCAGTGTCTGTCTCTCCTGTCAAGAAGAACAAGAGATAGCTAAACTGAGGGAAGTAGAAGAAATACCAAAGGAGCTAAAGGGCAGACTCGAAGGCAAGGCAAGAGAAAAGAAGAGAAGTGACAAAGCTTAGAAGAGAGAAACAGGAATAGTAGAAAACAGAGAGAGTATAGTGGAGATTAGAAAACAATTGCTAAAGACTAGAACCAGAAATGAAACTGAAAGAAGCACTAGACAAGGTACAAAAAGAGAAGCTTACAAGGATAAAAATAATGAATTCAAGAGAGCGGTTGGGAGCACAGTGATAGGAGCCAGAAAACACGATTGTCCCCTAAAAGGAATAAAAACATCGAATAGATCTGCGGTGCTCTTGGAAAACGAAGGTGAACCTACCTTAACTGGAGAGTCGTTAGTAAAAGACGCTCTGGAAAAAACGAGGTGGGGAACCTACCTTACGGAAGATCGTTAGTAAAAGATAGGGGTTTTTTTTTTTTTTTTAAACTTTGGTTGGCCAAAATAGAAATACGAGAAAAGCTAATTCTTACCCAGGTGCAGGAGCAAAGACGATAACTGACACAGTGAAGAAAATCAAAGTGAAAAGTAGAAAAAGTGCAATCATAGTGCAGGGAGGAGGAGGCGACTTATTTCTGAAAGATGGAGGACCTGGCCATACAGAATGTCATGTATCCAACCTGAGGAATGTTGTAGAAAACATCTGTGAGAAAACTAATAATGGCATTCATATAGATCCAATGTAAGCCACTACTTCCTCAGCAAGGCAATTGGAATCAATGACAGACTGGAGCAAATATGCCAAGAAAAGGGTGCTAGGTTTCTAAACTGTTGGGACAGATTTGTAGGAGGAAAAAAAAAAAAACTTTATAAAAGAGATGGAACTCACTTGAATGTGGAAGGAGAAAAACTACTGGGAAATCCTCTTAACGAAAACCTTTTGAGACACCTCCGTGAACCGAACATTCAAGGGGTTCTAGTCGGAAAACTCCCAGAATTTGGTTAGTAACAGCACTGCAGGAAACAGTGAAAATAAGGGAAACGAATAAAGCTACCGAGGACAAAAGAGAAGAGAGAAAAGTCTCTCAGAGTGTCGCAGTTTAATGCACAATCTATTCAGAACAAAGTAGATCTCTTCAAAGCATTGATAGCAAGTGAAGAATTAGACATAGTAGGTATCACAGAAACGAAGGGTACAAGAGGCATTGTAGGAGAGTACCAAATAGCAGGATATAAATTGTTAAAAAAGGATAAACCTAATAAAAAGAGGTGGTGGAGTTATGTTATATGTTAAAGACCACCTCAGTCTAATAGAGTGTAAAATTACAACCAAGCAAGAAGTAGTTGGTATCAATATGAGCAGTCTAATGAAGAAGCTAACTCTAATAGTTTTGTACAGACCGCCTCACCAACCACAAATGTCCGACGAGGAGCTGTATGCGCTACTAGGACAAGAAATAAACAACAGACTATACATAATAATAGGAGATTTCAATGCAGCAGTACACTGGGAAACTATGACCTCCACATCAAACTTAGAAGTTAAAGAGACATCTAGAATTTGTCAAAAATGAATTCTTCAACTACTGGGTTGACAAATATACTAGAGGAAACAATATACTAGACAATGTCCTATCAACAGAAGATAACCGAGTGTCTGAACTTTCAGTACGTGCAAATCTAGGCAAAAGCGACCATAGAATTATTATATTTCACATTAGTATTCAACATAAAAAAGAGAAGAAGATACTAAAGAGGTTAGACTACTGTCGAGGCGACCTAAGTAAACTAAAGGAGTATGTTAAAAAATCTAGAGTATGACCAAAACACAAACATAGACAATTACTGGGAAACCTTTCTAGAAAAATACACAGAAGAACGCTCCAGATGTATTGCATTAAATCAAATACTAACAAATGGCAACCCTCAGCCTAAGTAGTTCAACAGAGAAATTAAAAATAAAATAAGGGAAAGAGACAGATTGCATAAAGTAATGAATCCATACCCAACACCTGAAGAAACAAGCAGCCATAAAGAACTCTGTAGAATGGTGGATAAATTAGTAAGAAATGTAAAGATAAATGAGGATAAGAATTCTTTGCTCATGTTAATAGTAGGAAGCCAATAAAAAATAGCATAGGTCCCCTAAGAGACAATGGAGGAAACCTAGTGAACTCAGACTTGGAAGAAGCAGAATTATTGAATAAGGTTTTTACAAAGGTTTTCAAAATTGAACACTACCTCAATCCCTGAACCAGCCATTGAATATGAAGGGACAGAACCACCCGACAAAATAATATTTACGGAAGAAGACATTAAAAACAAAATAGAAAGTAAACAAGTTCAAATTTCCTGGCTCGGATGTGATACATCCAAGGGAAATTAAAGAGATAAAAGAAGAGATTGTTCCTCACCTATATAAACTCTAAAGAAAAACAGCAGAAGCACGAAAGGCACCTAAAGGATGGAAACTAGGTAATGTTCCCCAGTTTACAAAAAAAGTCCAAGAGAAGAGCCAGGAAATTATAAAACAATCTGTCGATTTTTGTGAGATTTTTGAGTCCATAATAACCCGTTGTTAAACAATCAACGTGGCTTTAGGCAAAACAGATCCTGCCTATCAAACCTCTTGGAGTTTTTCATAACATGCTAGGTATTTATGACAGTAGTAGAGCAATAGATATACTCTACTTAGATTTCCAAAAGTTCCACACAAGAAATTAATGACAAAAGTTAGAGCTTTAGGAACTGTGGATAGAAGACTGGCTAACTAATAGCAAACTGAGAGTCGTAATAAACGGTGAAGAATCTGAATGGACAGATGTGACAAGCGGAGTTCCTCAGGGTTCTCTCCTTGGCCCGCTCTTATTTTTTATTTATATCAATGACATTGATGTAGGATTAACTAGCAGGATAGCCAAATTTGCAGACGACACCAAACTAGGTGTAAATAAAGCAGACCCAGAGAGAGCAGAACGTTTAAGCAATGATCTAAATGTAAAGTGTACAAATAGGAACACACAACCCTCATGCCAACTACATGCTGCTTGGGAATGACACAAATAATGTAGAACAGTAAGAGGACCTTGGAGTCATTATAACCAAGGACTTAAAATCCACAAAGCAGTGCATAAAAGCAGAAAAGACACAGAAACTAGTGGGATACATAAAGAAGCAGTTCAAATACAAAATTAAGGAAACGGTGCTGCAGCTCTACACATCAATAGTTAGACTTCATCTTGAATATGCAGTACAGTTTTGGTCACTAATACTAAGAAAGGACATAAATAGATTAGAAGGGGCACAAGCAAGAGCCAAAAAGATAATTCTATCCATGAGGCAAATAGGTTACCAAAGATGACTAGAGAGCCTGAACATGTATGGCTTAGAAACACGACGATTACGAGGCCAACTAATAGAAACATTCAAAATACTGAAAGGCATAACAAAAGTAGACAGTAACCTATTTATGACGAAAACCCAACAAGAAATAATGGATGGAAACTAGAGCTGAAAAGTTACAACAAATATCATTGCGGGAACTTATTCACATACAAGATATGTGACACATGGAATAAACTGCCACCAGAAGCTGTAAACAGCAACAGTGTGGAAGAGTTTAAAAGAAAGCTAGACAAAATCATTAGGAAACTGTGAATGAACAGTAAAACCTGCTCGTAGAGATAAGTGAGCATACGACGTCTCCTCGGATAGACTAACAAGTCTTTGAGACATCCTAATCGTTGTAACTCTTTGTAATTCTCTCTCTCTCTCTCGTATATACATTGAAAAGTAAGAAATACTAGACTGCTGTTATCTGCGACTGAAATTCTTAACCTTGTTACAACCTTAGTCATGAGTTTTGATTTGTTCCCAGTGAATTTATCGGTCATTTTAAGCAAAAGCTTTGACAGACCGCTCTGAAGGAAAAGCAGTAATTTCCCTGATGCTTTTGACGTTACTGCAAGACAATATTTTGATATTTAAAGATCTATTTTCTTATTGCCAAATACTGAAATAGACACCACAGTTGGGTAGATTACATTTGAATTCGATAGCAATAGTTTCTGCGGCTCTTCATCGTCATTTCACGAACTCGTGTAATAATTTTTGTTGTAGCCTACGGAGTTTATGCTCTTAAGTACCTCTGAAATGGTTTATTTACGCTATTGTGTGTTATTTAGCTTTTTATTACAATTTATTCTCGTTTGCCTACCACTAGCCCAATATCTTGGAACATCTAAGGTGTTGATGAAAGCGTCGATGAAAGTTAACGTTTCACTGAGATAAGGTTCACCTTACAACAAATCGGGATTGAAAACAAATTTGTTTTCAAGTATAAGGTGATGTTCAGAAGTTTATTGAAAGTGTTCGTGAAAGCTTTTGAGAAGAGGAAAAATAAGTTAAAAAAGAAGTATATATATAATATATATATAACATATATACATATATATATGATATATATATATATATATATATATTATATATATATATATATATATATATATATATATATATATATATATATATATATATATAGATATATATATAGATATATATATATATATATATATATATATATATATATATATGTATATATATATATATATCTATATATATATATATATATATATATATATATATATATATATATATATATTTAGATATATAATATATATCTATATATTTATATATATATATATAGATATATATATATCTATATATATATATATATCTATATATATATAGATATATATATATATATATATATATATATATCTATATATATATATAGATTCTATATATATATATATATATATATATATATATATATAGATATATATATATATATATATATATATATTTATATTTAATCACAGCTTGTAAGGTCAATATGATGATGTTCACTGGCGTAACAAAAAGCTTGTAAAAAAACAGACTCCAGTTACCTATAATACCATTGGTATCCAATATTCTGGCAGTCTAACTGGGAACAAATATATCTCCATTTGCTTATCAAAACTTACTTGTGTAATACACGAATCTTAAAACGAAGATTGAGCATCATCTGGTTTATGTGTAACTGAATTATTCATTTACCCATTTCATTTTCGTGATGGATGTGGATTAAAATCGCATTCAGACATCAGGACCGATTTGTAATCACTAATAACTTCATGACATTTCCCTCTTAAGGAGATTTGACTCGGACAGTTTTCAATTTTCGTAATGGGGACATATTTAATCCTTCAATTAACACTATGAGAGGAGAATTCGCTGTGAATTATTCGCCATATATTTCAGAATCCAAACAAGTAGTTAAAGAAATGAATTTACATAGCTTTTGCTCAATGAGCAAAACTGAGAAGCAAGCTTGTAATCGTACACCTGTGGAGAATCTATATTTTGGTGGGTCCTGGAAAAAGGGTTCATGGAATTACTTCATGGTCCGTTCATGTTGACGGGCAAATGAGAGAGAGAGAGAGAGAGAGAGAGAGAGAGATGAGAGACCCCTCACCCCCCCGGACGAGAGAGAGAGAGAGAGAGAGAGAGAGAGAGAGCAGATCCTTGCAATGCAATGAAAGTTTCTCTTTTGAATCTCACTTGTAGGATTAGATCGGCAAATTCGCAACAGATTGAAGGCGATGTCACAGACCTTTCCGTGAAATAGGAAACTGCCTTTCTCTTTCTCAGAAAACCTGTCTTTAACTCTTGCGATTTTCCATTCCTGGAATCATCAACCCTTGCATTATTATTATTATTATTATTGTTATTATTATTATTATTATTATTATTATTATTATTATTATTATTATTATTATTATTATTATTATTATTATTTGCGTGTATTTATTAAATAGGTTGAACAAAATACTAGGTGGTTCTTTAAGCGGTTTTGGGGTAAATAATCGTAGTATGAATATTTCATCGCTTCTCGCGTGAATGCCATGAAATTTGTATATCCTGTAAAAGCTCCAAGTCCCTATTTAATTTTACAGGAAACTGTTTTTTTGCATTCAATGTAGTTCTTCTCTTGCGAAAAAATGGAGATCTTTTTTAAAGCAAAATTTATTTTTAATATTAACGATAACTCTCCTTGTTTAATTTAGACAGAGAGAGAGAGAGAGAGAGAGAGAGAGAGAGAGAGAGAGAGAGAGAGAGCGAGATGAGAGAGATGAGATAGAGAGAGAGAGAGGAGAGAGAGAGAGAGAGAGAGAGAGAGAGAGAGAGAGAGATGATTGTTAGCTGTTGACAAATTTTCAACTCCATTAAGGCAGATTTTAAAGAAATACTTTTACTGTCTTCATCCTCAACTCGTTCTAACGAATCCAAGAGCAATTGGATCTATTCTTAGATTTATTAGACACTGTACCCAACCATATGCGTTCTTTGGTGGTAATTAAGAAGGAGTTTTCCAACATAAGGGAACATTCTAAAAAGTGTAAATATGTGTTTTACTGTGTCTTATGTATTGATTTTAATTGTTGTTACTTTTGTATTTCATCCCTGATGATTGAATCATCCATTGGATCGTTGGCTGGAAATAAAGTTGAAAGATGCATCACCTCCTTTTCGTCCTTCTATTTGTATTATATATATATATATATATATATATATATATATATATATATATATATATATGCACATATATATATATATATATATATATATATATATATGCACATATACATATATATATATATACATATATATATACATATATATATACATATATGTATATATATATATATATATATATATATGTATATATATATATATATATATATATATATATATATATATATTATATATTCGACTAAAAAATTCCCCTTCGGTTAACATATATGAAAATATATATATATATATATATAAATATATATATATATCGTATATATATATATATATATATATATATATTATATATATATATATACGTATATATATATATATATATATATATATACGTATATATATATGTATATATATATATATATATATATATATATATATATATATATATATATGTGTGTGTGTGTCTGTGTGTGTCTGTGTGTGTGTACATGTATATATGGCTGTACGTGTGTGCATTTCTGCGAAAGAGAGGGAGAGAAGGAGGGAGTTTGTAAGTGTCAGTGTTAACATGGCCTCTCTTATGTAAAATCGGACTTTGTTCTTAGAAAACGCATTTTAGAAAATACATTTTAAGATATGAACAGTAAAGGCACAAGGGAGACTTCATATTCAACAATTGTTTTCAAAGTAAATGTTGTTATCATTTTTCGATTCCAGTATTAAAAAACCAGTGAGAATATCAAGCCATTTATTTCTGTCTAATTTTGGGGGGCAATTTTCACTTCATATATGAAGAATATCTAAAAAGAAAAAAGAAAAAAGAAAAATCATATTAACAGCAACACAATTTGCAACTCGGCGTTTCAAAGCAGGGCTCTCCAGGCCTTCATTGCTCAAAATAAACTCGGCTGGTCTCGATGGAAATCTTTCCCATCCTGCAAAAATGTCACTATAATGAAGTTAAATGAAGTTTAATGAAGTTAAAAATTCTAGGTATTTACCTGAACTTCTCACAGTTTTATTTTATATTTGACTGTCCTGAATGTTGTTGGTTGTTATCCAAGTCTTTTTTTATTTATTTTTTTGCTCCGGCAGTCATCGGACAATTACACCTGACAGGGAAAGCGAGCCAAAGAGAAGAGTGATAAGAGAATGTTTTCCTTGTCAGCCATCACATTGACCTTGTAAAGGTGTTTGGGGCTATTTTCTACTGGAATGGTACTCTTTATGACTTATCCGAATAATAAAATTTAAAGCTGTTGTCGCCTTACAGAAGTCTCTTACTACAATGAGCGTCAAATAGATTCGTTTCCAGCTGGGGTAGAATGTAGGTGATATTTAGCAAATCATGTGCTAAGCAGTTCTGAACCTTCTTAAAAGGACACGTTAGAAGAACGGCTAATGGTTATTGACGAAGCTATAATTCTAAAGGAACATTAAATAGATAGGACATACATTAGGACATCATCCATCATATTGTAGGTAATTCAGTGACCTGAAATTCAGTTTTTCTTTAGAGTGAAGGAAAACAAAACTTTCCTCCAATTTATTCATTAGAATTTTCCTTTACAGTGAGATCATTGCCGTAGCTCGATCTACATTATGATCACTGAGATGAGTTTTCACGCCTCAGTTAAATACTCAAATCCGCTATATAGGTAAGTTTGCTTTCACCCAATACCTATGGACTCTCTCTAATGAAAGTTCCACACTTCCATGCTTTCCTTCTCTTACTTCCGCCATTTAATTTTGTAAAACCTTTATTCGAAATAACAAAAATACAATATTTACATTGTTTCAACAATTAAAATGTTGAACACAGGTATTTGTTTGTAACAATTTTTCTCCATATAAAACTAATACAAACCATCTCACATAATTCGATCTTCCCCTAAGAAAACAAAAAATTAGCATTTTCAGTGAGCTTCTGCTTACGGCTTATCCATATACAATACACATAACTACAAATAAGAAGAATTGCAGTGTTCCTATCTTTTTTGCATTTTTTAATGTTTGACATTAGTAATTTGATCCATTCCTTACCTTCTACAGAACATAAAACCTCAAATTTACTCCGGAACCATTGAAAAATGTTTTTGATTCGTTTACAAAAATAAAATATATGAAGTGTATATTCTATCTGACAACAGCTCACACTTACCATCTTTTCTTATTCCTCCATTTCATTAACTTATATATCACTACTAACCATTTAGAGGGAGCATATGTTTCTAATTCATTACCTCTTCTTCTAATATGCTTCTTGTGTTCTGAAAAATCATTATTTAACATTATAAACTTTTTTCTCCAATATATATTATTGACATCTGTACTGACATTTGTAAAATATATGTTTTATATATATATATATATATATATATATATTATATATATTATATATATATATATATAAAAGAGTCATTAAAATGCTGGACACGTCTATACCTTTCTTGCCAATATTTTACTACTGCGGGCACATACCTACCTACCTACCTACCTACATACATGACATATATACATACATATACGTATACATACATACATATACTTCTAAAATCGTACTATTCTTCTCGGTCAGATGAAACGCTGGCAATCTCTCTCTCTCTCTCTCTCTCTCTCTCTCTCTCTCTCTCTCTCTCCTCTAGTTCTGAAAGGAACTTGTAAGAATTTAGATTATTTATCTTACATTCTAAATAAGCAATATTACAAATATTTAATTTTAAATGAATTAACCGGCAACTACCAACTGCTTCACAAATTGCAGTCGAAATTCACCAGGCAAACCCTCAATATACAGATGTCTGATATTTGGGCCTGAAATATCAAACATTGATATTGGATTTATCTGGTTCATTTCTGAACGAGTTCTTTTCAGAAGCGGAGGAGTTTCTTGCACACTAACGCCACCTGTCAGTCGCGAGGAGTGTCTCGATCCATCTGACGTTTGCTCTGGGTTGAACCCAGTCGTAAAAGGTCAGTGGTGTTTCCTATGGAATTTTTCTAACTTATTTCTTGCATATGAATGTTACGAATTATTAAATAGAATATGTCAATTAATACAAATATTACTTCATTTTATTATGAATAGATAATTATTTGATTATAATCAATTACTCTGTCTTCTCTAATGATGGATAACGATATTACTTGAACAGAAGTTAAGAATTGCATAACTAATTAATCCTAATTAATCGTTAATATTCATTTAGAATTGCTATCATGCAGTCTAAGCTCATATCTTACTTTAATGGGCGTTATGTCTGTCCGTCCGTCTGTCATTTAATCACGGCCAAACGGCTGGTCCGGTGGGCATGAAACTTGGCAGGGTTATAGTTTGTAATGGGTCTTCAAGCAACAAAAGACACCAAAGGCGCCAGGGGGCGGGGCGCCTTCCCTGAAACGTGTCTGGTTCAGCCCGTAGACTTATTAACGTTACGAATTTATCATACCTAATTTTCGGTATACTCGTACGTGATGAATAATATGATTTTCGATTTTCGATATGCTACTAAATATGATTTACTATCGAATACTGTGGGAGATGATATCAATGGCACAAAAGGGGGTCGGGGTTGGGTAGGATGTGACACAGAGAGAGTTAAAGGGAGAGGAAGTGAGAGAGAGAGAGAGAGAGAGAGAGAGTGAGAGAGAGCTTATCGGTTGCCATTCAGAGTTACCCCGGGCAGGTCAGTACAGGAAGTTCTGGTCAAAAGGGACAGTCAGTACAAGGTGGTGCAGGGAAGCTTCTTTGAGTTCTTCAGAGTTTTTCCCCGGCAACGCTGGGTTGGTCAGCTAGTTAATTTAATAGAACAAAGCAATACGTATATTTAAACGATTTGTTCACTTATAGGGCTTAACAAATGCATATTTATACATCCCTGACGACCCATTATTACTATTCAATAATTATATATGGACCTGCATGTCTAATTTAGACAGTTAAATCCATTTATTTACCTATAAAAAGAATTACTCATTGTTTAATCATAACACATATGATTTTACTTAACGTTAATATTCAATCTTATTATTCAATATAATATTTGGGAATAAATTCCTAACGAACTAGAAAGATAAATCTAGCCACATATTCACTATGATTCAGAATTATCAAGTTACTTTACGGTCTGCTCTATGAGCAAGAGACCGTGCTGCGATAAGGTCAGCTAAATCTAAAACAACATAAAGTTGCTCACAATACATATAAGAAATATGAAATATTTTTCCTTCATATTAAATTGCCTGCAGATACATAGACAAAAAAAGACCTATTTCATACAAACGCTTCCTTTGGAGTGAATTTTTATTAGAAATTATCTGATCCCGACAACTCAGATAAATTTATGCATTTTGCAGTTTTGTTTTCAAGCGATTAATGTAAGCTTCTACCAGGGACGCAATAATCCTGACTGGCTGAGAATATTTATTATTTTAAAAGATATCCTTTGCTTTGTACCTTTTTCATCCCTTTACCATTTAGACAATATACTTTTTTTTTGCATACTGATATTTCACTCATTATTTAGGAATATCCAAGCTTCAAAATATCGGGGGATAGCTAATTATAGCAATGTCCAATTCACATCATGTGGAAGGTGTAACTGTTAAAAATTATTATTTCTTTTAACTTGAAACAATGAAATAAATGCTTCCAATACGATGTTGTGCTTTTAAATTGAGTAACGGTCTGTTTCCTTTCTTATAACTATCTGCTTAACTATGGAATTAATTTATATATCAGTGCAAAAGTTTTCCATATTTAAAATGGTTTACAGATTCTATCCTTCCGAGACTTGCATTCAATACGATGCTCGGGGATTTCATGGAATTATTTAAATTCTGTTTATAGTTCATGCACAATGGAAATAACATATTTCGTCATTTCATCCCCATAACAAAAACGTTTTGTGCTCAGCAGCAGTAAATATGAGAGTAAACCGAAGATTTTTATATTGATTTCAATGTCAAGGATCAGTAGGTGGATGTTGAAATCATTTCAGGTTGACAATCATTTTCAGAGAGCAAAACGGCTTTTAGATGGTTACTGACAATACAGACAATATTATCGTAGTCTGAATTAGTCTTGCAAATCTGTATCTCAGCGGTATCTCGAACTGTAAAATTCAAAGGCTGTTGTTTCCTCATCTTCTAAGCTTTGGTTGATTGAGTTGTGAATTTTCAACCGTCAAGCCAAGCACTTTTGATTTTTCGTTCAATCAGCGTTTGAGGCAATGAAAAAGGAGCTGCGGTTGTTATAAATGAGATGAAGTACAAGGATCTAAAGATGGTGCTGGTTGAAAACCCAACACGTATTGGCCAGCACGACTGAAACAAGGAACCGGGAATGTCGGTCAAGTGTAAAGCTAGAAACTAAATGTGGCTAATAGTTCCTCGCTGGCCGAGTGGTTTTCGAGCTGTGCTGCCGATCCGGTATTCTGAGGTTCGATTCCCGGCTCGGCTAACGCGGAATAAGAGAATATTGTTTCTGGTGATAGAAGTTCATTTCTCGATATATTGTGGTTCGGATCCCGCAATAAGCTAGGTCCCGTTGCTAGGTGACCAATTGGTTCCTAGCCACGTAAAAATATCTAATTCTTCGGGCTCAGCCCTAGGAGAGCTGTTAATCAGCCCAGTGGTCTGGTTTAACTAAGATATACTCAACTTTAGATGTAGCTAATAGCAGAGGGGACGCTGCGCACACCCTTTAGTGACGCTTACAGTGCGCCACGTAAGGTGCGCTGATGGCACTTCTTTGAGAATAAACGCTTCTCTGAGTTTACATTTTGGCTTCTAAATTTTTCAAACTAAAACTCGATATGCTACAGATTTTCAAGACAGGAAACTTTACTTTCACCGAGGAAACGTAATTAATATTCAATAGCTGTATCCAACTATGTGTTGCTGTGGCTCAGTCTGGTTAAATGGAAAAGAAAGAAAAGAGGAAGCTCCTTTGTCTTACTCTCTCTTTCTCTCTTCAACCATCATTGTACCTTTTCCTCTTCCTTCTCACTAATACCAACTCTCTCTCTCTCTTTCTCTCTCTCCTCCCAAACACCCGCTCTTCTCTCTCTGTCTTTTTTTCCACTTTCTTCTCCCTAACAGCCTGTCTACTCTCTCTCACTTCCTCTCCCTCTCATTCTCTCTCTGTCAACCCCCTTCTCAAACTCCACCCTCTTTGATGTCTTTGATGTTTACCCTATAGTATTCTTTTCCAAATGATAAGGCATATGTATACAAAAATCATGTATTTATGGTAAATTTGTAAAGAAACTAAGTCTACGGGTGTAACCAGGCCCGTTTCACCGGCAGAACCAGTTCCTTTCAGGGAATCCCTTCTCGCCCCCATCTCCTTCGGAGGGTGGGGGAGGTAGGATGAAACCCCGTTATAAAAACACGCGTGTATTCGAATGCAATGCTGTGTCAAAATTTCGAAACAATCTGTGAAGAACTTTCGGTGCGTTGCTGTGGTTGTCTCTTCTCACTAATACCAACGCTCTCTCTCTCTCTCCTCCCAAACATCCGTTCTTCTCTGTCTCTGTCTGTCTGCATCTCTCTCTTACTTTTTCCATCTTTCTCCTACCTAACACCCCCTCTGCTCACTCCCTCTCTTCCTCTCCCTCTCGCTCCTTTCTGTTACTCCCTCTTTCTTTCTCCAACAATCACTATCTCTTTCCCTCTTTCTTCTCACTAATACCAACTCTCTCTCTCTCTCTCTCTCTCTCTCTCTCTCTCTCTCTCTCCTCCTCCCAAACATCCGCTCCTCTCTGTCTCTTTCTCCCTTTCTCTCTCTCTCTCTCTAACCCTCCCTGTCTTTTTTCCTTTTTCTTCTCCCTAACACCCTGTCTACTCTCTCTCACTTCCTTTCCCCTTTCATTCTCTCTGTCAACTCCCTTCTCAAACTCCACCCTCTTTGATGTCATTGATGTTTACCCTATAGTCTTCTTCTTCCCAACAGGTGTCCATACCATCTCAGCCTCCCCTCCTGCACTTTCTTTGATACTTCGCCACCTTAGTCGACCCCCTTATGTAGTCATTTCTGGTCCTATGCTCTCTTGTCACCCCAGACATCCACTTAAGCATTCTCATTTCTGCCACATACATCCACTTCGCCTCTGTCTTTCTCATGCATGCTGTTTCCGTACCATACAGCATTGCTGTTCTTACCACTATCTTGTGAAATTTTCCTTTTAACCTCAGCGGTACTCTTTTGTCACAAAGAACTCCAAAGGCCACTCTCCAGTTGTTCCAGCCTGCCTGTACACAGTGTTTTACTTCTTCTTCCATACTTCTTCCAGCATCAACAAAGGATCCCAAATACTTAAACTTATCAACTCTCTTTATTTGTTCTCCACCAAGCTGAATACTTTCTCTACCATCCCCCTCATTGGTGGTACACATTTATTCTGTCTTAGATCTACTTATTCTCATTCCTCTGTCCTCCAGTACTTGTCTCCATCTTTCCAGTTTCCTTTCCAGATCTTCCCTGCTCTCTGAACACAGAACAATATCATCCGCATACAATATGTTCCATGGTACTGCCTCCCTTACTTCCTCTATTATAACATCCATCACTATGTTAAAGATAAATGGGCCCAGAGTTGACCCCTGGTGTAATCCTACTCTCACCTCAAAACCCTCTGTCTCCCCAACACCGCTCCTCACTCTGGTAAATACATTCTGGTACATCTCTTGTATCAATCACACGTACATCCCTGGCACCATCTCCTCCCTCCCTCAGACTCCTCCATACCTCTTGTCTCGGGACTCGGTCATAAGCCTTTTCAAGGTCAATGAATACCATATGTAGGTCCCTTTGCTTTTCCCTGAATTTCTCCGTTAGTTAACTCGGACAAAATATACCATCTGTTGTTCCCCTTCCTTTCATAAATCTCATCTGCTCTTTACCTATTAATTTTGTACTTCTTCTCTCAGTCTAGCATTTATCATCCTTTCTAGTATCTTCAAAGTGTGGGGCATCAATTTAATACCCCTATAGTTACCACACTTTGGACATCGCCTTTCCCCTTAAAAATTGGGATCAATATATTCCCACGCCACTTATTTGGTATCTTTTTCTGCTCAAGGATCTTTATCATAAGATCGTACAGTATATCCACTCCTTCATATCCTAATGCTTTCCATGCCTCCACAGGAATCATGTCTGGTCCAGTTGCCTTCCTGTTTTTCATCTTCAGTACATTTAGTACCTCTTGCCTAGAAAACCTCACTGCCATGCCAATGTTCACTTGCCCATCCTCTCTTATTGGTCTATTATTTTCTTCATTTAACAACTGTTCGAAATATTCTTTCCATCTCTTCACAATGTCTTCCTCCTTTCTATGTACTACACTATCTTGATATTTTATTTGTTTGATATGTGTAATATCTTTGGTGCTCTTATTTCTAGCCTTTGATAACTTGATCATCTTCTTTAATCCTTCCTTTGTCCCCAGCTCATTATACACATCATCATACGACTTTGCTTTAGCTTGGTCTACCACTTTTTCACCACCTTGTTTGTCTCTCTGAACCTATCTCTGTCCGCCATTGATTGCGACTCTTCCCATCTTTTCTTTGCCTCATTCTTATCTTCTACTACTTTCTCAGTGTCTTCATCCAACCACTAACTTCTTTTCTTCCCATATGATACCAGATGTCTCTCCTAGCAGCTCCTTTCCATGCCTTCTTATTACTGCTGTATTTCGTGCCCACCATTCTTAAACATCTTCAATTCCTATATCAATATCCTCCAAAACACTCCTCTTACACTCTCTCTTCTTATCCCCTTCCCTCACTAATTTGTACCATTTAATTTTCTTTATCCCTTTAGCTTTGGTTTTTCTTTCCTTTTTTAGCTTTAAATCCATACATAGCAGTCTGTATTGGGGGCTACATGGTCGCATGGAATAACTTTGCAGTTCTTGACCTCCACCAGCTTTATCCTTTTATATAGGAAGTAGTTTATCTGGGAGCATCTTCCCCAACTCCTATATGTTATTAAGTGTTTCCTTTTCTTCTTAAAGAATGTGTTTACTATTGCCATGTCGAATGACACAGCAAAGTCCACTACACTCTCTCCTTCTGGGTTTCTCTCCCCAATTCCATGGTCCTCATGCACCCGACCAATCGCCTCGTTTTCACTTCCGACATGGCCATTCAAACCTGCCCCAACTATCACCCTCTCATGTCCTTCCAGTTCTTGAATTACTCCATCCATGTCTCTCCAGAAATTTCCCTTCTCTTCTTCTGTGCAACCAACTTGTGGTGCATATGCACTTATAATATTCAGAATCTCTACTTCATAGCATATCTTCAATCTGATGATATGGTCATTCTTTCTATGCACTTCTATCACTGTATTCTTCAGTTCACCAGACAGTACTATGCCAGCTCCATTTCTATCTTGCTTATTTGCTCCAATATAATATAGCTTATATCCATCACTCAACTCTTTAGCTTTATTTCCTTTCCATCGTGTTTCTTGCACACACATAACATCTACTTTCTTTTCTCTCATCAAGTCAGCCAATTCTCTACCTCTCCCAGTCGTGGACCCAGTATTAAGCTGACATACTCTCAATCAAATGAGAGCTCGCTTATTTAGCTGCACCCGCTCCTGATGCAGTAGCCCTCGCCTTATCACAGAGTTCGGGCGATGTCTCTGTGTGTCGTTTACAGAGTACGCCCTAGCATTACCTCTTTCCATATTTCGGCTCATTCCATTTTAGGTTTTGGCAAAGATTTTTACAGCTGGGATGCCCTTCCTGACACCAACCCTCCCTATTTATCTGGACTTGGGACCAGCACCCATAAGAACTTGCTTGGCCCCCCAGGTGGCTAGGTTGATGTTTACCCTATAGTATTCTTTTCTAAATGATAAGTCATATGTATAGAGAAATTATGTATGATAAATTTGTAAAGTAACTAAGTCTGCGGGTGTAACCATCTCCGTTTCACGGGCAGAACCAGCTCCATTTCAGGGACTCCCATCTCACCCCAACCCCCTTCTGAGGGGGGTAGGTAGGATGAAACCCCATTATAAAGACACGCGCGTATTCGAATGCAATGTTGAGTCAAAATTTCAAAGCAATCAATGAAGAACTTTCGAAGCTTTAAGATTTTTAACAAACGAATATTTACATTTTTATTTATATAAAGATTTTTCTATATCGAGTAACACTCACTATTTAGCATATTTCAACGTGCGTTCTTATAATTCTTTTTCGCATATGTTTACATTTTGATATTCACTGTACATTTTGAAATAGATGATAGATAAAAGAATTAAGAGATCAACTTTTGATTCCACTTCTTACAGAAACATAAGGATAAGCAAAATTATTGTTGATCGTATTTCAGTTTACAGGGAAAGTAAGGGAGCTGTGATTTCCTGAAATTCTGGAACAGAGGAAAGCCAAAACGCCTGAATTAATTTGCTCTTCAATCTCTCTAACTATTACACCTACAGGGGTTTCTCCCTGTTCCAAATTTATATCCCTGTAGAACAACGCCTTTAGGTTCTGGGTCTCTTTATCATGCTGCCCAATCACTGAAGCTCCCTCATTTCACAGTCTTAATTGCTGAATCTTGGCAAGTGCCCCAGTGCCTGTCCTGACATCCTAAATTTCATGGAAGCAAATCAGATACGAGGGGAACTTAAGCCACAAAATTTTCGACTGCGGTATTGAGAATATAATGAAACCATTTATTAATGGTAATGAAAAAACAGAATATCTGTTTTCGATGTATGTTTCAAAAAACGTCGGTGTTAACCAGAAGTGAGAGGAGAGGGTGACAGACAGACAGACACAAGGACAAAGGGAGAAAGGAGTAATGAGGTGAGTAGCGTGTTTTCATAACACATGAGAGTTTAATATTTTCTCCCAGTTTTTAGCATGAGCAATTCCCAGCATACAAACTAAGCACGATATTGCAAAGTCCTGTCGCAATGCAAGCATCTCTCTCTCTCTCTCTCTCTCTCTCTCTCTCTCTCTCTCTCTATATATATATATATATATATATATATATATATATATATATATATAAAATTGTTATAAAAATAAATGTATTATTTTTGGATCTGTCAAAAGTATTTTTTTCCTTTGTACATTCGTATAAAAATTGTTTGAAATACTGGCATTAACGAATGATGAAAAACTTGTTATCATTCGACCACATTTCCATAATCATTTTAAGACAAACGTTTGGAATTATTGATTAAATCTAGAGCAATGTGCTCTAAGATTTTCTTGTTGAATCGGTGAAATCAAGAGAAGTCGGAGCTTTCATGGTTAATTTGGCTGCTACTAAACTTTCCGCTCTAACACTGAGTGCGTCTGTAAATCATATCAGATTAACACTATTGATGATGGCGTTATGTGAGAGAGAGAGAGAGAGAGAGAGAGAGAGAGAGAGAGAGAGAGAGAGAGAGAGAGATACGAAACCGTCCCGAAAGTAACGACCGAATTTTGCTTTGAAATAAATGAAATTCTGGTAGAATGACATCTGAGTGACTTTCCAAAGGCTCTTCTATTTTAACAAATGTAGAGAAGGCACAGAAAATTGAAATGTATTGGAATAAAAAAAACAGGAAATGCTTGCGACGTTCATTAAAGTACGGGTTTTGTAATCTTGGAAATAATCCGTCACAGCTAGTATTTTCTCATTAGAGTACTTCCTACGTTCTCGTTGTGTCCAACAGCATTTCTTTTTTCATTTTAACATTGGATAACTTATCCATTCACTCTCAACCAGTTCCATAATCATCTGTTGCGTTCCGCAGCTTCATTTCAGATAATCTGCTTTTTCATGTAGGAAACCTCTTCTTTCATTTTCCAACATTTATTTATTCTATTTTTGCCTTTTTAATTACATATCACCGTAAACATACCCTATTAATTCATTAACTAAATTTAAATTTTATGTACTACTACTCGTCATAAATTCTGTCCACTTTGGTTTCTTTGAACCTAACCTGCTTCTAGCTATCTTTTTTTTTTTTTTTCAATGAAATTTTCATTTCTTTCGTATGAAATTTCTCTTTCATGATTACAAAAAATGTCTGCATTCCTAAATCTTCCTCTAACACCGATGTTAGAGTTACTGTGGTTCCAGCTGAGTTGCAATCAGAGATACCTACAGTCCCCCCCCCCCCCCCCCCCCCCCCCCCCCCACCACCGCCGCCCCCCACAAATTCCCACCTTCCTATCCATCAACCCTTTCTTCCATCTTTCTACTCCAACACCGAATGTAACAATTTCGTCTTCGGACGAATTTCTGTTTCCACAATCTAGGAATATACTGCGTTTGAAATCTTTTATCTACCAACATTGAAGTCCCCTTCAGAGCACATTTCGACTGGAATCTCTTCCTTTTCATTCCCTGCAGGTAATCCACAGTAACCTGCTAAACATCCATCTTTTTCCATCATGTCTTGCATTCAAGCCTCACAGGACAACTACTCTCTTCAGACTTAGCCGAACAGTTTCAGACCTTTCCAGAAACTTCTTACATTCATATTCTTGTCGTTACTCTATTACCTGTTTCAACATAGTAGTCATTGACCTAAGACATTTGCGTTATCATAAATCATTAGAATCTTCCTGACATAATAAGTGATTCAACCTTTGTTGTACTACACTTTTCAGTTATCTCAGATTTTATCGATCTTTGTCCTTCCTAGTCCAAAACACCTTGCCTTTTAACAACTAGGGCTTGGAGGAAGAAAAAAAAACATTTATTCCGAAAGAAAGAGTTTATATGAAAACTAACATTTCGTTTGTATGCTTACAAAGTACAACTCATACGCAGCACTTGAGCCAAATGGTGAACCAAGACGTAAAGAGTTTTCAGTTAAACATGCTTGAACGAATTTATGAGGATGAAACGTTCCTCAAATGTGTTTTAGTGATGGGGCAACCTTTCATGTTTCAGGGAAACGAACACACACAATGTGAAAATCTGGGGATCAGAACATGTGACTAGGGAACTTCATTGTGATCGTCCAAAGGTGAATGTGTGCTGTGAGATCGAATAATTGGTCCCTTTTTCTTCAATGAAACATCAATTACTGCAGATGTTTACCTTGACCCTCTGACTGAATATATGGAACCACAACTAGATGACCTTCAACCAACCATCATTTTCCTGCAAAATTGTGCACCACCGCATTGAGGACTGCATGTTCGTGGGTTCCGAAATCAAACATTTCCAGACCAGTAGATTGGAAGGAATAGCCCAATTTTCATCAGACATCACTACTCTGGACACCTTTCTACGGAGTTATGTTAAAGATATCGTGTATCGAACATAGATACGGTACATCACTGATCTCATGCTAAAGATCACTGATAGCATTCCCAACATTGATGAATCTGTGCTACAGCTAACATAGCAAGAAATCGAACACCGTCTTGATGTACTTTATGCAACTAATAGTGCCCATAGAGAAGTGTATTAAATGAGGCAAAGGACTTCAATATCTACCTATCATTTTGTGTTAGTTTCCACATATTTTTCTGTTCATTTGCTTTTCTAATATATCTTTTAAATTGTAAAAACTTTATGGATGGACATATATTACATGCATACACACACACACACACACACACACACACACACACACACATATATTATATATATATATATATATATATATATATATATATATATAATATATATATATATATATATATATATATATATCATTTTCTTCCCTTTGTCAAGGTTTGTGTAAACCCTCCATAGTGTTTTATATATTATATATATATATATTATATATATATATATATATATATATATATATATATATATATATATATATATATCTACATATACATGTATATATATATATATATATACATATATATATATATATATACACATATACATATGTATATATATATTATTATATATATATATATTATATATATATATATATATATATAGGGTGTCCATAAAGTCTCTACAATTAATAAATCACTATGGAGGGTTGCACAAGCCTTGATAAAGGGAAGAAGACAGGGTCCTCCCAAGCACTCTTCACTCCCTCCTCATCATCCATCCTCAACACATGCCCATGACCATCTCAATCGTGACTCTCTCATCACCTCTGTAATCTTACCAAGCCTGCCCTTCTTATTTCACCATTTTCCAATTTCTCAAGGAGCAATATTCCCATAATCCACGTCAGCATTCTAATCCTCTGTTCTTTCAAGCTTTACTTCCCCTTTTCTTCTTAAAGCCCATGATTTTACTCCATGCATCAACACTGGTCTTATCACTGTGTTATATATCTTGACTTTTAGCTTGATTGGGATTTTCTTATCACATACCACTCCAGCTACCTCTTTCCACTTCCCTCATGCAGCTTTTATCCTCCCTCACATCCTCCCTCTTGGCTTAAAGTCGATCCTAAGTATTTAAACTTTTCTGCATGTTTTATAATCTAGGCTCTTCTTTCTTGTATTAATATTCTGTCTCTATCTTCCCTACTGCTCAGAAAAACCTCTGTTTTATTTACATTCACTTTTAAGCCACAACTTCTCTAAAGATTCCTGCCACTCTCCAACCCTTCTCCGTAGGTCCTCCTCATTTTCAGCAGTAATCACCAGGTCATCGGCGTACAACATTTCCTGCAGCTCTTCATTCCTGATCACTTCACTCAACATATCCATGACCAGCACAAAAAAAAAAAAAAAAAAAAAACAAAAAAAAAAAAAAAAAAAAAAAAAAAAAAATGGGCTTAATGCTGACCCCTGGTGTAATCCAACACTAACTTCAAAGTTTTCTGTTTCCCCAACTGATGTTATTACTTTTGTGCTGGTTCTTTTATATATCATCTCGAGCAGCCTAACCAACTTTTCTGGAACTTTCCTTTTCCTTAAACACCAAAACATCACTTCTCTTGGGATTCTATCGTATGCTTTCTCTAGGTCTATGAATACACAATAGAGCTCCTGGTTTCCTTCTAGCCTCTTTCCTGTAGCTGTCTTACTATGAAGATGGATACCATCGTCCCTCTTTCTCTCTTGAATCCATACTGCTGTCTCCCAATCTTTACAATCTCTCTTAATCTCTCATCCAGTACTCTCTATAACTATCAGTCTACGCTCTGTTAGTTTAATTCCCCTGTAGTTACCACAATCCATGACATCTCCTTTCTGCTTGTATATATAATACCATTAGACTCTCCTCCCAATCCCTTGGCAATTCTTCCTCATCACATATAGCTTTTAACAAATCCAGCATCCATTTCTCACCCTCTGTACCTAGTAATTTGAGCATTTCAATTTGGAACTCCGTTGGACCTGGTGATTTAACAATCTTCATTTTCCATAATGTTCTCTTCGTCTCTGTATCCTGTATCTCTCTCACTGGTCCCTCCAACCTCTGTGCTTCCCCCATCTCCTCTCTCTTATTTTCAGTATTTAAGAGCTGTTCAAAATACTCTTGCCATCTCTTCTTAATGTCATCCTCCTTATACAATATATTTCCATCACTATCCTTGATGACACCCAATCTACCCACATCCTGTCTCTGCCTTTTCCTCAAGTTTGAAATCATATAGTTATCTGTTTCTCCTTCTCTTGTTCCTCGCCTTTCATTCAACTGCTCTGCCACCCTTCCCATAACCATACCTACCTTCCTCCTCGCCTCTCTTTCTTCTTCTCTGTACCTTTCTTCTGCACCCTGTGCATGCCTTACTTTCCAGTCCTTAAATCCTTTTGATTTTCTTTTATTTGATTCTTTCACCTACATTCCACCACCACTTTTCTCCTCTCGACACTTCATATCCCCTGGTCCTTCCCACCAGTCCCTCTGTTTCCCCAACACATATTTCCCTCATGTCTGCCCAGATATTTTCCACTCTATTACCGTGTCCAAACTCTACGTTCCACCTTTCCCATGTCTCTCTCTCACAGTCCTCCAAAATTGCTCCGCCTTTCCTCCGTTCTTTTCAAATATTATATAGTTATTGCTTAATAGTTTGAAATCTAAGTGGATAATCTAATTTATTGATCAATTAATTTTCTTGCTATATTAATTTTGGTTTAATTTTGCTTGATAATTAATTCAAGAATTAATTAAACTTTGTGGTGCTTTCAAGTAATAGTAAATTTCCCTGAGAATGTGAATTACACTGATAAATTTCGAATTTAAAAATAAATTTTTTCGTATTTAAAATTTTTATAACATTGTTTCATTTACTGACCACCAGTGATAGAATCTTATTTACGTAGAAATATAAAGAGGTAATAGTGCTGCTTTTCTTCATTTTTCGTGAAGTGAGTTAGAACCAGGGAAAGTTGTTGTTGGAGTGATGCCCTTTAATTAATTTCATTTCATATATGATTACCTCACACTTGTTTTAATGAACTTAGGCTGATTTCTTTCATGATTAATAAGTTTCAAGGGATCACTGTTGCCTTTAGAGTAACCAGTCATATTTTATCTGTGATGAAAGTTCAGGTGTTTGGCTGTTGTGAGGTAACTTTTGATATTTGTCACAATATACACACACACACACACACACACCAATAAGGAGACACACACACATATATATATGCATATATATATATATATATATATATATATATATATATATATATATATATATATATATATATGTATATATATATATATATATATATATATATATATATATATATATATATATATATATATATTAGTATTATGTGTGTGCTTTAAAAGGGATGGCACCATAAGCTTAAAAACTTCCTATGTTTTTGCAAGTCTGTAGGAAAGAGTATGTTTTCCTGATGCTTGTGTTAGGTCGACTGGTGGGATGGAGGCTGGAATTGTATCATTTGCTTGCTTTTAGGAAGGGTACCACAAAAAGCACCACCATCCTGGCTGAACAACAAGTACTTAACATTTTTTGTTACTGTGCTCTCTAAACCCAGTTGTGACCCAGCCCATCTGAATAATTAATGGGTACCTGCTGAAATAAAAATGCTGCTTTGGTTTTTAAAAGGTTTCTGACTCGGTCTACCCTTGCGTATTGTACAGCTAACCTCAGAAGTGATGGAACATGACTGCATATTATTTCCTTCAAAATTCACTAACTGGCAGCTAACATGCTGCATATTTATTTGTTAAAATAAGGCCATAATATGTGTTACAAGAGTGAAATCTATCATACATATCAAAACTGTTAGAAATATTACGTGTAGTCAAATTTTTGAAAAAAGTGATGAAATTTTTCCAATACCTTTGTTCACCCAACGCCGATGCATTCAACAAAGAAGTCTTCATCAAATCTAGGTTCATATATTAAACAAAATGTTTCATTACATTTTCTTATTACTTGCATTGCAACTACAAATTTCTAAATAATCCTATTCGATTATCTTTACCCCTTGACACTAAAAAAAAAATGAATACGAAAGGGTTACGTCGCTAATATCAGCCATTCGAGTGCCTGCGATATGAACCACCTGGAACATAGGTCTATAATGTGCAAAGACAATGAAATGATCTTGAAAACATTTATTCAATATTTACTATAGGAATATTTGCATCTTCATAAAAAGATAAGCTTAAATATTTGTACTATATTTCTTTACTACTTTAAAAATGATGGTTTAATAGCTAACATCTATGTTTCCAGTTACACTTTAGTTAATGCCAAGGTTTGGTTCCTGGGTTTTGGTGTGTTAGTTTTATTTGCCTGTTAAATACACATTACTCTATACTAACAATTTGTGGCGGGAAACATTAAGTTATCTACATATTCTCGAACTTCACGCTTCCTCATAAGTCAATTATATACCAAAATCCAGCAGAAGGGCTTTTAATAAAATAAGATTCTTCGTTGCCATTGATACTAATAACATTTTATCACTAGCTATCTATTTGATATATTTTAAGGAATCATCATATTTTGTTATTCAAAGAACAGGTAGTCTCTAAAAACAACTCATTTTGTAAACTAGATTGCATCACAGAAGCCTTAGATTTTTTCGTTATTAGACCTATACGTCATTGGTGCAACATATGGGTTTTTTTGAACATAAGTATATCTTATTTTAACCAGACCACTGAACTGATTAACAGCTCTTCTACGGCTGACCCGAAGGATTGGGTATTTTCACGTGGCTAGGAACCAATTGGTTACCTAACAATGGGACATTCAGCTTGTTGGGGAATCCGAACAAAATTATATCGAGAAATTAATTTCTAATCACCTAAAACAAATTCCTCTGATTCCATTTTTGGCAGAGTGTGGAATCGAACTCGGGAGTACCGAGGAACCAGTTTGAACATAACCAAAAACTCTCAATTTCTAAGAAAGTCATCTGTGATTCATATTCCTATTCCCAAACTTTTTTATGACATTTTAGCCCATTAGGTCTATTGTTTCATTTTAGACAGGTAGTTACGATAAGCACTCCTTGTAGCAAGTTGTGTGAGTTGGCTTTAGTGTTACTGCCAACCTTGTCTCACTATGCTTTGAGATTAGCAGTGAAAAAAAAAGAGAAAAATGACCAGTATATTCAATTTGTTTCACGTAAATTACGAATGATATAAGGGAATAACAGATATTATATCAATTAATCCATAGAGAAAATAATGTTAACTGTGAATCCACATACTCATCAATATATATGATATTGGAATGAAGAACCATGTTGCACGATATCTGAGCAAGGCTATACACTGGCTCATTCGTTTTGAGGGTAGTGCCATAGTCGTTAATTCCAACGCTTTTCTTCGTATGCGTTCAGTATGTTTCGGTTTACTTTTGTAGATACCCATTTAAATTTTTCAGTGACTATTTATTCAGTTAATTGACATACAAAGAAAATGTTTGCATTTGTGAATTTCCATTTCTTGCTCCATTGAGCCTTTAAAGGCAGCCGCAACCACGAGGAAAGGATGAATGCAAGCGAAGGGGTATCAGAGTGGAATGAATAAAAAGAGAGTTTGCCTTCGTTTCCTTTACCTTATCGACGACCGACTGATGTAAGAAGCAAATATTTCCCCTCGGAATGTTCTCTTTTATGACTCGTGCAAAGAAAGGATTTTAAAGCTGCAGTCGTCACAGAAAACTCCTGCCACAATGAGCGTCTTTTATGATGCGTCTCCGGATACCGCTTCATAAAATAGTTTCGGAATTGGAATAATTTTGTAGGTGATCGACTAAACATTAGCATTTATCTTTCAGGAAATTTGTACCCGAATTGTTTTTCGTCTTTTGAAAGATCACAAAAGAACTTTTCTGCCAGCTGTCAATTAAAAGCGAGGTTCACTTACAAATATGTTTGTCGACAACGTAAGCACCAGGTTATTTGCGGCAGTTTCATAATCACTATATAGCCCATTATATGCAGTTGATTCGTCTTCAAGCGAGATTGTTCTCCCTAAATATCTAGGAACCATCTCCGGTGTTATCTGTGGTCTCATGCGCTTTCATTGCCATGTCTATTCTTGAACTTTACTCCATATCACTTACTGCACTTTTCTCAGGAATTATGAATCCTGTGTTCACCAAATATTTGATGGGAATATCCATTTGATCAATAAACATCGAAAGGAAAGGTTTGAGTATTCAGGTAGAAGTTTGGAATTGCTCTAAAATGCTTGGGGGTACAAGCACATGGCAGAAAACTCTTTCGCCCATTCAGAGGTTATTTGCCTACCCACTGACACTGTAAATCACTTGTTCATGTAATAATCCATCTGAATGTTAACTTACCCAATTTTCAACCTTGGGATACACAATAATATAGCTTGTTTTTAAGTTAAGTATCTTGGTTTCTGGTTCAAACGCTTGAGAACTGCAGCTTATTCTTGTACTTCTCATATTTAACCTTTGTTTCCCCTTTTCACATTTTCTGCGTTAGCTAGATCGTACTGGGACCACAGTCAAAACGTGTGAATTTCACGACATTAGCTATTTTTATATATTGTTTATTTTTCTAGAAGCATCATCTGTTACCACCTTCTAGTTTCTTTGCCTATCATTGCATATGGTAGCCAAAGAATTTAATAAGTTGGGCAGAAGATTAGTAATTATTGAATTGCTGGGCACATGACAAAAATACTATTCCCTCAAATTAAGTTTGCTTGTAAAACGTGAGACATATCTATTCTACATATTATGGGGGAGTTTAAAAAAAATAATGAAGTATTCAAATTTGCCATCTTCGTAAGGCTGGCAATGTAATGACAATAGTTATTAAAACATTTAATTAAAACTAAACCATACAAAAAGGGGGTAAATAATTCGACTGGAAAACTACACGGGAGTAAAATTTAAAATTTGTATAAAGTCTGGCACTCGTCATAAAATTCTTGCCTCCTAATCTCCTTGGAGTCCATTATATAAAGTTTCTTGAAAACTTTACGTTTCTTAAGACAGATTGCAAAGTTTTCTCTGAAGGTTTAATGGAATCTGCGGTTCTTTGATAAATCCAGAAATGCTAAGATTCTTCTTCTTCTTCTTCTTCTTCTTCTTCTTCTTCTTCTTCTTCTTTTCTTCTTCTTCTTCTTCTTCCGCAGAACTTGTATCACCTGTCAAAAAAAAAAAAAAAAAATCCATGGAAATCTTGTACGAAAAATTTATTTCCCTTTTCGCTGATCCTTATTTTTACCTGTTTTAATTACCTTTGATTTTTTATTTCTTCTGTTTTACTACAGTAAAATATCTCAGTGATCATTATGGGTATAAAAATAACTTAAATTATTGTCTATCTAAATTTTCATGCTTATTGCTATGGCGTTTTTACAACAAATAGCACTTAATGTAAAGACCTGCTGACATATCTAGAAAGAAACTTTGGCAGATTTTCATTTTCAATAAGAAATCAGAGCAGACCTCAGTGGATATTATTTTGGTTGCTTCTACCGAGACGCCCTTCTATGCACGACTCCCCCTCTCCGGACAAGCAAAGAAGATTAAAGGAACAAGAGATTGACCCTCCAAAAAAAAAAAAAAAAAAAAAAAAAAGAAACAAGAAGTGTTTTCTCTTTATAACTAATTTATCTGTAATTTTCAAAATCCGTGAATATTTGTTATTTGCTTTGTTTTGTCATATTCTATTCACACATTCAGAATAAAAAAGTGTAGATATTTTTATAAGTTGGGAGAATGGCAACAGTAATATATGCATATGTCATTTCACACTTACATATTACTTAGAACAACGTTATGTTGATCTGTTTTTTATTTTACAAAAAATGTTACATATAGCTTAACACAGAGTTTATTTCCCGTATATCTTTGTTATACACAGAAAAACTATTTAAATATAAAGATTATAAAACGGGACTACTGTCGTCACGTCCTGCAAATATAATCGATCAGAATCAGATATCACTGACCTACATCAACAGATGATACTGTAAACAAGATATATTCATACGTTTTTATTATTAGACTGTAAGAATTTTATCAACAGTTTTCCACGAGAAATATAAATACCAATTTCACGCTAAATGTACACTCACATTTTATGTGAGTGTACATTTCCTTCGTATAATGATATTTGTCACTCGGAAAAACTTTGTACAAAAAACTTGATGTTATTTGAACGAAACATTAGAAAATATTAAAGCCATCTTCGAAGTGAGTTGAAAAGCTGATCAACCGAAAGGATTTATTGCAAATGATCTTTAAAATATATTTTTTTTATTTGAAGATTTCTTGTCTTGACGAAAGTATTTT
>NC_087214.1:60308130-60325630 GCF_015104395.2 Macrobrachium nipponense | reverse complement strand
GATCGTGTAGGGGCTTACGTAACTCAAATTAAGCATGAAGAAATAAAGAAGGCATAAGTTGAGGAGAGAAAGACCTCCATAGGCCTTGAAGACACTGAAGGAAGAGAAACAAAGAGACAGTTATAAGAGAGAGGACAACAGCAAGAAGGACTCTAGTCCTTATTCCCCTACCTGATTCCAAGAACATAGAAGGCAGTACAACTTAACTCTCAGGGAGTGCTATAGCTATGCATTGTTGGGAAAATGACCATAGGATGGATTTCAAAAACAGTAGGCTTATATACAAAAGCAACAAAATTAGTCACAGGAGGGCAGTAGAAGGTGCACTCATCAGAGAGATTAAAGTAATAGAAGGAAACAAAGGTTTTACCTCAGAAGATCCCATAAGCCGAGCTTTGATATTAAAAGAAGCTAAGATTGACCCTGCTGACCTGGAGATTAGGTTTCCTGCCCAACAGACTTTTGGTGACCACACCCCTTACCCTAAAGGGATTAATCGCATTGACCACCAGCTCAGGATATCAGAGCGACAAGAGGGGATTGGCAACTCAAGGAAACCAGAACAGCCATCACATAAATGACAGCTCAACGAGAAGAAGTTCCAGAAGACTGCTGGGCCTTGACCCAGGTTAACATCCCAAACATCTCTTGAAAATGGGCCACAGATAGGGCCTGAAAGTACTCGAGTGTGTAGTAAAACTAAATGTAAATACTTAGAAGTAAACAAGTTACAGTGATTTTGTGGGTTTCTTTTTCTATCTCAATCATGTTATTCCCTCGTTCAAATGTCTGGCCAAAAGACGAGCCGATCGTCGTGGTTGAACTACCTCTTATAGACTGTTTCCAGAGTCCTGCCTGTCCTTTGTAACTTTTTGTATATTTTTGAAAAGAAAATCAGTACGCTCATGAGGTCTACTGATCAAGTAGAAGAAAGCTCCCGTTTTTTATGTATTTTTTAATATACATTTTACATAAGTGTGGACTTTTACTACTTCAAGATATTCCAGTCACGTTAGGTGATATATATATATATATATATATATATATATATATATATATATATATATATATATATAATATATAGATATACATATATATATATATATATCTGAATATTCATATATCAAGTAATTATTCAGAATTCGTTAAAATTCATTCGCAAATAACATACTTTGTAAGCGAAATTATGAATGGTGTAAGAATTAAAAAAAACACTCAGTTAATTTCTGTGATTCGTCAAGATCCTGACGGACTAATTTGTATATTTTCATTATTCCATCCTCTTTCCAGTGAAAAGAGATTCACCTTGCAAATATAATGTACAATAATGATAAAAAGTCGGATGAAATTTCACTGCAGAAAAGATTTCATTCTCTTTTAATGTTCATTTTATTTACTCTGTAAAAAATGTAAAAAAATATATTAATTTGTCAATTGAACGAAACATAACTTTTTTTTATTTAGTAACTCCATGGTACTGATATGACCTTGCCTTGTTTTTCAAGGCCACAGGTTATTGTAGGGGTCAAATTTAGATGAAACCTGGTAAGTGGTTAACCAAGTTGTGGATGATTTTTTCCTCCAATGTTTTCTTTCAACCTTAACATAATCTACAAAAATTTATTGAAAAACGTTATGTTTTCAAGAATCTGCTGTTCTGCACTAATATTCTGTATTCCAGTTAGGAATAAAAATTTTTAATTGAATGGAATGTCCATCATGAGGATTTTTTCTTTTGAATATTCATAAATATAAAGAGAATAATGGTTAGGATACTGTTTGGTCACATCTGGAAGTTGGATAATATGAGAGCATTTCAATCCTTTTCCCAAGTAGTTCCAGATAACGAGATTTATCCAGACACCTAAAAGTTAAGTGTGTTCTGTAGCACAATGGAAACTTATGATTCGGTTCAGATGAAAAGTTCCACTAAGGCATTAATTTGGAGGTGAAATTATACCAAAAATCTTTTTGAAGTATGGAGATAAAAGTAGAAAAGCTCTCTAATGAGTTAGTAACTCTCAAACAAGTGAAAGATAGCATCATTATTTCGGTTGATGTTAAAGACAATGATTGCTATAGCAAGATGCCATAACTAGAGGAAAATTTTGAACTGTTTCCACGAATTTTGTTGGTTTTCATTTGTTGTTTACAAAATGTGAAAAATAAACGCGAATAATACAAGAATGTTTATCTGAAATATGATTTCAATATTTACCTTTATATATATTCTAATTATACTGTGAGAGCGCAAAAAACGAAACCTTAAATGCAGTATACACACACACACACACACACACACACACACACACACATATAATATATATATATATATATATATATATATATATATATATATTATATATATATATGCAGAAGCCAGGTACTATGTCGTACCTCTAAGTAAATGGGGATACAATCCACAATGAGGTTACATATCACATTTAGTGAACAAGACCACAGTTGATGGTCGAAAGCTTTAATCCTTTACAAGATATTTATATTTTTAAACTTTTACAACAAGAGAAATTTTCTTCATTGTGGATTGTATCCCCATATATATATATATATATATATATATATATATATATATATATATATATATATATATATATATATATATATATATATATATATATATATATATATATATATATATATATATATATATATATATATATATATATATATATATATATATATATATATATATATATATATATATGTGTGTGTGTGTGTGTGTGTGTGTGTGTAAGTGTTTACATATATATGTGGAATGTATGTGTTATTCCATATATAAAAACTAAAATCTATGATTAAATAGGCTCCACTTTGGAGGGGTGCCGATCGTAAAAAATATTTGCCAAAAATACACTAATCAAGACAGGCTAATGAAATTATCAGGCATTATTAGCACTATAATAACGCACATTATCTATTAGTTTTATCATCTCCACAGGAAAATAAATGATTCATGAAAAAATTTGAAATTCAGTGTCTCTTGTACAAGGGACACTGGTGGTCGGTGAGAAAACTACAGCCTTGAATAGAAATTCGGTCTGACAGAATGTTGGTATATGCACCTGGAACATACAAATAACGTATATCAAAATAGAACAGTAAAAATAAGCACGTAACAACAACAAAAAGAGCAACAACTTCAGCGCAAACCATCGCCGATATATGCAATCGCAATTTTATAGTTTATCTCTCAAAAATTGGTCTATGGTGTTTTCTACGTTTTCTAAGATTAGTTTTCATTACAGAAAACAGCTTTAGGGTTATCAGGGGTATTTAAACTAATTTTTCAAGTTTCTTGTCCCAAGAAAAAATCGCTTTTTCGTTTTTTCTCTGGTTTGTTTTTTTTCGGGAATGGGGGGTGGGTATTTCTTTGATTGTTCTAAATAATATAATATTTAGAAGTTTTAGGCTATCAAGTGACATAATAACTACAAACTCTCAAAAGGTTTTGTCCCTAAATCGAGGTTTGAATTTTTTCTGAATATTTCTTCCTAGCATATCTCATTTATCGGCGTGGCTTTCGCTGAAGTTGTTGCTCTTATTTTTTTTTTGTTAATACGTGCTTATTTACTGTTCTATTTTGATAATACTTTAAGTGCATGTTCCAGGATGATATACTAACATGCCTACAGACCGAATTTCTATTCAAGAGAGTAGTTTTTTTACCGATCACCAAATTTATCCCTTTGTACAACGGGCACCGAATTTGACTTTTTTTTTCATAAAATCATTTATTTTCCCTGTAGGATGATAACACTCACAGAGAATATGCGCTATTATAATGCTAATAATGCCTGATAATTTCATTAGCCTGTCTTGATTAGTGTATTTTTGGCAAATATTTTTACGATCGGCCCCCCTACAAAGCGGGGTAGGACAATCGGCACCCCTACAAAGCGGGGTAGGACGATCGGCCCCCCTACAAAGCGGGGTAGGACGATCGGCACCCCTACAAAGCGGGGTAGGACGATCGGCACCCCTCCAAAGAGGAGCCTACCCTTAAACCAATGACCCAAGGGGTCACATATGAGCTTGCAGGAGTGTGACAGGCAGTGATAATGTAAAAGTTGACTAAGCCTTGACGTGTTGTATCAGCGTCCTAATTAGCAGGCACCTGTAGTCATCAAATCTATTGTTGTGAGAAACGTCGACAATGCTTTCGCTTGAGAAACCACGTTGACCTATAACCCAAAACCGTGCTACGTGACTTTTGTCTGATATGTTCATCTGTGTGTATGTTCATATGCTGAGTTAGTGTTTGCTCACCTATGATCTTGTAAACCGAATTGTATGTCAGACTTCAGTTAGCACTCTTCATTGGAAGACCTATCAAATCTTCTTTAGATCACTTCACGATGTAAGATAGAAGAATATATCTTAGTTTTGTACTCTGTGTTTCAACGACTAAACCCTTACATCAGAAGAAGTGACTGAATTATCATCGCAGTACATGATACCCCAACGAGGATGGGACTTGCACCAACTGACCTTTGCGTATAATATCGCAGGTCCTTATAACCTTGTTAGACGAAGGCCCAGCCCCAACATATGTACATATATACAAATTAGTCCGTCAGGATCTTGACGAATCACAGAAATTAACTGAGTTTTTTTTTTTCATTCTTACACCATTCATAATTTCGCTTACAAATGTATATATTTTTGAATGAATTTTAACGAATTCTGGATAATTACTTGATATATGAATATTCAGATTTTTAAATATTCTTTCTTTTGCAATGTTTTCATATTTTATGATTATTGTTATTACCTTTAAATCATGTATCTCAATATTTATTTAGTCCCATCTCTCTAGCGCTAATTAATTAAAAAAAAATTTCAAATAACGTTAATATGATCTTTTGGAGACAATAAACACAATCTATTATGACCCTGAAGTGACGGTCTACTTGAAAAAAATATCACGCAAAAGGTGTAGTGGAAAAATATTCTTATTATGCCTTTACAAGTGACAAAAAACTTACTCCAAGAGCTATGAAAAAAATCTGTTTAAAAGACTATGATATGCATCTTAACGTATCCCAAATGAACCAAAGCTTTTGTAGGATTCTAACTGAACCAAACCCTATGTAGAACTCATTTACTTAAACAAGGGTACTCGCCAGCCCAAGAAACCTTTACAAACTCCTCTTCCCAAAACCAGCTTTCAACGCACCATCCATAAGGCCTCCATTGAAAGTCAGATTAAAGCGAATTGCATGACGTATATCCGGCTCAATTAGAATCTGGCTTCATTTCTCGCTCGACTGCCAGAGAGAGAGAGAGAGAGAGAGAGAGAGAGAGAGAGAGAGAGAGAGAGAGAGAGAGAGAGAGAGAGGACGTTTGTTTTAGTATTTGCTGTGTCTGTAGGAATACAAATAGTTTCGTGCTGGAAAGGCTCTATTCCCAAGGAAATCGAAGCCGATGCTGAATTATTCTCGACCCTTTTCACAAATTATCTGTTCGAAACATCATTAGAAACCTTTAATTAAGCTGAGAAATTAGAAGGCGAGGAAGACGCATGCAATTGGTTACTTAAATAATTAGGATTAATTATATTTAAACCAAAAGCAACACTGAATGTTCAAACTTTTTTATGGCCCCATTAACTTGCCTTTAACATCCTAACATTTTTCCTAAATCTAAGGCCTTGAATTGGAATTCAGTTCCATGAGTCTCCTTTGCATAAAATAAGGAAAAGGTGAAACGAAGTTGTGATGTGAAGTAAACACCAAAGCTCTTCGTGAACATTCTTTGTATCATCTTTGCCTTCTGGCCAATTGCCACACACACACACACACACACACACACACACACACACACACACACATATATATATATATATATATATATATATATATATATATATATATATATATATATATATATATATATATGTATATATACCACCGACCGTGGGGAGTCACTCTTACAGCAATGCTACTTTCAAAACACAACAATGCTTGCAGATTTACTGAGTCAGCGCCTGGCTGGGCAGATTGACAGATATAAACAGAAAGGGCAGTCTTATCTTAAATGAGTTAGAGATAAGGATTTTAAGTATGCTCAGATAAACAATTAAACAATAGGCATATCAGAAGAGTGTAATTACAGAGGAGAACTATCAGTCTCTATGGCACTTCAACACTAGTGCTGATAAGCAAGTAAGCAGTGCTATAATTAAGGTTAGTACATTGAGGGTTTCGAGCTAAAGTGGTTTAAGATTGACGCTATATAGTTCAGTGGTAAAGCACCACCACATATGATTATTACTTTGGCGCTGTAGGATGGTAGCCTAGGATCTCCCTGGCGGTTAGACGTGAGGTGGTTCTGCTGGAGTCTGCAGATGCGGGGCACACAACGGATGACTGGCAAGGGGTCTGCAAGATGTGCGATAATGACACAAGAGTTTGGGATCATGCAATGCTGATGGCAACAATAGCAGTATCACACTGAAGTTGATCCAAGTGGAATTTTATTGATTTATTAATTCACAATAGGGCCAGAGCATGTACCAGGCAAGAAAACTAAACTGGAATCTTATGGAATTTGGGGAATTTGAACACTAGGAATTTGGCAGCAAGAAAAGATGGAGTGTGAAATGAAAGAGGTGAAATACTAGCAACCAACAACTGCAGTTTTCTTACCTTATATCCTTGCAGTGACTGTCACAAGGGCCTGGGGGATGTCAGTTGGCTACGGTGCTTCACCATGGAGCATGGGCGAACTGGAATCCTTCCACTTGGTGCCAAGTAATAGGACTGCAGGTATGAGGAGCATGACTGGTGCTTGACTCGCGATGGTAGCGGAGTGCTACTATCCAAGGTGATGCCCCGAGATAGTGGTGTATGGCTTTGGTAACATCCTGGGACAGATTAATCTTCTTAAGGGTGCAGCTACGGCAGGCGAAATTCGGAAACGTAAGGAGCGGGAGTGGTCAGGGCAGATGTCTGGCACTCAGTAGGCACTTTGGAAGTGCAGACTTCTGGTAGGATGCTAGACTGTAGGTGGTGGGGAACACTAATGCTGGCTGTGTCCGGGACTTGGGTGAGTGTGGTTGGGAGCCTAAGTTGCGGCAGTGCAGCGGAAGACAAGACTGGGCACTGAGGTTTCTGGACTTGAACCTCTATGGTATGGCATCATTGAACCTCTATGGTATGGCACTGTGAGGGCATATTTATACTCGTGGGGGGTAGGGGGATATTGGCATTTGGGGTTTAGCCCCCGAAACTGGGGTCACATCAGTGGTGGTGTCTTAGCTGACAGCTCCATGCAGTAATCCTGGTTTCCCAGAGGAGCAATGGTGCTGCTGCCTTTGTACTTCTGACTCAGAGACTCAAAATCCTGAAAACAATTGGAGGTCAGCATCAAGTTTAAAAATTTGTTGGGGGGAGGTTGGGTGGGGGCGAGATGCACATGTGCGAAAGAGAGAGGATGACAACAGACAAAGGCTGACCTGGCTGCGCCCGAAGGCATCGTTAATGGCCAAGAGGTCGAGTGGGGAACTGAACAGGGGGTGGAGCTGAAACGTTAAGCTGGGTCAGGGAAAGGTGTGAATTCCTATGTTACAATAGCTACTGCCCAGCATGTATTGTTAACCCTTCAAGAGGGTAGGGGGCACAACTAAAAAGCAACTTGCAGGTGTTGGTTGCACCTTCTTCTGAAGGGTTCAGTTCCTTTGGAGGTGGTGTGTGGCAGGCCATTTATCATCTAGGATTTAAAGGGGAGCTCGTCCAGATTTTATGTTAATGATTTGGATGTCAAAATACTCCCAAGGGTGCTTAAAGGAGATACAATGCTGGGAAGGACCTCACACAAATGGGAAATACATCTTACCCTTATGGTACAGGGGAGGGGTGGGCAGAAATTGTACTTGCTTTTTCTTATTGGGAATGCAGTTGTAATTAATATAGAAAGGACCTTGTATATGCCATTAATTGGCAATCATACTCGGGACAATTATATATATATATATATATATATATATACATATAAATATATATATATATATATATATATATATATAGATATATATATAATGGCAATTGGCCAGGAGGCAAAGATGACAAAAAGAGTGTTGATGAAGAACTTTTGTGTTCTACTTCACATCAAAACTTTGTTTAATCTTTTCCCTATTTTATGTGAAGGAGACTCACGAAAATGAAGTGGGCTATATATATGTATATACACACACACACACACACACACATACACACACACACACACACACACATATATATATATATATATATATATATATATATATATATATATATATATATATATATATATATGGTTTGGTTTGATCCCCAGGGTTATGTGGGTTTAGATTTAGAATTTTAACGCAGGTTAAACATTTGTTTCTTTGAGAATTTGATTTATTTAATACACTTTTTATTTTTAGATTAATGCATTTTTGTAGTTCACGAGTCTGTTTTAGTTACCTTAGGATGTGAGGTCGTTGGATTGGTTGAGAGAGAGAGAGAGAGAGAGAGAGAGAGAGAGAGAGAGAGGGGGGGGGGGGTTGATAGAGAGAGAGATTGTTACCCATTGCCTTACTGCTCTTAGGTACATGACCTAAGAGCAGTAAGGCAATGGGTAACAATCTCTCTCTATCAACCCCCCCTCTCTCTCTCTCTCTCTCTCTCTCTCTCTCTCTCTCTCTCTCTCTCTCTCAACCAATCCAACCGACCTCGCATCCTATGGTAGCTAAAACAGACTCGTGAACTACAAAAATACATTTATTTAAAAATAAAAAGATTAACTAAATAAAACAAATTCTCAAAGAAACAAATGTTTAACTGAGTTAAAATTCTAAATCTGAACCCAAATAACCCTGGAGATCAAACCAAACCCATCCATCTCTTTCTCTACAATAACTAACAATATATTAGTCATAAAATAGGCAACTAGAAAAGTCATAGTCTACCCACACAATATCCACGAAACTATCAGTTAAGTTCTCATTAAAATTACCAGATAAGATCCCACCGCCAGAACCATCCATTCCAGATAAAAGTTCACACTAAAATCAAATCAAGACATTCTAAATCGCGGCTGCTTCTAACGCCTAGGATCTTACTCTCCCATTACGAAGGGGAAATAGCTCGTACGTACACAAGTATGAACATTCTCACAAGACACTCCCCATAATATGACGACATTGATTCGTCAAGTTCTTTGCACTGGAATAGATGCCTGACGTCATAACAGCTCATTATCATGCCCATAATATCTACCCAAAACCATGCACGGACATAAGACGTGATCTGTTTGTTTATGAAGCGACTTCCACCTGGCGCCACCCCAAATGTTTGCGTCAACATTTTCAGAGTAATGCTGAATCTATCCCTTTAAGACCTCCGTTGTTTCCACGGGAGTCAAAATGGTGACATCTATCGTTTCAAAAATGTCATTGCTCATCACATCCACTTATCAACCATCGGTCAACAAAGAAAGTAATTTAAAAATATAAAAGAAGCTCGGGCACCACATTGAATGTCTGCATTCAACCACAGGTTACATAAAATTAGAAGAAAACACATTGGCCGGCTCATGTACATCATATTAATATAAAAAACTGCACGTCTTTGGCAGCGTAAGGTCCATCACATAAAAAATAGCCTGTATCTGGGCTATAATAACAGTTCACCGTAGAGCGCATATCTTCCCATCCTGAACTTGACGCTTCTCTGCGAGTGTGTGTGTGTCCTACAGTTGCACACACTGTAGAAAAAACGTCTCCTGGTACTATGCCCATTATCGTCCAAAAGGCGTCGTAAATCCTCGTAGACTCGTAGATTCTTTCGCATGTCTGCAGCATTCGACATCTTGTCTCACGAATACCCCAAAAAAGATAGCTGAAGGACGTCTTGCTGGCGTAGGGGAATGGTGTTTATGGCGTTTTCAGTATGTACGTCAGTCATGTCACCAGTCAATTAAAGAGGAATTAACCCTAAACATACATATGTCAAATAATGACCTGAAAATTCCAAGAAATACTAACTGAACGTTTTCCAATTAACACCACTAATATAAAATACTATAATGTGCCAAAACAACTTGGATATACAACATAACCAACAAACTACTTCTTAACTAAAATCTGTGAGAAGTAACCTCATAAGATCGCGAAATCATAAATCACCATTAATAATATTAAAAAAAACTGTAACCCGTAAAGAAAATACTAAACCTTCTATAATAATAATAAAAAAAATGCTCGCCAACCCCATACCAAATTAGCACAAACCACCCCAAACAAACGCGTCGGCGCGTTTGCGCAGAGAGAGAGAGAGTGAGAGAGAGAGAGAGAGAGAGACAAACTAGAAAAATGATAAATCACAAAAACTCTACGGACTACTGTCCTTACATTTTAAACTCACCATTGCTCAGACGTACAAAAAAAAAAAAAAAAAAAAAAAAAGAAAATGACCCAACAAGCAAAAAAAAAAAACAAAAAAAAAAAAAAAAAAAAAAAGTTAACAAAACCAGCCCCAAATTATTACTGAAAATATTCTCTCAAACGGTGATATTTACATTACCCCACAAAATCAGTAAGAACCCAAACTATCATGAAAAGTTAACGTAAATATTTGATCCCAGTAACGTAACTCTTATACTCAAATTTTGTTTACCTTTTGCCGCTAAACGAAGGTTTGTTTTTTTTTTTTTTTTTTTTTTTTTTTCCCCACCGCTGGGTATTTCGCTTGTTACTGGTAACACATACACGAGGGATAATTTTTTTGTTTTATTTTCATATTTTTGAGTCGTTGGGTGATTCAGCGAAGGTTTGGTATATGGAATTTTCTCCTCTGCAAAGAGTTCCGCCCCAGGTCTGCTGAATGTTCGAGCCTTGCCGTTGCCTGCCCTTTGGACGGCCTTGCGGCAGGTTTATTATCTATATATATATATAATATAATTATATATTATATATTATTATTATATATATTATATATATATATATATATATATATATATAAAGCATTACAATTGGACTCTGCTTTTCTACTGGCCGATTCTGTGTGTGTTCTGCGGCAGGACAATATTCAGCGATTCGTCGTCTGTGTCTGCCCTTTAGAGTCCTGTACCGTATGAGGGCACTCATCATTTATTGTGCAAGCTTTGATCTCGACGTTCACCCCTGTAGCAGCTTTCTTCGGACCTCTTCGCTGTTGTGGAGCGTTACATCACCCGTAGGGAGACTTACCTCCGGTAAGCATAATCATTACATAAGAGTTGTTTAGCGTGAATATGGACGCTGTCGTGCCACTGACTCTACGGTGATTGTTGATGGTATTCAACAAACTGTGATCTATGATGGACGTACGGAGACTTATCTCCAGTAAGCGCACATAAAGAACAGTATGCTATCGACGTGTAACGCTCAGGTATATTAGAGGCTTTCGAGTTGCTGATGATAATGGACAGAATAATCTTCAAGACATACCCTTACAGTTTTGGATTTGTGTATAAGCGTGTTAGCTAGAGATTTGTGTTATTACTGTAAGTTAGGTTTAGGAATTTGATTGTTATAAGTAGAATTAAGGGTTATTTTTCTAATCTTTGCCTTCCACTGTCGTATGCTTGTGTTTTTTTGCCACCGTGAGTTTGTTGTTTTCTTCCTCCCTCTGTGACTTTCTCTCCTCCTGTCGGTATACCTGTTAGTGTAGGAGAATGGGGAATGCTTGTGTTGTGTTGTTGTAGCTGAATGCGGTTTCTAGCCTCAACCATCATTTACGGGATTCTTTAATTTGTAAATAAATATTGTTATTTTTGTGAAGTTCGGTTTGTTTTCTAATTCCTCTTTGAGTGCACAGTGTTTTGCTGAGGATCCTGACTCCTGGGGTTTAATAGCTCTTCAGAAGTCATATTTGGTAATTTTTTTTTAAAAGCTGCCTATTAAAAGATTGTGTAAGGGAATAGTAATTCTCTTTTTCTTTTCACGTAAAAAAATAAGAAATTTTGGGGTATTCATACAAGCTGGATCTAGAATATATCTTGATTTTGGTTTCACTCGAGAATTGTGTAAGGGGGGATACCCTATGGTTGGTCTAAGGCTCTGAAAATAGTCATTTATTGAAAGTCAAGTCTTTAGAACATATTAGTTCTGTTTATCTATAGTGAGCAGGAGGCCACCATAACAAAACATATCCCCTTATCTCACTGAAGCGACTAAGAAGAGAAAAAAATAAGGCCCCAAATTATAATAATAAACCCATTCCCAATATTAACCATCAGGAATACGTTATCCCATAATTGAAATTGCAAAATTACGTTATCTGAATGCTCATACTTCACTCGGCAACTTCTAGTGTCTATGAGCCCCCCAAAAAAACACACACACACACACAAATGAGACATATATGCCATTCTCTAGCCCTGGCAACTAACGACTCATAAATGCTGCAAAATACCCAAAATACTGCAAAAATAAAAAAAATCCAAAAAGCAAATATTAAGGACTCTGACAAAAATCATACTAGGCCATCATAAATGCACAGAAAAGTAAATCATAACTATAAGTCAGGACCAAAACCATGTTTCGCGCAAATAGAATGAAAATCACAAACTGTTACGTATATTGTCCGCTTGGACATGTGCATCAACTGGAAAAAACCTGCGTACTGACTCATATCTGCAGCAAAACGGCCAAACACTGAAACATTATCACCATATCGGCCTTCAAAAAAAAAAAAAAAAAAAAAAAAAAAAAAAGAACAGCAACGTAATGCAGAGCGTGCTTCCCCAAATCTCATAACTGAATTATCTCGGCTCAACCACAGAAAATGGCAAATATAAACCAAACTTAGGCCTAGACTATCCAAAATAAGAGTCCTGAAAATCCACTATCTATCATCAATAGACAAAGACATGCTATCAACCACCAAATTCATAAAATACAATTCCACCTCCAGTAATCTCAATATTTATCCATAATTCGAAGACACTGTACTCATAACATATAATTCTATATAATTCTATACATTTTATTTTCCTGCGGATTTATCTGTAACTTTTTATTTTATTTCAGTTACTGCTATATCTGAGAGCTGAGATCTTGTCATTCCCAACAAATAATGTAGTTATCCCTTGTTACGTGAATTTTTCAAATATCACAGTATTCATTTAGATCTTAGACCTTTTACAGGGTCGGAATAATATACATGATATGCTTGTAGACTTTTTTATAAAGAATAACCAAAGGAACAAATCAACAAATATCTAGCTATTATTATTCAGGGAAACAACGTTATGAAAAGATCGATGCTTAGCATTCCTTCCCCTTCAGCTGTAGGGGGATGACAAGAGATAACTACGAACGATCACACAAGCACAGAAATAGGAAAATAAAAGAAAATTAAGAGACAAAGATGACCGGCAACTACACCTGTACTTTACCGTATTTGGTCGTTAGATTCCTCTTCTTAAGGGCGGCGATGAAAGAGGGGAACTTCGCTCTAAATTCGTCAGGCAATGGTCCAGAATAAGAAGTCACATGAGACACAAGGGAGAGTCCTCTACTGGAAATGGTACTTGCGTTTAGTTGGTGTTCTTTTAATTTGCTTTAAGTATTGTAATTGTATGTTTTTTAGATGAGTAATTATTCTAATTTTATTTTATTATTGTAATTTTCAACTTGAAAACGGGTCTGGTCCCTGAAACGTTGCATTAAATAAACGCCCTTATGAAACGGATGTCTCCATTTAAACCCTTACCGCTATATATATATATATATATATATATATATATATATATATATATATATATATATATATATATATATATATATATATATATATATATATATATATATATATATATATATATATATATATTCCAAGATATAGAAAATTCAGTGTAAAAAATTATTGCTTTCAAAGAGTGCCTTAATGATATAGAAAGTACAAAAAAGCAGGCCATTCTGCCTTAGTCTTCAAGGGACCGCATAATTTTGAAAAATTATACTTGGATGATCATCATAAACTGCCACAAAATACTCGCGTATTGAGATCTCCTATATGTATAATTGCCTCAGTAGAAAACAATGCAACGAAATCTGTGAAATTCGTTCGGCTATTTTCTGGCAAATGTCTTTTTAATTATATTCCCATCCCAACTGATGGCTGTCGCTGTTGGAGAATTAGAGTGATTTATTGTGCCATAAAGCTCATCTTCGAATTTATTTCATATGACATTCGTACGTAGACAAGAAATTATACTTGTAATAGGTAAAATGAAAAAAGAAAAGAAATGAGTGGGTCTTTAATCAAGGAAATGGAATCATCTTTTATGAGGAGCAGTTTTATTACTTTTCATCAAGTCTTAATTATTATTATGTTTTTTGAGAATTGAATCCCTCTGGGTTTTCATAGTTGCTAAAATAAATTCAAGGTATATTTCTCTGATATTCTGTGAGCTTAATCTGGCTTTGTCAAGTAGCGAATCGATCTTCGGTATTTAGTGGTTACCTGGACAAATTGATTTTTTTCGGATATCTGGTAAAACTATGACCACCAAGAATATGGGTTATTCTTAAAGAATACATACAAGTTCAATTATTAAGGAGGAAGTTTAAGAAACTGGCCTGTAAAGAGAATACTATCTCCCACATTTTCATTATTATGTAGTACACAAGTAGTATGTATTCTTTCAATAAAATAGGTAGTTTTGACAGAAAATAGTTAAAGCTTGAGAGAGAGAGAGAGAGAGAGAGAGAGAGAGAGAGAGAGAGAGAGAGAGAGAGAGAGAGAGACCAAACACTTATGTATCGAAGGAGGTCTGAAACATTCTAAACCTTAACTTTCTCCCTTTACACTAAAGTGAAAAACGCCGGGCCCAGCAATGAAACTTTCTCCATAAAAACAAGTTAATTGTAGAAAATTATTCCTTTGATGTGCACGTTCGTTTTGCAAGATGATTCAAATTCATATAGCCATCCTCCAATTTTTATTCTGATGTGTAATTCGTATAGTTTTTTATCAGGAACCATAAAAGGTAATGGACAAAAATATAGTTTTTAAGAATCTGTTATGGTTAGCAAATGCTAGATCTTCTGTTAGAATAGAAAGTTTCCAATTTTGCGTTTCCCTAATTATGCAGCTTTTGGAAGAAAAACAAGTATCGTGCAACTTAAATCTATAAGTTTAATCTCTTGAAAGCAATAATTAGGGAAACAATTTATGGTTTCTAAATTGTCCAAAAACAGGAATATTTTGTACCATTGACACATAGCGGTAGTTACAAGTTAAGCGATTGTAACGAAAACAAGTTTTGAGGATTCCAAAAAACATTTTGATTGTGCCTGAATTCATATAAAACTAAAGCTTCATAGCCAAAATTAAGAATATAGTTTTCTGATAAAATAATACAGAAAAAAGAGGATCAATATACTTCTTATTACTGATGAAAAGCATTGCAGAATTTACTTCTGAATAATATACAAAATATACACAAATGACCTCTTGAAAAATGAAGAAATTCCACGCGAACTGGTTTATACGAAAATAACTTTTTATAGTTATCATCGATTGCATGTAACTAGAAGCTGATTTTTAAATGATCTGGCTCTCTGAATAACGACCACTTTCGTTTTATTTGTTGCTAAACCGAGAATTGAGTGACTATGGCTCGTTTTGAACCTGTACATTGGTGTTGAATTATGAAACGAGCAGGGAAGAATTTATGGAAAGAGAGCAGTAACACATGTTTCTCCAAAGTCTCTCTCTCTCTCTCTGTATATATATATATATATATATATAGATATATATATATATATTATATATATATATATATATATAATAATCATATATATATATATATATATATCATATAATATATAATTATATATATATATATATATATAATATATAATATATTATATATATTATATATATATATATATTATATATATATAATATATATTTATATATATACATGAATACATGATTATCGCACTGTGAAACTCGTGCATTGAGTAGATCACGCGCTTGAAAGTAAGTTAAAACGTTTCCTCGCTTAAATTTTGATATTAATGGATATGTCAATAATTGTCCCTGCTATTTTTCATTCTTAGTTGAGCCTTGAATATACCACAAAGGGCATTTTCTAATTTCGGTTTAAAAAGCTAGGTTAACCTCAAAAAAGGTAAATTGTACATGTAAAACTACCAACAGGATTACGGTAAAGGATGGCAATTCTTGAAGTTAGAAGAAAATGAATGCTTATGAATGAAATGAATAAAGGAAATGGAATTGTATGAGGTGAAAGATGGCGTGTGATTCCAGTAGATTTGTAAGTTCCAGTCGTAACCTGGAAAGAACGTCACGTGAATCTCTGGCAATCTCATAAGGTTAAAAAGATCTTGGAATAACTATGTAAATGAATGAAACGCTTCCTTTCCCCCGGAAAACTCAAAATAATTAGGCAAGTCATTACAGCACTTCCAAACGACTGAAAAAGTCAAGACTGAAATATACCTCAATCATTTATCGGGTGCCAGAGTTGAGGTAAAATCAGCACAGGGTCCATCTATTAGGCAGCTAAAGGTCACGCAAGTGTATTAACACTTTCTTCCTAAAGTGGCGATTTCAGCTCTCCAATAATTCTGAAAAGAGGACGTTGGAGACCCAGAAAATAAAGGAGATGAAGTGGTAGGATCTAAAGGTGGAATTGAGGGAAAGCCTTACAGTCGCAATAAGGGGAAACACTGAGAGCTGTTGGAGAGAGGGATTGAAGAAAGGCCAAATCACTGTCCATATAGAAATAACTCTGATGGTTTTTTTAACCTAATTCATTTCCCTTATTCCTTTTGAACTTTTGAAGTCTCCCTCGCAACTTTCTGTTTGAGCTTACTCTATATAACTTGCAAGGTGGTATTTCCACTAGTTATAACTTGACCTATTTACCGGCTTTGGAAGTTCTTTGTGAACTATCGATGAGTATTCATTTCTGATCCATAACCATCGTTAGTTATTTCTATTTGTTTTTTTATTCACTTACAGGTTTCACTCTACCTTTCATAATCAAAACATTATTTTACACTTTCTGAGGTTCACTTATTATTGCTATGTCTTTTTTATTCATGCATTCGTCTTCATCACCTGTCCCTGATACAGCTAAATAACCATTGCTCTTATCCATTCCTCCTGAAACATTTCCTCATTCAGAAAACCTTACACACCCTGTTGGCCGCTAAATTACACAATCAGCACCGCCTTCCTTTAGCATCTCACTTATAATCCCACCAACTAGTACACTTTTCTGTGTACGCCCTTATCAATGAATTTCACAAACATTCTCAAATTGATTCATGTAACCTCTTGTATCATTCATATTGAGCTTTTTTCCAACTCCTTCAGTCAACACGTATTCGAAATACTCACTCCATCGAGATGTCTGTATTCTTTTCAATAGCATCTTTTTTAACTTCGTCATGTGCTATAGATCCATTATCATTTCACAACTTTTCCACAAAATG